>NW_022589774.1:1519376-1522168 GCF_004348235.1 Phoca vitulina | reverse complement strand
CACATACATATATACAGAGAAACGTGTACATATATCCACATGTGTGGATACGCACGCACACACACACACCCACACAGAAGCGCACACATATACACACATACACACACACGTATACACATATAGGCACGCGTGTACATGCATACACGTAATGGGCACGCGCACACGTATGTACACACATGTGCACGTACGCACACATGCTCCTAGTCAGCCAGCCCACAAAGGAACCCCCGTGCCCAGGCTCCTCTCCGAAGCTAATAGTCTTGCGGGCTTTCTGCTCCCTGAGTCTGAGTATGACTCAAGGGCCCTCCCATTTCCTGGGATAATTCCACTGGGAAATCAGAATAAAATGAATTATGGACTTAAAAACAAACAAACAAATAAAATGAATTATTAACCTTATGGGTTCAAAAGATAACCTCTCCCTCAAAGTTCCTAACTATTAACCCACAAATCACCAAAAACCCAAAATGGTTAGAAATGCGACCGGTTTGTGCTGTAACCTGAGGGAAATTACAGTGGATGACACCTGGTTACATGTGTCTACCGACCATCTCACCAAGTGTAAAAAGAGGCTGAGCGTTATACCGTCCCTCAGCTTAGCGTAGGGTTTGGGGAGTGAAGCAGTGCCCACAGAGTGGGGAGAACCCCAATTTCTCTAGCTGGGAAGGGCTGGCTGACGCTCACGGACACTGCTGCTCTCTTCAGGGTGCAAGGCAGGGGGAACCCTGCTGTGCTTCTCTGAGGAGTCTGAGTAATAGAACCCCCGAGAGGAAGGGGCCCTTACAGAGTGCAAAGATGCTTCTGGGTGACAGGAGCATCGGAGGCCCCGAGCAAAGGGGACTGGCTTCCTTCCCCAGGGTGGCAGAGCTGAAATGAGCCCCAGGGTCTCTGGACTCATGCCGTGTTCTTTGCATAGCGTCCTGCTGCCTCCCTTTAGGAAACAAATCTCTAGTCTACAGAACATTTACGTACCAGAGTTATTAAAAAAATCTATCACAAAACAATCACAGTAACTGAAAATCCCTATTCACTGCTCAATCTGATAGGTAAATTACTGAACTTTTGATTTATGTAACTCATTATCATTGCACGGTCGCTGCAGTGATATGCTCCATTTGTCTCCTTGATCATTATGTGGTTGGTTCTATGTCCTGAAAGCAAGACCTTAATAATAACCAGCAAGGGTAATGCAATTAGCAAGAAGTGGCATTTGTGTGTGCAGTTAGCTGTGCATGTGTGTGCGTGCATGCATGAGAGTGAGTGTGTGGGTGTGTGTGGGTGAGTGGGTGTGGGTGCTGAGGAGGTGTGAGGGTTGAAGATGTTCAGTGCACGAAGGAATTAAGTCTATCTTTTGGGACCAGTGCCCCCTTCCCTGCAGACCCAGGAGGATGATGGGGCCTGTGGAAGTCTGTTTAGATCCTCAGAGAGTCCAATCGGGGCCTCTGGGGACAAGGTGCAGTGTGTGGGGCAAGAGAAGGGGAACTGTCGGTTGTGGGAAAGGAAGAGAAAGGATTGTTGGGGATTTCACAAGCTGGTTGCCCTAGTGACCTGAGAGATGAGGTCATTTATCCCAGCTCCCAGAAAGTCATTATTGCTCTTCTGATTGCATCTCTCCCTTGGGGAAGATTGTGACAGTGCTCGGGTTACAAACGCCCAGCCACTTGGAGTGGATGATGCACCAACCCAAGCTGATTAAGGAAGCTGGAGGAGGAGAAATGCTTTCCTTGCCTTTCCCAGCCTTTCCTCTGTAGAGGCACTTTTTTGGGGGTGGGGTGGGGTAGAAAAAGGTACCTGTCAATCAAGCCAGTACAATTTTTTAAAAGTCAGACTCAATATCTAAAAATTCAATACAATTGAGCACCTGGGTGGCTTAGTCGGTTAAACGTCTGCCTTGGGCTCAGGTCATGATCCCGGGGTCCCAGGATCGAGTGCCACATCGGGGTCCCTGCTCAGTGGGGAGTCTGCTTCTCCCTCTGACCCTCCCCCATCTCATGCTTTCTCTCTTGTGTGCTCTCTCTCTCCCAAATAAATAAATAAAATCTTTTAAAAAATCAATACAATTTAATTCAGCAAATACTTACTGAAGGATACCCAAGGGTTATAATTATTATTGATAATATAAATAGCATATACGGTACTGCAGTGGTGAATTTATTAAAAAAGAAAAATGCATGGGGGCGCCTGGGTGGCTCAGTCGTTAAGCGTCTGCCTTCAGCTCAGGTCATGATCTCAGGGTCCTGGGATCGAGCCCCGCATCAGGCTCCCTGCTCAGCAGGAAACCTGCTTCTCCCTCTCCCACTCCCCTGCTTGTGTTCCCTCTCTTGCTGTGTCTCTCTCTGTCAAATAAATAAATAAAATCTTTAAAAAAAAAAAATGCATGATTCCTGGCCTCAGAGGAGTTTACAATCTACTCGGGCAGCAGCCAATGGTTTGAGTGCCTGTAAGACAAAGCAATAGATAATGAATGATATGAAAAGCATCCAAGTGTGGTGAGGGGACAGGTTTTGGGACGTACATGTGAGCTGTATGATATGGAATGGCAGGTTGGGGACAAGCAGAGGAGGGCATTGCATGCAGGCAGGAGGAACATCATGCGGCCAATGGGTGCTGCCATCACCTTCAGGGATACCAGGTATCCAGTTGATCTAGAACCAGGATCACTGTGAAGGTACCATCTGCTCTGAGTTTGGTGAGCACTGGACAATGAAAGAAGCCTCATCCTGGGTTTCCCTCACATTCTTAGGCTCCTTCCTTCCTTCCTTCCTTCCTTCCTTCCTTCCTTCCTTCCTTCC
>NW_022589774.1:516562-909597 GCF_004348235.1 Phoca vitulina | reverse complement strand
CCCATCCCTCCCACCCCACCCCCCACTCCAGCAACCCTAGTTTGTTTCCTGAGATTAAGAATTCCTCATATCAGTGAGGTCATATGATACATGTCTTTCTCTGTTTGACTTATTTCGCTCAGCGTAATACCCTCCAGTTCCATCCACGTCGTTGCAAATGGCAAGATCTCATTCCTTTTGATGGCTGCATAATATTCCATTGTATATATATACCACATCTTCTTTATCCATTCATCTGTTGATGGACATCTTGGCTCTTTCCACAGTTTGGCTATTGTGGACATAAAGCAAAACCCTTTTGATTAGTTTTTGCACAGCTTTATTAAAAAGAACACGGCACACTGCCACGGCTTCTTTCATTCCCAACTGGTAGGAGTCACGAGGAACCGGTCCCCACCCCCACTGTCTTTGGCTTTCAGAGCAATAGTAAGCTCGGGCACAGCATAGCTTTGTCTTGCCTCCTAGCCTGGGGTGGCCCTGGAGCTATTAAAAGTCTCTATTCATTGCCCCACTTTCAGATGAATTTGCTCAAATGGTTGTCTATTTAGACCGCGAGTCACGAGACTTCTGTTTTTACTGGTGTGAGGCGCAAGTGGTGGTGGAGACATAGTTGAACTAAATGAGAGAACTGAACGCTCAGCCCATCTGTTCTCCTGAAGCACCGTGTGACCTTAGTCAGATGTCTCCCCACGTCTAGACTTCAGTTCGTCCCCGTGTAAAACAAGTAAAGCTCTTTCCCCTTTGATGGTGAGGATCATATTCATGGAATCCTGGCACATTTCACAAGAAGGTTTAAGATAAATGCAAGACACCATGATGGATCATTTCCACAGACCCCAGGGAAGAAGCGGGATGGTAAATAACTGTCAAATCTGGGTAAACAGTTCAGACAGATGAGGCGCTGTGATACCTTGATGGGCAGGTCAAGGACAAAGTGGGAGGGGTGGGCTGGTGGGGGCGGGGGGGGGGGGGGAAGAAGGGGGAGGGGGGGGGGGGGGGGCTGGGGGATGCTCACTGCTGGGCCACCTAACGCTAAGGCTGGCCAAGTTTGGAAACCTTGCCTTTGTTCTGGGAGGACTTGAGGAGCAAAACTGATTAGCTGTAGAATATCATTTAAATCTCCTCTTAAAGCAAATCCAAGTCTTTAATCATTATCTCCCAAACCACCAAACAGCTCCAGACACACACCAGCCTCACTGAGAGACTTGTCAAGACGGAAACAGTAATTCACAAATTCACTAAAATTCCCTGCTCCACCGAGCAGTATGACAGCTCCAGCGACCGCGGTAACATTTCTATTCAAACTGGCTTTGGAGCCGAAGCTATAAATATCCTTGCAATATTTCCTGCTTCAGAACATAAAGACAGCTTTACAGCACTGATAAAATAGAAATTACTTTCTCTCTGAGGTCTTGCTGGAATTTTAATGTCTGTTTTGCAATAAAGCAGCTCCTACACAATTTGATTTGAGGGAAAGAAAACAAACGGTCTAATTTCGTTACAATAATGACTCTTCTTGTATTGTTTGCCCTACTTGCTTCTCTGGCTGCCCGGCTGTTAAAAGTTTGTAGTGGAGAGCAGAGGGGATGGTGTTTATGAGAATATTAAAATGGTTTCTTTATTATTTAAAAATACATTGTCCCCATCCCCGCTCGCCACAAAGCAACCCAAAAAAATTTTTTAAAGGAGAAATAGAGAGAAGAAAATAAAGTTTACAGCCCTTAATAGCACTTTGTGAACATTGCTTGTTAGAACTGTAAAGCCATCGACCAAAGATGACATGAATTTAAAAGGCTTTTGAGATGTAAAAGATCATAGCGGCTTTAATTATTCCATACATGTTACCCCAGTTCTTGTTAGTGCCTTCAAAGCTGAGCAAAGCATCTTTTCTTTTCTTTTTTTCATCCGTATACACTCGTCTCCTTTATAGATTACATGATATAGAAAGGGAAAAAGAGGGGCGCCTGGGTGGCTCAGTCGTAAAGAGTCTGCCTTCGGCTCAGGTCATGGTCCCAGGGTCCTGGGATCGAGCCCCGCATCGGGCTCCCTGCTCAGGGGAGAGCCTGCTTCTCCTCCTCCCTCTCCCCCTGCTTGTGTTCCCTCTCTCACTGTGTCTGTCTCTGTCAAATAAATAAATAAAATCTTAAAAAAAAAAAAAAAGAATGGTTCCTACACTTAAAAAAAAAGAAAGGGAAAAAGAGGGAGATTTTGTGCTGAGGGCATAGGGAAGTGGAGTTGACAGCAGAAGCTAAGGATGGAGCAGCCTGTCTGGGGACAAGAATTAAATGATAGAGGAGAGTCTGTGCTTGGCTAGTTCCTGATTAGGAATGGCATTAACCCAACTTCCTGGTAAAGGATTAGGGTTAGGGTTAGGGTTCAAATTAGTGTTAGATAGGTTTTGGGTTCCCACTAATTTATCTTTGGACCAAAAAAGGATTCCTCCCTATTTGAAATCACTGGGACCTCATAATATCCTCCAACCGGTTTATCGAGGAAGGGGTATGTCTCCCAGGCCAGATGGCCCCAAGCAAGCCCATTAAGCGGAGGTTTCTTCCACAGTCTGCTTCCCCTCTTCCTTTACACATCTTCCCCGCTCTGTTTATTCTTCTTGTTCCCTTTTGCTTACAGTAGATTGCAGTGCCTTTTTCCCTTTGGTTTCTCAAAATTTCCCATTTCCTTTCATCCAAACATTCCATCTAGCTGTGCATACATCCAAAATCCTGATCCACCAAATAGTCCTGCCTTTATTCTAAATCTTTCAGTGTTTCTGCATAGTGTACTACACACCGCAGACCCATGAAATATTTGGTTCAGAAGGGAATTGGACAACTGCCTCTCTTTTGGTTTTTTAAGTTATATTTCTAGGACCTTTAGGTGTCACAAAAATATCTCAGTGGACTGCCTGTAGGGGAGGAGCTGGGTGCTAGATTCTTAATGTCAACCACAGCACCTGCACTTTTATCAATTTAGTAAAAGGGAGTCTCAAGGAGTTTTAAAGTGCTCTGCTGCTTTAACAAAGTTGGAAAATGACCACTCTTGTTTTGCAGAAGAGAAACCTGAATTGTGGAGAGGGGAATGTCCATCAATTTTCTTATAGCTGAATAATGGCAGACTGGGAATACTAACTCAAGGAGGCGTAATGTTACAAGTGATAGGGTACTAATCTCTATAATAGACTAATTCATACCGAAGTGTAAACATCCTTATGATTTATTCATGTTAGGGATAGCTAATTAAAATAAAAAGTCATGATGATCATAATGCCTTTGCCAAGGAGACATTTTAAGAATAGATAGTGTACATCAGCAGTTCTCAAAGTATGGTCTGAGGATTCAATGGGGAATGAACTTTTCAACAAATAGTGCTGGGAAAATGGAATATACGCATGCAATGAATAAAACTAGATCCTTGTCTTATACAAAAGAACTCAAAATGAATCAAAGACTTAAATCTCTAACTTGCAGATTTTTAAGAAGAAAACATAGGACAAAACCTTCATGACATTGGACTTGGCAATGGTTTCTTGGATGTAACACCAAAAGCACAGGCAACAAAAGAAAAAAAAAATTGGGGCTTCAGGAACATTTTTAAAAATTGTGCATCTAAGACAATGTCAACAGAGCGAAAAGGCAACCCACAGAATGAAAGAAAATATTCGCAAATAATGTATCTGACAAGGGATTGATATCCAGAAAATATCAAGAACTCCTGAAACTCAACAAGAAAAACCAAACAACTCGATTCAAAAATGGGCCAAGGATGTGAATAGACATTTCTCTGAAGATGATAAACAAATAGTCAATAAGCACATGAAAGATGCTCAACACCACTCATCATCAAGGAAATACGGATCAAAACTACAATGAGAATAGCATGGTCACTATCAAAAAACAAACACAAAACCCAAAAACAACCAACAGAAAATACCAAGTGTTGACAAGGATGTAGAGAAACTGGAATGCCTGTGCGCTATTGATGGGAATGTAAAATAGCCTAGCTGCTGTGGAAAACGTTCTGGCAGGCCCTCAAAATATTAGCAATAGAATTACTTCAGGATCCAGCAACTCCATTTGTGGGATGGAAACAATATTTTCCAAATGAGCAATGCATGTTGTTACAAAATCATGTCTGGGTAGAAGATCCAGTCCAAGTGCAAGAGAGACCAATGGATTTTGATGTAGCAGAATATGAGAAGTTCATAATAGGGTTTCAGATTCCACACTACAACAAGTCTTTGAGAATCTACTCATTGAGTTTCAGTATAATGTTGAGGATGAATATCTACAATAATGAAATAGATTAAAATACTCCTCCCGTTTCCAACGACATATCTGAATGAGGCCAATTTTCCTCATATACTTCAACCATATACTTCAACCAGGAAAACATATCACAACAGATTGGTTGAAGACGAATATTTGAAAAATACAGCTGTCTTTTATTCTGCCAGAGATTAAAGAGATTTAAAAAATGTAAAATAATGTGACCTTTGCCACTTTTTTCTTGTTTGCAAGTAACAAAGAGGTCCCAAGAGCAAGAGGTTTGAGAACCACTGTTGTAGATGGTTTGGGAGGCTTTCAAAAACTCCCCTCAAATTTCACTAACGTTGGTAACAGAGTGTTCAGTTTCCCACCAGTTCTCTGGAGGACCAGCTGTAAGTGTCCTGTTATTTAATCCTTTATATAAGCTGCTTCACACGCCAAAGCTGATGCTACAGAGGGCACTTAAACAGGATTAGACAAAGCCCTTCTAACTGTGGTGGCTTCTGAATCCCAGGACCCATGCATCCCCCCATTTCCTTCTCCTGTCAGTGGGCTCCCACTGTCTCCTGAACGAGGCTTCTAAGTGTTCCAGAAGCGTTTACAAATCCCCTACAAGCCCACTCATGGCTCTTTGTATTGATTCATCCACAGAGTTGTGGCCCCAAGTGAGAGATTTTAGAGAATACGAAGGGAAAGTTTGTTTCTAGAAGAAATAAGACACAATCCAGAGGCCTCAGTGTGTGAAAGAAATGCTTTGAACTAAAACAAACAAACAAAATATTCATTGATCGTTTCTAAAGCCTTCCTATGTAGGAATGGCAAAAGAGGGCAGACACAATGGCTAGACTGGTGATGTGCATTCTGTGCTACAAAGCAAAGCTACTCCTTGGTTAACTCTTTTCAGAGAGTATGCTGTGTATTATTGTAAATAAAGCACAAGGCCAATTATTAGAATATATTGGCTCTAGTCCTGGTTTTATCACTCAACAGTTTTGAGATTATTAAATATATCATCCACAGAAGATAGTAGATATCCTTTGTATGCACGGGGTGGTAAATAGAAAGACCACTGGGCTAGGAGTATCAGGGAATACGCAACAAGTGTATGGCAATATTCCTAACACATGGGAAATTCTCCACTGGCAGGATATTAGTATTTACTTTTGCAGTAACAGTACTATGGGATATGTGATGCTGGGAAAGATGTTCATTGCTTTGAGGTCTCGTTGCCTCATTTCTAAAATAGGAATTGTGTTTCCTAGTGCATCCCTCAAAGCTCTGAGCCATGGGGAATATGGGAGAGGACCAAGGAGTCAAGATGCCTGTGTTTTAGTCCCATGAAGAGTCATTATCAACCAAGTGACCTTGGGGAAGCCATTTTTCTGGCCAACCCCTTAGTTCCCTTGACCGTGAAACAAAAGGATTGGGCCAGATCATCTCAGGTCCTACCCAGCACTGACATTCTTTGTTCAGAATCTCTGATGATCCCACTAGTGTTAAAACTCTTTTCTAGATTACTTACTATATTCAGGGCAGAGCTGAACCTAGAATCTAGGTCTTCTACCTTCTGAATGTGTAGGTGGATTATTCTGTCTAATGGAATGTTCCAAGGTAATCCAAACACCTGAAAAATGACATCTCATTGACTCATTCTTACAGACCAAACTTTGAAAACATGAGATCTCTATAACTTTTACAAAGAAGTTGGGGGAACTTTTTTTAGTTAAATGAGGAGAGGAGATGCTCTCTCCTGAGGACCACTGTCTGGCAAGATTTCAAATACTTCCTAGTTCCAATGGGTTGGAAATACCACCACAACATTCGTCCTGGTGTCATTTTCTTAGTTTCAGTCCCAACAGCAATCAGAAAGTGCAGAGGAGTGTGGCAACAATGAAACAAGAAATTAATCAATCTCTCTCCAACTGTACTGAATGGGGGAACAGTAAGACCAAAGCTATGACAGGGTTATATGGAGAAACTGAGATATTATATCTGCTCTATGTCTTATATCCATTTTATTAGAACAGTAACGGAAATTGAGTTATCAAAAAATATATACATTTCCTTGGGGCTTAGAAAACTTTTAGTTTTCATCCAAATCATTTGAAACAAAATCCATGTCTACATTCATCTTCAATATGAACAATGAATCAATCTTTTTTTTTTTTTTTAATTGAATGTTCCTCCCCCTCTTTGCCATGGTAATGGCCAGTTTCTGCACAGTTGATAAGATCAACCAGGCTATTGATTTGATTTGGTCATTGAAATGGCCTCTGAATTAGATAATTTAATGTTTTTCACTTTATGAATGAAAATCATTCTCACCTAGTGTTCCTTAAAAATATGGTCTGTATTCTTCCTGCATCAAAATCATTAGTAGTACTTGTTATAAGTGTGGATCCAAAGGTCCCTTCCCTAGTCCTCCTAAATCAGAATCTCTGAAGGTGGAGTTGCAAGAGTCCTGTTAACAAGGTCTCCAGGTGATCCTTCTGAAGGTCACCAATGTCCTAACTGCCAGACCAATACCATCTTTGTAGTCCTCATCCAGCTGAAACTTCCTTCAACATTTGATGCTATGGACAACTTCTTCCTTCTTGTTCCCTCAGAACAAACTTTGAAATCTAGATATTAATCAGCTTTAATTTTCTGATTATAAATATTAAATGGTTCCAGACATAAATTCATATTATGGAATTCAAGTACCTTTTTTGCCTCCTAACTCTCAGGCAATCCCTTATAGGATAGCCTAACCACACCATTCTTTCTTCTATAAATACTTTACACTTTCTTGCTTCTACATATTTCCCTATGAAGTCCCTTAAACATAAATGATTCCTCCATATTCATCTTTGTTGGGAAAACAATCTTATTAATTCTATTAATCTTTCAAATTTTATTTTAGATGCTACCTTTATAATCAACACTTATTACTGAGTTACTTCTAAGTAGAAGTCACTGAGTTTGGTATTGCAAACAGAAATGAAGTCTTGTCCCTTGCCCTTCATGGCCCCTGAGTTTAGGAATTGCTTCATTAGGCCAACCTCCCTCCCCAGGTTTTTATTTGAGTGTGCTACTCTACAGTGGCGAAGGTGAACACATCCCAGTCTGTACTTTTTTAAAAAGATTTTATTTATTTGTTTGACAGAAAGAGAGAGAGAGCACACAAGCAGGGGGAGCAGCAGGCAGAGGGAGAGGGAGAAGCAGGCTTGCCAAGCAGGGAACCCAATTCAGGGCTCAATCCCAGGACCTTGGGATCATGACCTGAGCTGAAGGCAGACACTTAACGGACTGAGCCACCCAGGTGCCCCTGTATTTTTTTTTTTTTTTTAATACAACTAGAACATATCCTAATCCTGTGACTAGACTGTAAGCTTTACAATGGTGCAGGTCAAGTGTCATACAGCTTTCTAGCTCTCAAAGTGTTCATAGTAGTTGCTTAGTAAACACTTTTTACATGAGATTGGATTTAATCTATCCCAATCCCTTAGTTTGAGAGATGAAGAGAATGAAGTCCAGAGATAGTAAAAACAAGTATTCAAGGTCAAATAGCTAGTTGGTAGCAGAGCCAGAACAAATACCTTTATTTCCTTGACATGCTCTTATTCAAGTTCGAGTCTTAGCATGGGAGAGGAGCCTTGCTTTTGTATTTCAATATTTGTTCCTTTCACATTGTGTGTTTGTATGTGACATTCCCAACCCTTCATGTTTATAGACAAACTGTATTACTTCAGTTCATCTCAAAGCTAATTCTTTCTTTTTTTTTTCTTGTGATTATTTTCATTTTTAGTGTCTGGATTTCCTTTACTTCTGTCACACATATCACTCACTGCATACACAAAGGTTACATTCAGTGTTTCAGTTGCAGCCACATCATGATTCTGTACACAAAATAATAGTGTTGTCTGTGCCTTCCCAGCCTCCTTTCTGATCATGTCCAGGTAATTGCTGGTCTTTTCGCAGCAAAGGTAGCACCCGGAACAGCTAGTTAAGGGAACGAATACAAAGGTTCCAACATTCCTATTCTGGATTGTAACTGCTATTGAACCCATCATCATACAAATATCTGTATTTACTTTTTCTCTAAATGCATTCTCTATATAAGCTTATACTGAAGCTTGTGGGCTAGATATCTGCCTTGTCTCACAGCCTGTAATTTACTCACATTGGCTGGGTGCATTACTACATGGAATGGTTTAGTTCCACCTGCAAACTTCACTGTGTACCGTTTTCAAAATAATTCCTTGAAAAATAATATAAGATATATTCCAGTATCAATATCCTAGAGGTTGTTCTGTTTTTGCTGTAATGTCCAGCAAAAGCATCTCATTTACTTCATCTTTTGTTGCTTATCTTTTACCAGTACCTTAAAAATATCAATAAAGCCTTTTTCCTTGTCCATTCCATGTATAATGAACCCTAAAAAATCCATTAGAAAATTGACAGAAGACATCAGGAATTTTTATAAATATATATCCATTGGCTTTCTATATTTATAATATTTACCAAGCCTTTCAAGCAGCTCCAGTAGATCAATCAGACATAATTTCCTTTTTCAAAACCACAATAGATAATGTTTACTTTGTATTCAGTGAGCCTTCCTCATAGACTAGAATCTGCCAGCCACCCAAGGTGAATGTTACTCAGGCTGCTCTGGAGTCCCCTAAAAAGTGTCTAGCACAGTGCCCAGGACATGGTAGTACTGAGAGGTTAGTTGTCTTTTCTTTCCCCTCTGAAACTCAACTTATGATGGCTGCCATTGGTGCCAAAATGGACAGGAAACCCAAGGACTTGGGGCCTAGTTCTGGTTCTCCACTTGTACTAATGGTTAAGTTCTCCTCACTTCTCTGTTCGTTCATTTGTAAGATCAGGTGTTTGCAGTCCATGGCTTAATAGCTCCTTTTAGCATATTTTTTCAAGGATTTGATTCTAAAACCTATATTGGCCAGCGGTTCCACATTTGCTATTCATCTTTCAAAACATTTGCTAATCTGAGATCTTTACATCTGGTTCATCAGTTAATGCTGGAACTTCCAGTACCTTTATTATGATTTTATTGTGTGCCTCTCTCTATCTCTCTATAGAAAAGATAAATTGGAGCAGAGCTAACTTTTTGAGCAAAAACTAACGTGAACAAATATCCCTTCTCTTAATTCTTGAATACATTTTTTATCCTTTGTTCTCTCTTTTATTTTTTGTTTCTGTTTTTTCTTCTGTGTTTTTGTTTTCTTCTTCCCTCCCTCCCTCTTTCCTTTTCTCATTCTCTCATTCTCCCCGTCTCTCTGTCTCTCTGTCTTTCTCTCTCTCTCTCTGTCTTTGTCTCTGACTCTCTCTCTCTTTCTTTCTTGTAATAGGAGTCCAGAATGATCTCAAATAGCCTCTCCATGGCTTCCTGCTTTTTAGATCTATATGTACAGAATTTTAGATTAGAAAGACATTTTAGAGATATATGTTATAGTAGAAAGAGCATCAAGTTTTTTATTCATAAGTTTTACTTAACTTCTCTGATTTTCCATATGAAAAAAGAAAAGTTATAATGAAAATACTAACCACTTTTCTGAAGACTACACAACAATAGGAGCAAGCACACTGTACACATCTCAACCTTGATGTTGGTTATTGTCATTATACAGTTCTCCGGTCTTCTCGTTGACTTGGCAGCCCCTTGGAAACTGGCGCTTGAATTCATTTTTGAATTCTAGTTTGCACCAGACATGTTGTATTTTTAAAAGAATGGCCAGAACAAGCCTTTCATTTTCCATGTGGGCTGTCTTTCCCTTTTTTTAAAGCACAATGCCTGTGCTCTGACAAAGCCCTCTTTCCTATGATAGCCATTTGCTGGGGGATTTTGTCTGAGCGCCTGTTCAAGCAGAAAGTGTGATTTACTGTTGGTTGTGAAGGTGAAAGAGATTTTGACAAGTGGAGAAATGGAGAAAGTCTGCGTTTTGTTCATTAACATGCAATCCTCTTTGTATTCATGTAGGGGGCGGGAGACAGAGTAGGGAGGGTTGGACATATGAGTCCTAAACTTGAAGCCTAATTTGGTCATGGAAACAGATCTGTGTCTGGCGGAAACACATGGTACCCCCGTCCTCGACCATCAGTGTTTGGGAAGCCGGCTTCATTTAATTGGTAAATCATCTGTCTTGCATTGTTCTCCACCAGCATTATCCCAGAGGCAGCTGCCCACCTTGGCTAATTTAAATATGATTTAGCAGGACCCCCTCCTGTCCCTCCTGCCAGGACATTCATAGTACCTAATTCATGTTGATTGGCATCCCCCTCCCAGCCATTGGTGATTCATAGATAAGATTCTGTTACAGATCTGCACCAGGAGTTAGATGAGGATATCTTCATTGCCTCCTTTTCATCGGAGAGGATTTGACCCATTATCCATTTGCTAATTTTCTTTATTTGTCTGCAAGATCCATTGTTTGAGCCACTGTCATGCATGTAAGTAGGGACGCCTCGAAGCATTCTGGGCAAATTCCCACGGTTCCAGCCTACTCTCCTGATTTATCTTTCTCTTGTTCAAACAGCGCAACTAACCCTCCAGGTGACGGGGAAAATATCTTTTCCCCTTTTGCAAAGTCTAATGGGAAGATCATTCATTTCATGCAGTAAATGCACTTCTGGGGATGACTGTTTATGTGTCAGGCATTGTGCTAGGTGCTGGGAGTGATAGATGTGGGGGCCACACACTGTGCCCTTAGGAAACCGTAGTTGAGATGTGTCAACAGATAACCCACAACACTTGGAAATAATCAAGAGCCTGAGCAAGATTTTAGTGATATTTGTACCTGAAACCTCATCTACTTCTGTTACTTACATTCTAATCCTCAATCCACTTCTTTCTTCTCTCTCTGTTCTCCTGAGATGCTATTTCAGGTTTTTGTTTTTCCCCCTCAATAGCTTTTTAAGTTACTGTTTTTAAAACCTAAGTGTAAGAAAACTACAGAAGTTTTTGTACTACTCATGCGCCACCACATAAATAATTTTTCACATTTCATTGAGAAACTCATTTTACAAAGAAAGTGTTACTGATAAAATTAATTACTTCAATCATCTTCGTGTTACAATGTCCTTCCTTTCTCTACAGAAGTTAACACTATCATGAATGTGGGACGTAGGTATCAAATCCATGTTTTTAACCTTAACTGCGTGTGCATCTATCAATAAAAATATAGAGTATCATACTCTATATTTTTTAATTTGTAAAGATTATATTGTACTGTAAATATCTTTCTGCAACTTGCTTCTTCTGTCAGTATTATGGTTGACAGATCTGTATCATTACACTTAGTTCTATTTTATCTTTTTAAATTACTGTGTAATATATCACACGCCACTTTTTCCTCACTTGGCCTAATGGATATTTGATTTTTCCTACTTTTTTGTTTTGTTTTTACTATCTGTAACCAACAGTACTTCACAGAATATCTTTGAAGATGCCTCCTTTTGCACATGAGGGAGAATTTCTCTAGGGTATATATTTAGAGATGGGATTGCCAGGTCATAGGCTATGCACACATACAACTTTGCTAGATTTTGCCAAATTGCTCTTCAAAATAGTTATGCCAATTCATATTCTCTCCAGCAGTGCTTGAGAGTTCGTATTTCTTCTCTTCCCTGCCAAAGCTTGCCATTGTCTGGCTTAAGGATCCTTGCCAGTGTGATGGGGTTAAAGAGTATCTCGCTGATATTTGCATTTTCCTGATTAGAGTTAGGTAGAACATTTTTTCATATTTATTGTTACTTTGGGTTTCATCTTCTGTGAGTTGTCTTCTGCATCTTTCATTCATTTTTCAATTTTCCCTATCTAAATTGATTTGTAAGAGTTCCTTTATATTGAGGATATTAATATTTCGCCTCTTACATATGCTGTAAATCTCTTCTCCCGGTGTGTGGTATATCTTAATTTTGTTTATGAGG
Organism: Phoca vitulina; assembly: GCF_004348235.1. Lineage (NCBI taxonomy): Eukaryota > Metazoa > Chordata > Mammalia > Carnivora > Phocidae > Phoca > Phoca vitulina. Next base: position 897,406 of record NW_022589774.1, on the reverse strand, counting down.
TCTTTTGTTCTAAAGAAAGTTTACATTTTAAGGATTTTTCTTTTTGTTGTTGTAGTTAAGAAATGCTGTCCTGCTTCAAGGTTTTAGTATTCCCTTCTGCATTGATTCTAATAGTTTAATGTTTCCCCCCACATTTAGGTCTTCAAGACATTTGGAGTTTGTTTTGACTTTGGTTGTGGGGGGTCTAATTTTGTTCTAGTTTACATATGAACAGACAACGGTTTCAACCTCAGCTTGATCCCAACTGATTTTGGATGTCTCCTCCAATCATATACCAAGGTTTCAGATATGTCTAGTTATCTTTCTGGGGTCCTAATTTTATTGCATTCACTGTTTTTCCACTACCATGCTTATACTATATAATCTTAATTTCTATGTCTTTATCAATATATTTGTGCCTTTCAGGATAAATCTACAATTGAAATTTTGGTTTTATGGGTGTTCTGCTAATCCTTTCTCTTTAACTTAAAAAAAAAAATTATGATAATGTTTTTTTCCTGTTGTAGTATCTCTGCCTCAGAATCTTTGTCCTCAAATAAGTTCCACAAGTTGTACTCTTCTTTATCTAAATATGAATCCTCTGCGTTCTTGCTTATCTGAATTTGAATCTCAGTGTCTTGGATTTTGATCACCAAATCAAAAGATCCCTGTGCTATTTCTTCTAAGACATCTAGGGACCATCAAGGGGATTAAACTCCCAGTGATAATTCCCTGAATTTCCAGGGCAAACATGTTCTCTAAGCTCCCAACACATGACTTACTGCAATAACATTACCTTATACAAGGCCAAAATCAAAATCAAGCACACAGTTAAGTGTCCTAAGAGATGTCAGTGTTGAAATGAGAAGTTCAAAATGAAAAGTAAAGACCTATGATTCAGAGGAAGGTGAAGTTATATCTGGCAGAGCATTCAAAGAAAACTTCATAAGTATGATAATATTTTAGTTGAAACTTTGAAAATAGGCCAGATTTTCATATGTACAAAAATGGCATTCCTCATCTAAGGAAACTATGGGTAAAGCTGTGGTAACAGAATATAAAAATGGAACTCTGTAGAGTTTGGCTCAAGACCAAAGGGATTCTAGACCACCTTTGTGAGATTTGCATAGGAGCTGGCCAAAAGTTAGTTTCATGAACAAAATGTATATATATTTTTTTCATTTAAATTCAGTTAGCCAATGCATAGTACATCCTTAATTTTTGAAATAATGTTCAATGATTTTCAAAAAACATATATTATTACCTGTACCCTCAATCTATGAAAGAGATTGGGGACAGTAAGAGGAATTGAAAGGACTTACATAGAGAGAGAATTTGTGGAGGGGCTCTCCCCTCACCCCCCGACACATAATGGAGTAGGTGTGGGGGATACCTTTTCCTTACCTCAAGACAAGTGAAGACTTCTAAGAAGATGTGTTAATCATGACTTTTTATTTTCTGTATTTTAGTTCTTTGACCTTTTGGGGCTCTGCTGACACTGGAGGGGCTGTCCCTCCCAAGGCTGGCTAATTCCTAGAGATAGCAAACAACTCATGTGGCAACGTGCCTTTCATGTGCAAACCAGCCAGTCCAGAGCCTGTACCCCCAACCACCTTCTTTATCATGCTCTCTCATTCTGGCCACTGTTTCCCTGCCCAAATCACCCCAAGGACCAAGTATCTGACAGCTAGGGACAACTACACCCCAGAGCCCACTTAAATTATGCAAACTAGCTGATCCTAAGCCTGCTTATTCTGTTTGGCCCATTTCTTCCAGCAGAAATCACAATAAAGATTCTCAATCATGTTTTCCATCACTCCCTCTGCCTCCTGACTGACCCTGGTGCTTCCCCATGTGGCACTGCATGGCATACTGTGCTTTTTTTCCTAACCATTTATGAGTATAACCAATTTCTTCCTTCATGACAGTCATTTCCATGTCTTCATGTCTTCTCATAGCTGATTAAACATATCCCAGTCACCCTATGACAGAAGACCGTATGGAAGCTTGATGTGGAACATGCATCCATGATGAATTGAACTCATGCCTGTAAATTCTAAAGTGTAAGAGGCAACCTGTGGTAGCTGCTTTTGTGGAGTAACTTTGCCATTCAAGTTCTCCAAAAAGCCCATGCCAAGATGAGATCAAAAGTGCAAGCTATTTATTGGGAGAGCTCGTGTGAAGGAGAAAGGAAGAGAAAGCAAGAATAAACAGGGAAAAGCTTCCACCATGATGTAGGTCTAATACCTGTGAAAGAGAGAGAAAAGAATTAGAAAGAGCCTGTGAAAGAGAGAGAAAAGAATTAGAAAGGTTGCTGCTTAGTTCTGGAAAGTCTCAGCTAGACTGATGGAGAGTCCTTGAGTTGAAGTCACCTACTAGAAGAATCCTGCATTAGACATTGCTGGCTATTTTCTAGGACCCTTGCATGCTCCATCATTAGATAGGGGCAGCCCAGGAGAGAATGGCCTGGGATAAATGCCTTGATTGATCCAGAGCTGCAGCACTTCAGCTGTGCCCTCCACAGCAGTTTCTCTTAAGAGACATCTGAGTGGAACACTTCCATGGCCATCACAGTGCACCCAGATTGTGTACTGCTCACGAAATAAATGTGGTCATGTAATTGACATGCGATACTGCCCAGCAGACTCCTGGAGTGCAATGAGATCTCTGCAGCACAAAGCTGCAAGTGAGCATCTTCTTAGGGAAGGAGAGACAGAAAAGCAAAGGAAAGAAACAGCGTAAGTGTAAGTAGATCACATTTCTTTTACTCCACAGACTTCTCACTTCTCACTAAGTCCAAAACACATAGAGGGCTCTCCCCGAGAGGAGTCTAAAATTAAAAATTTCCCCCATCTAGTTTATTTCTAGTGATATTTTGGTCACCAGTGATGTCTTAACCATGCATCTTTGCTGCCCTTGGGCTGGCCTGCTCCTCAATCCTGTTAAGTTTGATCTCAGGTCTTGGGTCTTTAGACCTCACCATTGCCTCCTTATCGTTTAACCTCCCTTTATAATTTCTTACTTCCATGCCCATTTGGATTCCCTTGTTCATTTCTTCATCCAGTTTTTTGACATATTGGTTCAGCTGCTCACTACTAATATATCACACATATGCTTTGGAGTATCATGGGGAAAGCATATAGCCATGCAGATATTGCCACTATAAATTTATGTCCTTCGTCACCAATGGTTCTTTCAATACTGCCCATTGGACCTCCTGTTTCCCTAGTCAGAGTTTTTTCTCTACGATTCTTAAATCTTTGAAAACCACCTCTCCTTTCATCTCATTCTCAAATACTCTATTCCCAAGTCATGCAGAAGGTAAAAGCCATCAGCTTTTATGCCACAAAATTTACCACTTGCATCTGGATTATTGCAATAACCTCCTAAACACTTCCAGTTTTGTCACATTCCAATCCATTTCCCACTCTGCAGCCAATCTGATCATTTCACTCCCTTGCCTGAAATCCTTCCAATTCTTAGGATGAAGCACAGACCACCCAACAGGGTGCACTCTCCCTTGGAAGACCAGCTCCCACTTATCTCTGCCAGCCTACTTTGTCCCCACCCACCACTGTATTCAAAATTGACATTCCTAGAGCACTTCATAGCCTTCTCTGGGCTCCAGGCATTCCTTCACATTTTTTTTGTCTACCCAGATCTCTTTTCTCTCTCCCTCTTTACCTGACCAATTGTTACTTATTCTTTATAACCCAGCTTAAATGCAGCCCCTCCTCAAAACCTTTCCTGCTCCCCAAATCTGTGTTTGATGCCCTTTCTGTATACTTCTTGGTGCTCTGCATGTCCATAACATAAGATGTAACACCAAAGATGTGTTACAATTGCCTTGTCTGTCTTTCCTGCTCTAAGAGGGCAAAAGTCATGTCTCTCTTATTTATAGATTTATTCCTAGATCTAAGCAGAGTCCCTAGCACATAGAAGGCCTGAGTACATAAATGTGAATAGTAACTTGAAAATTCTTTTGGCCGGGCACCTGGGTGGCTCAGTCGGTTAAGCGTCTGCTTTCGGCTCAGGTCATGATCCCAGAGTCCTGAGATAGAGCCCCACATAGGGCTCCGTGCTCAGTGGGGGCCTGCTTCTCTCCCTCTCCCTCTGCCTCTTCCCTCTGCTCATGCTCTCTCTCACTCAAATAAATAATCTTTTTTTTTTTAAATTTTTTTAAAGAAAGTTCTTTTGTCACTTGGGAGGAAAATAAAAGCATAACAGTCTACAGTTAAGAAAACCTGGCTATGTATCCCTCAAAGAAAACAACTTACTTAGAAACATACCAGCATAATCTGAACACTCTATGGGTATTTATACATGTGATGAAAGTTGTGAACTCAGGCCAAAACTGCTGTGCTTCTAAGCATCCACCAAATCAGCAGATAATTTTGTACCTTATACCACAAAGAAGCCTACTACTGCAGTTGGCTGATGTTCATAATTAATATCTTGTAATAATCCAAATGCCTTTATTTCTATCTGAATCTCTATGATAAAACTGCTAATAAACCTCTTTCTCAATATGAATAACAATTACATCTCCTCTGGTAAAAGACATGCAAGTGTATTTCCCTTCATAAATGAGAGAGTCAATGAAAGCAACAACTCTTTTTATCTCTACAACTCTGCTGCAGTAAAATGGTCATATAGAATTCTAGCAGAATGCCATACATTATTTCCTCCTTAAAAATTAGCATCTTTAGTGCCACAATGAATACTAATTTATAGACTTCTTAAATATCCTCTTATAACATTTTTTTAACATAAGATAGCTAACATCTCTGAGTTAAAACATATTAGAATAACATTACCCAAAGCAGCCACTGTGGAACAGTAGCTTCCCAGCTGAAAGATGTCTTTTCCTGCTGGGCTGAAAGCGAATACAGCATTAGGAAAGCCCTTGCTTTTGACTTTTACTAGGTGGTAACTACAACCAAACAGGACTAATTGAGTGGGAGAACTGTAATATAAATTGTTTTAATCCTGAACATTTTCACATACTGTGAAGACAGCTAGCTGGTTAGTTTAGGGGTTTAAACCTTTAAATTAATTCCAAATTTGGTTTGTTTGTGATATTAGGCTTAATAGTCAGAGAGGAAAATAGTTCACCCAAGAATGAGTTATGCTACAGGAAGTTGGGAAGGGGACCCCGATGGTCCCTTTCCACTGTGCACCTGGGGACAGAAAATTCTTGCACCATTGATGTGTCAGCTGGAGGTTGTGGGGTTGGAATCAGGGACACAGAAGAAGGCAGAGCTCCCTTAGATACTGTGACTCTTATCTCCTCTTCAATCCTGCTATTAGAAGAGACAAAGAGAGGGGTGCCTGGGTGGCTCAGTTGGTTAAGCAACTGCCTTCGGCTCAGGTGATGATCCTGGAGTCCCGGGATCGAGTCCCATATTGGGCTCCCTGCTCAGCAGGGAGTCTGCTTCTCCCTCTGACCCTCACCCCTCTCATGCTCTCTCTATCTCATTCTCTCTCTCAAATAAATAAATAAAATCTTAAAAAAAAAAAAAAAAAAAAAAAGAAGAGACAAAGAGAATCCTGAACTCAGGTCCTGACTGAGCAGGGTTATGTGCCAATGAAACTCCTGCTTCCTGTTTAAAAAATCAATGACAACACCAACACCAACAACAAACTCAGAAAACTCTTTATTTGAACAGCTTTTACTTGTTTTTCAAGCACTCTCTGGGACATTTAATTTGGCCTCTGCAACAACCTCTCCTCCCACTCTGTATTTTATAAGGCAGCAAACAGAGCTGTTACTTTTCCTGTTTTACAGATAGGAAACTGAGGCTTAGATGGTATATTGGCTTCCCCCTATCACACAATTAATTAATGGTGATGTTGATGCTGGAACTCAAATATTTGACACCTGGCTCAATTCTGATTTTAAATACTTCTTTAGCTGCAATACCCTGTTGTCAATATTACCAAATTTCACAATTGTGAGTGTATATCCTTTCTATTGTCCAATAATAATTCTTCAATCTTAAGAAGTTAAAGACTGCCTTGTCTTAACCTATTCTCAATGAAAAACAAAACAAAACAAAGAGAGAGAGAGAGAGAGAAAGAACTGATATACATATTATACAGGCCATCTTTGTTTATTTCTCTCTAGAATAAATGTCCATATTTAACAAAGGACAGGCTAAACTGTTGGTAAATAACTGTATAATATTAATACTGGAGAAACTGAAAGAGAATGAAATATTCTGAATCAAAACCTCAAAAAAATGCATAAAAATACAGAGAAGAGCTTCAGATAACACCAGATCTCTAGAGAAAGAAACAATTAGAAGCCAGTAAAATGCATTTACCCTGACAGAGTGCTTGGAAACACAAGAATCTATCAGGGTAGGACTTTTTCTTTCCTTATAAGGGCTGAGTTAACGCCCAGACAGAAAGCAATCCTGGCCTACTCTCTTTAATCTTCCTTGAATGTGGCCTTCAGGTGGAACAGACTTAGATTTGATAGCATTCTGATGGTGCAAAGCTGTTGCAAGCAGGAAATGTCGATATAGGAAGCTAGTTTTTCATGTCTGCCCAAAGGTTATATTTCCTAAGTCGGCTGGGTATGAGGACCTAGCTTCCAACATGAAAATGGAAGTGAGTGTCTAACACGGAGGGTAGAATGTGAGAACAAAAATGACAGAGTACTGGTAGGCTGGCAAATAGACACTGACATCACCAATAATGGTAATAGGGGAAAGATGAAGAGGAAAAACTGTGAGTCAATTACTGAAAATTTCAAAGGATTAAAGAACGATAATACTAAGCAAGAAGGGGCAGGTAATGAAGTGTGATGGCCTGAAATTCAATGGAGGAAGAAAGAGAAAGAGAAGCTTTTTGAAGTATTGGAGAGAAAAGAGCATACCTATCCCTTCTTAATACATGGAGTGCAAGAGAACAGATAGCTCTTAAAAGAGGGTGCTATTTTTCATTTTGGCAATTTGAAGAAACCAAAGAAGAGGTAAGGGATATAGAAAAGGCAATTAATAAAGGCCATACATTTCACAAGCCACATTGGAAATTTTGGGAGGGCAGGGAGAGATAGGACATTGGTCACATGATGGACATACAGAGTAGTATGGCTTATGGTTTTGGGGATGGTAGACGGATGGCCCAGGAGGCTTGGGTGATATGTAATTCTGATGATGTCTTATAGCAGCAGTATTCAATGCTGACTGCACATTAGAATACCCTATAGAGTGTTTAAGTAATACCAATATTTAGGATCTACCCTGACCAATTAATTTTGAATTTGGGGGTCAGGGATTGAGTATCAGTATTTCTTAAAAGCCTTCCATATAATTCTCAGTAAACCTGAAAATCAGTATTTTAGAAGAAAATAGATGAGCAGCTGGACGTGCAGAGGCTGGTTGGAATGTTGTGTGCGTTTGACTTTGGTCTGTTGGAGCAGGCCAGGGATGAGTTTGAAAAGCCTTTTAAAACCACTGACTTCCATTTCTCCAGTGGTCCATGAAAGGGTGGGAAGGAAAGGAGACAGAGATTGAGAACTACCCAATATGGAAGAGCATGCTGTTTTAGTGAGAAGGGAAATATGCCATATCACTGCTTTGTCATAGATAAAATAATAACAGAGATACTACTTGAGGGTATTTTTGATGTATTCTTATTTTTTTAAACTTCTAATTTTGAAATAATTTTATTCTTTAAAAATTAAGAAGATAGTGCATCAGCAAAATTGCAGGATAGAAGATCAACAAGCAGAAATAAATCGCCTTTCTATACACTAAAGATAAAGACGGAAAAAAAAGAATAAACCATCTTATTCTTAATAGCATCAAAAACAATAAAATACTTAGGAATAAATTTAAACAAAAAGGTGAAAGATCTGCACATCAAAGCTAAAAGACTTTGCTGAAAGAAATAAAAGTCACAAAAAAATGGAAAGACATCCTGTGTTTACAGATTGGAAGAATTAATATTGTTAAAATGTCCACACTACCCAAAGCCATCTATAGATTTAATCACCATCAAAATAACAATGGCATTTTTTACATAAATAGGAAAAAAAAATCCTAACATTTGTATGGAACCACAAAAGACCACAAATGGCCAAAATAATCTTGAGGAAAAAGAGTAGAGATGGAGGTATAACACTTTCTGATTTCAAACTATACTACAAAGCTACACTAATAAAAACAATATGGTACTGACACAAAAACAGACCCATAGAAAATGGAACAGAATAGAGAGCCCAAAACTAAATCCCTCTTTATGGGGTCAACTAATATTTAACAGGGGAGCCAAGAACACCCAATGGAGAAAGAATAGTCTTTTCAAAAAATGGTGTTGGTAAAAACGGTTAAACAATACAGAGCAATGATATCGGGCCCCTATCTTACACCACTCACAAGAAATGAGCTTGATGGGGTGCCTAGGTGGCTCAGTTGGTTAAGCATCTGCCTTCAGCTCAGGTCATGATCCTAGGGTCCTGGGATTGAGCCCCGCATCGGGGTTCCTGCTCAGTGGAGAGCCTGCTTCTTCCTTTCCCTCTGCCTGCCACTCCCCCTGCTTGTGCTCACTCTGTCAAATAAATAAATAAAATCTTTTTTAAAAAATGAGCTTGAAATGGATCAGAGTCTCAGACATAATATCAGATACTATAAAAATCCTAGAAGAAAATGTAGGGAAGAAACTCCTTGACATTGGTCTTAGCATGATTTTTTGGATTTGATGCGAAAAGCACAAAACACAAAAGCAAAAATCAACAAATAAACCCATGTCAAACTTAAAAGCTTTTGCACACCAAAACATACAATAAACAAAATAAAAAGACAACCTACAGAATAGGAAGAAATTTTTGCAGTCATATATCAGCCAAGAAGTTAATATCCAAAATACATAAAGAACCCATTAAACTCAATAACAAAGAAAGAAACAATCAGATTTAAAAATGGACAGAGGAACTAAATGACATTTTTTTCCTGAAGAAAATAACCAATAGGTACATGAAGAGATGCTTAACGTCACTAATCATCAGGGAAATGCAAATCAAAACAATGAGATATGACCTCACACCTGTTAGGATGACTATCATCAAGAAGACAAGAGATAACAAGGATGTGGAGAAAGGGGAATCCTTTGCACTGTTGGTGGGAATATAAATTTATGTAGTCACTATGAAAAATACTAGGAAGGTTTATCAAAAAATTAAAATAGATCTATCAAATGATCCAGCAATTCCACTTCTGGTTACTTATCCAAAGAACACAAAACACTAATTCAAAGAAATATATGCACCCTCAACTTTATTGAACCATTATTTACAATAGCCATGATATGGAAACAACCTAAGTGTCCATCTATAGATGAATGGATAAAGAAAATGTGGTACACATACACAACAGAATATTATTCAGCTACAGAAAGGGATGGCAACCTGCCATTTGTGACAACATGGATGGACCTTGAGCACATTATGTTAAGTGAGATGAGTCAGACCAAGAAAGACAAGTGCTATATGATATCACTTATATGTGGAATTTAAATAAACCAAACTTGTAAAAAATTAGAGAATAACATGGTGATTACCAGGGATGGGGGGCAGGGGTGCTAGACAGATGTTTAAAGGTACAAACTTAGAATGAGTAATAAAGAAGCCTTAGAGATATAATGCACAATGAATGTAGACAACAATATTGTATTATAATCTTCAAACTTGTTAGGAGACTAGAATTTAATTATTCCAACTAGAAAAATGAAAGGATAATTATGTAATGTGATAGAGGTGCTAATTATCTCTACAATGGGAATCAATTAAAATGTTGTACACCTTAAATTTACATAGTGTTATATATCAATATATTTCAATAAAAAAAGTAAGTGTTGGAGGAGGTCATCAAGAGGATGTGACCACTAGTTGACCCACAGGTGGGACTAGACAATTGGAGGCTTCTCACCCCCTCTCCTGTCCTTGGAATGTATGTTCTACCCACCATTCCCTCAGTGGGAACCTTTTTAAGGACATCACTTTGGGAGAGGTTCGCTGTGCTGTTGAGACTATCTGGACAAATGTGACTAAATGTAGTTAAGGCCTCGATATAAACTTTTAAGATTCTGGCCAGTGGGTTTGAAGATCTCTTTGTCTAGCAGCTGCCTAAGGAAAGCCTCATAGGTAAGTTTCCCTGCCTATTAAACCTGTCACCCACCTATTTACCCCAAAGATACAAAAGTAGGGACCCGAAAGGGTACGTGCACCCCGATGTTTATAGCAGCAATGTCCACAATAGCCAAACTGTGGAAAGAGCCAAGATGTCCATCAACAGATGAATGGATAAAGAAGAAGTGGTATATATATACAATGGAATATTATGCAGCCATCAAAAGGAATGAGATCTTGCCATTTGCAACGACGTGGATGGAACTGGAGGGTATTATGCTGAGCGAAATAAGTCAAACAGAGAAAGACATGTATCATATGACCTCACTGATATGAGGAATTCTTAATCTCAGGAAACAAACTGAGGGTTGCTGGAGTGGGGGGTGGGGTGGGAGGGATGGGGTGACTGGGTGATGGACACTGGGGAGGGTATGTGTTCTGGTAAGCGCTGTGAATTGTGCAAGACTGTTGAATCTCAGATCTGTACCTTTGAAACAAATAATGCAATATATGTTAAGAAAGAAAAAAAGAAGAAGAAGAATGTAGCAGGAGGGGCAGAATGAAGGGGGGGAAATCAGAGGGGGAGAAGAACCATGAGAGACGATGGACTCTGAAAAACAAACTGAGGGTTCTAGAGGGGAGGGGGGTGGGAGGATGGGTTAGCCTGGTGATGGGTATTGAGGAGGGCACGTTCTGCATGGAGCACTGGGTGTTATGCACAAACAATGAATCATGGAACACTATATCTAAAACTAATGATGTAATGTATGGGGATTAACATAACAATAAAAAAATTAAAAAAACAAACAAACAAACAAACAAACAAAAAAACCTGTCACTCACCAAACTGGAGTGGTCTGCCTCTTTCTTCGGTCCCCCCTTGTAATCTGTATATGGGGGCCAGTGTCAGATTTCACCTAGGAAATTCCTGAGTTTTCAAAATCAACAATAAAAAAAAATTGAAAAACAAATTGAGCATACTTACACTTTCTCACTGTACCAATATATTATGTGCATTATAAACAAAATTTTAAAACAACATTAAAATGAAATAAATGATATTTTAAGGGTCTTAAAACAAGAAAACAGTGCAAAGAATTTCAGTGTATACTTTACTCAAATTCCCTCAATTTAATATTTTATAATTGCTCTATAATCCTCTCTCTCTCCATCCCCCTGTGTGTGTGTATGTGTGTATATGTATGTGTGTACTTGTATATTTACTAGCTCTCTCAGCTGTGAGGGTCTAGAAGCAATGATACTCAGTACCAATAAGCACATCTATTATCCAGATCTCGATTTCTAAATGCTAAATAAATTTCCAAATAAAATGAAACAGGGCTACTTGGAGAAATGGCTGATTCCAGGGAAAGGGCAGGGAAAACACAAACCCAAACTTCACCTTGTGCTAAACAACAATAGAGTGCTCAAAGAATTCATAATAGCTAATTTTATATGTCAATTTGTCTAGGCCACAGTACCCAGATATTTGATCAAACATTATTCTATATATTTTTGTGAAGACATTTTTTAGATGAGATTAGCATTTAAACCAATGAACTTTGACCAAAGCAAATTATTCTCCATGATATAGGTGGGTGGGCCCCATCCAATCAGTTGAAGGCCTTGATAGAAAAAGACCGGCTTCTCTGGAAGAAGGGAGAACTCTGCCAGTGGATGGCTTTCAAGCTGGAACTGCAACATCAACTCTTCTCTGAGTATCCAGACTGCCAATCTACCATGGAGACTATGGACTTAACAGAATCCATAAGTGTGTGAGCCAATCCCTTAAAATAAATTCCCCTACCTCCTCTTTCTCTCTCTCCATGTATACTCTCTCTCTCTTTCCCTTTCTCTCTCTCTCACACACACACACACACACACACATCCTATTGTTCTGTTTTTCTGGAGAATTCTGACTAATACAGAATCATTAGAACATGTCAAAAGGAGCAGTCATCTTGAAGGGGATCTCACTGCCAAATCTGGGAGATGTAGCAACAAAATGCAAATGATGGTTTGGGTAATTTTTATTGAGCTATTTTCACGTTGGTGACTTTTCCCCAGCTGTGCCAAGAGCTCTAATAAGCCTGTAGAAATCATTCTGTATTTCTTACCATGATTTTTATTACTAATATTTTTAGCATTTTCATTTGATCCTTTTTTTTAAAGATTTTTATTTATTTATTTGACAGAGAGAGAGAGGAGATAGCGAGAGCAGAAACACAAGCAAGGGGAGTGGGAGAGGGAGAAGCAGGCTTCCAGTGGAGCAGGGAGCCCGATGGGGGACTTGATCCCAGGACCCTGGGATCATGACCTGAGCTGAAGGCAAACGCTTAACAACTGAGCCACCCAGGCACCCCTCATTTGATTCTTTCTTAGGTTTTCATATCTCTGCTAAAATTCTACCATTTGTTTATACACATTGTCTCCTTTTACAGTAGATCATATCATATCATAACATATCAGTCAGAATTATTTAAAATCACCTGTCGGATAGTTCTAATTTCTGGGTCCCATCTGTTGTAGTTCTGTTAATTGCTTTTGTGTTGTGTGTCTAAGAGAGTATGTCTTTTTTTTGTGTTTCTTATATTTCTGGGTTAAAAGCCAGACATTGAGTACAAGACAGTAGAGATTCAAGTAAACAGTATTTACGCCTGGAAATTGGCATACTTTTCTGCTGGACTTTCACTGAGGGGAATTGAGTCAAGGTAGTCAAATGTTGAGCTTGTCAAAGTTTGGGTCTTGTTGTGAAAGTTACCCTCAGTAAAACATTGGCTTCAATTTCTTTTTTTTTTATTGTTATGTTAATCCCCATACATTACATCATTAGTTTTAGATGTAGTGTTCCATGATTCATTGTTTGTGCATAACACCCAGTGCTCCATGCAGAACGTGCCCTCCTCAATACCCATCACCAGGTTAACCCATCCTCCCACGCCCCTCCCCTCTAGAACCCTCAGTTTGCTTTTCAGAGTCCATCGTCTCTCATGGTTTGTCTACCCCTCCGATTCCCCCCCTTCATTCTTCCCCTACTGCTACCTTCTTCTTCTTTTTTTTTCTTAACATATATAGCATTATTTGTTTCAGAGGTACAGATCTGTGGTTCAACAGTCTTGCACAATTCACAGCGCTTACCAGTGTACTGTGGTACATACCCTGTATGTGTCTATCACCCAGTCACCCCATCCCTCCCACCCCACCCCCCACTCCAGCAACCCTCAGTTTGTTTCCTGAGATTAAGAATTCCTCATATCAGTGAGGTCATATGATACATGTCTTTCTCTGTTTGACTTATTTCGCTCAGCATAATACCCTCCAGTTCCATCCACGTCGTTGCAAATGGCAAGATCTCATTCCTTTTGATGGCTGCATAATATTCCATTGTATATATATACCACTTCTTCTTTATCCATTCATCTGTCGATGGACATCTTGGCTCTTTCCACAGTTTGGCTATTGTGGACATTGCTGCTATAAACATCTGGGTGCACGTACCCTTTCGGATCCCTACTTTTGTATCTTTGGGGTAAATACCCAGTAGTGCAATTGCGGGATCATATGGTAGCTCTATTTTCAACTTTTTGAGGAACCTCCATACTGTTTTCCAGAGTGGCTGCACCAGCTTGCATTCCCACCAACAGTGTAGGAGGGTTCCCCTTTCTCCGCATCCCCGCCAACATCTGTCATTTCCTGACTTGTTAATTTTAGCCATTCTGACTGGTGTGAGGTGGTATCTCATTGAGGTTTTGATTTGGATTTCCCTGATGCCGAGTGATGTTGAGCACTTTTTCATGTGTCTGTTGGCCATTTGGATGTCTTCGTTGGAAAAATGTCTGTTCATGTCTTCTGCCCATTTCTTGATTGGATTCTTTGTTCTTTGGGTGTTGAGTTTGATGAGTTCTTTATAGATTTTGGATACTAGCCCTTTATCTGATATGTCATTTGCAAATAACTTCTCCCATTCTGTCGGTTGTCTTTTGGTTTTGTTGACTGTTTCCTTTGCTTTGCAAAAGCTTTTTATCTTGATGAAGTCCCAATAGTTCATTTTTGCCCTTGCTTCCCTTGCCTTTGGCGATGTTTCTAGGAAGAAGTTGCTGCAGCTGAGGTCGAAGAGGTTGCTGCCTGTGTTCTCCTTTAGGATTTTGATGGACTCCTGTCTCACATTTAGGTCTTTCAACCATTTGGAGTCTATTTTTGTGTGTGGTGTAAGGAAATGGTCCAGTTTCATTCTTCTGCATGTGGCTATCCAACTTTCCCAACACCATTTGTTGAAGAGACTGTCTTTTTTGCATTGGACATTCTTTCCTGCTTTGTTAAAAATTAGTTGACCATAGAGTTGAGGGTCCATTTCTGGGCTCTCTATTCTGTTCCATTGATCTATGTGTCTGTTTTTGTGCCAGTACCATACTGTCTTAATGATGACAGCTTTGTAATAGAGCTGGAAGTCTGGAATTGTGATGCCGCCAGCTTTGCTTTTCTTTTTCAACATTCCTCTGGCTATGCGGGGTCTTTTCTGGTTCCATACAAATTTTAGGATTATTTGTTCCATTTCTTTGAAAAAAGTGGATGGTATTTTGATGGGGATTGCATTGAATGTGTAGATTGCTCTAGGTAGCATTGACATCTTCACAATATTTGTTCTTCCAATCCATGAGCATGGAACGTTTTTCCATTTCTTTGTGTCTTCCTCAATTTCTTTCATGAGTATTTTATAGTTTTCTGAGTACAGATCCTTTGCCTCTTTGGTTAGATTTATTCCTAGGTATCTTATGGTTTTGGGTGCAATTGTAAATGGGATTGACTCCTTAATTTCTCTTTCTTCTGACTTGTTGTTGGTGTATAGGAATGCCACTGACTTCTGTGCATTGATTTTATATCCTGCCACTTTACTGAATTCCTGTATGAGTTCTAGCAGTTTTGGGGTGGAGTCTTTGGGGTTTTCCACATAAAGTATCATATCATCTGCAAAGAGTGAGAGTTTGACTTCTTCTTTGCCGATTTGGATGCCTTTGATTTCTTTTTGTTGTCTGATTGCTGTGGCTAGGACTTCTAATACTATGTTGAATAGCAGTGGTGATAGTGGACATCCCTGCCGCATTCGTGACCTTAGGGGGAAAGCTCTCAGTTTTTCCCCATTGAGAATGATATTCACTGTAGGTTTTTCATAGATGGCTTTTATGATATTGAGGTATGTACCCTCTATGCCTATACTCTGAAGAGTTTTGAGCAAGAAAGGATGCTGTACTTTGTCAAATGCTTTTTCTGCATCTATTGAGAGGATCATATGATTCTTGTTCTTTCTTTTGTTAATGTATTGTATCACGTTGATTGATTTGCGGATGTTGAACCAAACTTGCAGCCCAGGGATAAATCCCACTTGGTCGTGGTGAATAATTCTTTTAATGTACTCTTGGATCCTACTGGCTAGTATTTTGGTGAGAATTTTTGCATCCATGTTCATCAGGGATATTGGTCTGTAATTCTCCTTTTTAATGGGGTCTTTGTCTGGTTTTGGGATCAAGGTAATGGTGGCCTCATAAAATGAGTTTGGAAGTTTTCCTTCCATTTCTATTTTTTGGAACAGTTTCAGAAGAATAGGTATTAATTCTTCTTGAAATGTTTGGTAGAATTCCCCTGGGAAGCCATCTGGCCCTGGGCTTTTGTTTTTTGGGAGATTTTTGATGACTGCTTCAATTTCCTTAGTGGTTCTAGGTCTGTTCAGGCTTTCTATTTCTTCCTGGTTCAGTTTTGGTAGTTGATACATCTCTAGGAATGCATCCATTTCTTCCAGGTTATCTAATTTGCTGGCATAGAGTTGCTCATAATATGTTCTTATAATTGTTTGTATTTCTTTGGTGTTGGTTGTGATCTCTCCTCTTTCATTCATGATTTTGTTGATTTGGGTCATTTCTCTTTTCTTTTTGATAAGTCTGATCAGGGGTTTATCAATCTTGTTAATTCTTTCAAAGAACCAGCTCCTAGTTTCGTTGATCTGTTCTACTGTTCTTTTAGTTTCTATGTCATTGATTTCTGCTCTGATCTTTATTATTTCTCTTCTCCTGCTGGGTTTAGGCTTTATTTGCTGTTCTTTCTCCAGCTCCTTTAGGTGTAGGGTTAGGTTGTGTACTTGAGACCTTTCCTGTTTCTTGAGAAAGGCTTGTATTGCTATACACTTTCCTCTTAGGACTGCCTTTGCTGCATCCCAAAGATTTTGAATAGTTGTGTTTTCATTTTCATTGGTTTCCATGAATTTTTTAATTCTTCTTTAATTTCCTGGTTGACCCATTCATTCTTTAGTAGGATGCTCTTTAGCCTCCATGTATTTGAGTTCTTTCCGACTTTCCTCTTGTGATGGAGTTCTAGTTTCAAAGCATTGTGGTCTGAAAATAGGCAGGGAATGATCCCAATCTTTTGGTACCGGTTGAGACCTGATTTATGACCTAGGATGTGATCTATTCTGGAGAATGTTCCATGGGCACTAGAGAAGAATGTGTATTCCGTTGCTTTGGGATGGAATGTTCTGAATATGTCTGTGAAGTCCATTTGGTCCAGTGTGTCATTTAAAGTCTTCATTTCCTTGTTGATCTTTTGCTTAGATGATCTGTCCATTTCAGTGAGGGGGGTGTTCAAGTCCCCCACTATTATTGTATTGTTGTCAATGTGTTTCTTCGCTTTTGTTATTAATTGCCTTATATAATTGGCTGCTCCCATGTTAGGGGCATAGATATTTACAATTGTTAGATCTTCTTGTTGGATAGACCCTTTAAGTAGGATATAGTGTCCTTCCTCATCTCTTATTACAGTCTTTGGTTTAAAATCTAATTTGTCTGATATAAGGATTGCCACCCCAGCTTTCTTTTGGTGTCCATTAGCATGGTAAATGGTTTTCCACCCCCTCACTTTCAATCTGAGGGTGTCTTTGGGTCTAAAATGAGTCTCTTGCAGACAGCATATCAATGGGTCTTGTTTTTAATCCAATCTGATAGCCCGTGTCTTTTGATTGGGGCATTTAGCCCATTTACATTCAGGGTAACTATTGAAAGATAGGAATTTAGTGCCATTGTATTGCCTGTAAAGTGACTGTTACTGTATATTGTCTGTGTTCCTTTCTGGTCTATGTTGCTTTTAGGCTCTCTCTTTGCTTAGAGGACCCCTTTCAAGATTTCTTGTAGGGCTGGTTTCGTGTTTGCAAATTCCTTTAGTTCTTGTTTGTCCTGGAGGCTTTTTATCTCTCCTTCTATTTGCAATGACAGCCTAGCTGGATATAGTATTCTTGGCTGCATATTTTTCTCATTTAGTGCTCTGAATATATCCTGCCAGTCCTTTCTGGCCTGCCAGGTCTCTGTGGATAGGTCTGTTGCCAATCTAATGTTTCTACCATTGTAGGTTACAGATGTCTTCTCCCGAGCTGCTTTCAGGATTTTCTCTTTGTCTCTGAGACTTGTAAGTTTTACTATTAGATGTCTTGGTGTTGACCTATTTTTATTGATTTTGAGAGGGGTTCTCTGTGCTTCCTGGATTTTGATGCCTGTTTCCTTCCCCAAATTAGGGAAGTTCTCTGCTATAATTTGCTCCAGTATACCTTCTGCCCCTCTCTCTCTTTCTTCTTCTTCTGGGATCCCAATTATTCTAATGTTGTTTCGTCTTATGGTATCACTTATCTCTCGAATTCTGCCCTCGTGATCCAGTAGTTGTTTATCTCTCTTTTTCTCAGCTTCTTTATTTTCCATCATTTGGTCTTCTATATCACTGATTCTCTCTTCTGCCTCATTTATCCTAGCAGTTAGTGCCCCCATATTTGATTGTACCTCATTAATAGCCTTTTTGATTTCTACTTGGTTAGAGTTTAGTTCTTTTACTTCTCCAGAAAGGGATTCTCTAATAACTTCCATGCTTTTTTCAAGCCCAGCTAGTATCTTTAAAGTCATGATTCTGAAGTCTAGATCCGACATTGTACTAATGTCCGTATTGAGTAGGTCCCTGGCAGTGAGTACTACCTCTTGTTCTTTTTGTTGAGGTGATTTTTTCCGTCTTGTCATTTTGTGCAGAGGAGAATAGATTAATGAGAGAACAAAATGCTAACAGGGTAATGACGTTTCCAGAAAATATACTCTAAACAAATCAGAAAAGACCTGAAGCAGTGGGAAAAGAAAGGGAAAGAGAGAAAAAAGAAAAAGAAAAAAAAAAAAGAAAAAGAAAAAGATAAAGATAAAAACAAACAGAAACAGAACAAAACAAAAAAAACAAAAACAGAATGTGATCAAATATGATCAGGTTGGTGCATAGATCAGTGCCACACACTAGATTTTGGGTGTATTTTGGTCTGTTAGAAGAAAGTGCCTCCCAAAATTTTAAAGAAAGAAAAACTTATATATGTACAAAAATAAGGGTTGATATGATGAAGGGATGGAATATGAGTGTAAAGATGGAAATTATAAAAAATTTTATAAAAGGAATTGATAAGAAGTTGTTTGAAAAAAGAAAGAAGAGGATTAAAAAAAAAAAGAAAAAAAAAGGGAGAGAATGTGATCAGGCAGGGGAGTAGAAAAAAAACATATGCTAGAGATTTAGGGTATATTCTGATCTGTTAGAAGAAACTATCTCAAAATTTTAAAGAGAGAACAACTTATATATATATGCCAAAAATACGGGTAACTACTATGAAGGGATAGAATATGACTCTAAAAATGAAAAATAAAAATGTTTTTTAAAAAAGGAATTGATAAGATGTTGGTTGAAAAAGGGAAAAAGAAAAATTCAAAAAAAAAAACCAGTTAAAAAAAAAATTAACTTTGAAAGACTAAAGAATCATGGTAAAAAAGCCATGAATTCTATGTGCATTATTCCCCTAGCGCTGGAGTTCTGCCATTCTCATTGATCAGTAAACTTGGTCTTGGCTCGTTGTTCTCGCTGATCTTCTGGGGGAGGGGCCTGTTGCCGTGGTTTCCAAATGTCTTTGCGGGAGGCGGAATTGCCCCGCCCTTGCCCGTCCGGGCTAAGTAATCTGCTCGGGTTTGCTCTCTGGAGCTTTTGTTCCCTGCAAGCTTTCCGTACAGCTTTGGAGGCGGAGAGTGAAAATGGCGGCCTCCCAATCTCTGCCTCGGAGGAGCCGAGAACTCGGGGCCCCACTCCTCAGTGAGCCCCCAGAGAAAAGCAGTCAATCACTCTCTCCCCATCTCTGGCCGCACTCCTTGCTCACCCGGCCTGTGACTGCGCGTTTCTATCTCTGGCGCACGACCCCGTGTGGAGTCTCCAAACCCAGCAGATCCCTGCAGTGCGCTCCCGCACCTCTCCTCCCCTGGGGAAGAAGGTGAGTCTCCCCGGATCTGCCACTTGTTGGGTCCCTGCTGGAGGAGCAGGGGCCCGACTGTGCCGCGGATCACAGTTTATGGCAACCCCGAGCTGAGAGCCCGCGCCTCGGCTCTGTCTCTGCAGCCAGCTTCCCTGCTTGGATACCTGGGAGCTCTGCCACACTCAGGCACCCCCGGTCTTTCTGTGACCCCAAGGGTCCTGAGACCACACTGTCCCACGAGGGTTCCACCCCCCGCTTAGCCACCGGAGTGACGGCCCTCAATGGAGCCAACTTCTAAAAATTCCAATTTTGTGCTCCGGGGCTCTATCACTTGCCAGAAGCAGCCAACAGAGGCCCCTCCCCCTCCGTCTATCCTCCCAAATATCGCCTCAGATTCACTTCTCCACACGTCCTACCTTCCAGAAAGTGGTCGCTTTTCTGTTCAGAGAGTTGTTGGTATTCTTCTCTTCGATCTCCTGTTGAGTTCGTAGGTGTTCAGAATGGTTTGATCCCTATCCAGCTGAATTCCTGAGAGGAGACGAAATTCAGGTCTCCTACTCCTCCGCCATCTTGCTTCGCCCCTGGCTTCAAATTCTTCTAACATTACCTTATGCTTAGGGTGGGATCTTGGTGGCTGGTGGATTTTTTTAATGTTTCTTTATGACCTTTAGCTTCAGGTTTTCCGTGTGATTCTGTACCTTGGAGATTCTCTTTCCATGTTCTTGCCCCTCCAGGCAGTAAACTGCTCTTACTTGTTACTATTTGATGCTTATCAGCCTGGTAGTGGGGCCCAGAGGGACTTTTTCTGTGGTTTTGGTTCAGCTTTAGTTTTGGACAAACTCAGAGCTCCTGGGTCTCTTGGGTGGGCTTCCTAAGTCATCTTCCTCTCCACTGGTGTCAGAAGATCTCTAGTGGCCTGAGCCAGAATGGCTTCCTGCTCCTCCCATAGAGGTAGATGTGGTTTTCTATTTTCTTCCCCTAGACACAATGGGTATTTACCTGTGCTCTGGAGAAAATATAGTTTACCACCCTCTCCTAGTGGCTAAGGCTTTTGTTCCATAGAAAGAAGGATCTGGACAGGGCTTTGGACATTTTCTGTAGTAATGGCTACTCTTATCCCCCAAGTCTGCAACATGAAGGATCTCCCTGGAGTCTGATACTCTGCCTGTAATCTTCCTAATGAATCCCCAGTGAAGTCAATGAAAAAGAGTGTTCAGTGGTTTCAAACTGTCCTTGTGTCTATGGCTTTATACTCACTCTTCCTAGCAAATTGATACAAATTTTAGCTGAAATGTCTTTGCTTGCCCAATCGCACCAACTTCCTTCCATGCCCTGTTCCAAGTAAGCCAGCGCTTACTTACCTCCTGTATCTGCTTGGAGATGTCTGCTTTTCCTCCTATTTCAGATTAGCTGGTTGACCTGCAACTTCAACTTTCAGATATGTTCAAGAAAAGTGGTGATTTTCATCTTTTTCTTGTTGTGAAGTTGGCAACCACATTCTTTTCCAGCTTTCCACAACCTGAGTGGAAGTCCGATATTCTGATATAATCTTTTAAACAAAGCTGTGTGTGCCCGTACTCAAAAATTCTCAAACCACTGATGTTGGAGCTCACAATGAGTATAAAAATGAGGTGACATATGCTCACTGAGGTTTAGAATTCCATCAGTAGGTATGATTTTACTTGAGTACATTGGTTATAGGGACTGAAAAGAGAAAAATAAATAATAGCTCTTTGGAATTTATTATCCTTGTTTTCAGTCAACTTTGGTAAATGTTTCATGGACACGTGGAAAGGTGCATTAATTTTACAGTGATTAAAATCTGCTTTATAGTAATTAAAGCTGTTATTTATTTTTCATTAATTATATTATTTAAAACCTGCATCTGCTCGCAAACTCTTGAATTGCCAAACTTTTGATCACTTTATCTTCATAATTCTAAGAGTTTGAACAAAAAAAGTTAACTCATCTTAATGCAAAAGAAGGAATTCAGTACAATTTTACTTCTTTCAATTCACCTTTATACAATCTTTCTAACATAATGTAAAGTTATCAACTAGGCATTATTTTTGTTAGACACTACTCTTTTCAAATAGTTTTTACTTCAGCACTTACTTTTGTTAGATAAATTATTAAATAAATGTTTCAACTAACTTCACTGTACTTGCAATCCTTTTATCCTCAGACTTCTTTCCTGGGTTCCCACATTTGATTTATATGTTTGTCAACTGGATTACACCTTAGAATATCTTCTTCAGGAAGGATACATGGTGGAATATTTCTTGAGCTCTTACACATATGAGAATATACTTCTGCTGCCACAACTCATAAACTTCTCTTTCATCTTTAGCCACTTTTGCATTTCTGCAAGTTGGAGGCTTCCAAAGAGTTTCAGAAACAAAATAAGTACTGATGAGAGAAGGGGCTTTGATGAAGTTTGTATCCTTAGGCATCTCAGAAGTCAGAGCCTTGTAGCAGGAGAGAGACTATCAGGATATTTTGCTGGAGCTTGAACTCCATATCTTGAATGTAGGGGTCAAATGCCTGATTGGCTAGAAACTCGCTCCCATTCCTTTTTGATGGGTTGTTTTATTTCATAATGTCTGAATCATTTTTTATCTTGCCTGGACACACTAGAATAGGAGTATTTCCTCCAAGAAACTCAAATTAGTTTGAATGGTATCATTGAATGATCTCATTGATTTTTGCCGATCTGACTGTTTTCTGCTTTTTCATGGGTATTTCAATTGAAGGGCGAAAGGGAATAAATTGAGTATGGGTATCTGAACTTTTTCACAACCTTTAAATTTATTCCTTTACGGGGTGCCTGGGTAGCTCAGTGAGTTAAGCCTCTGACTCTTGGTTTTGGCTCAGGTCATGGTCTCAGGGTTGTGAGATCAAGCCCCCCTTCAGGCTCCACACTGAGTGCAGAGTCTGCTTGAGATTCTCTCTCTCCCTCTGTCCCTTCCTCTGCTCAGTCTCTCTTCCCCCCTTCAAATAAATAAGTAAATAAGTAAATAAGTAAATAAATAAATAAATAAATAAAATAAAATCTTTAAAGTGATTTCTTTATTAAACAAATAATTATGGAGTAACTTATTATAGTCTATATTATATTTCAAAAAGTTTATTTAACCCTATTTAGACATATTCACCTGTAAAATAACTACCTATTAAGAAACAATATTTTAGAGTAGATTTTTATATGTGGAATTTCTAGGCCAAGGGTTTTAGTCACATCTCTTGATATATAATGCTGAATTACTTTCCCAATGAAAAAATTTCACCACCAAATAGTTATGTTAGGGTTTAGCTTCCCATTAGGGTGTCAGAAATTACTCCAATCACCATAGACCTGGCTACCAGGAGGGAGCTAATATCAAAGAACTCACTAGGCAAAGAAGTTTCCTGACCCATGGACAATGTGACAGAACTGGAGAGAGGCTGGAACACACCCTTGAGCCAAAGTGTGAGAAAGAGAGTCAAACCAGAGATGAAATTCGAAGGCACTAAGGAAACTAAGGAGAGAAGATGAATGGGTTAAACTGCTAAGAAGTGAGGGTAAAATGGACAGTCCAAATAAGATGCTGAAATCATAGGGACAAAGCATAGATAATGCCAGTGCAATTCTCAAATGTGAATGAAAACCGGAAAACAGGCCAGTGTGGCCAGAGAGACACAGACGGCTCCGTCATGACTTCTGCAGGGGACTTTCAAGAAATTCATTCAGAACCTTCAGCAGCTAATCCTCTCTACTCTTAAAAAGCCTTTAGTCCTTCTTACAACAAAAGCCACGGCACCTTCTTTGGCGTCCTCACTAACTCAACACAGTACTGGGATGACATTGAGTGCTCAGTAAACACTTCCTGCATGCTCATTGAACCCAGTTTCTGTATTTGATAATTGCTCAGTGCAGAGGGGGAGACTCTTATGAAAATGCAGACCAGCCACACCCACCCTTTTCCCCTTGTTGGGCCATAAATGTCAAAGAAAAAGAGGAAGTTTCAAGACCAGCCATAGACAAAGACCAAGTAGCTTCAGACCTGGTATCTAAGCCTTGCAAAAGGGAAAGCTCAGAATATAAAGAACAGCTATGGGGCTCGGTTCGAGGCTTCATTTCTATTTTAAAATGTGATGAGATGCTAAAGAAGCTAACGTTTTTTAAAACATTCTTGACTCCAGCATCCATGGTAGCACTGAATCATTTGGTGGCTTTGCAGCAGGCAAGTTGAGCAGTGAGCATTTTTCAGTAGTAGTGGTTGAACTAACATTTTCCAAAAAAAAATTTTTTTAAAGCCCACAGAATAGTAACTGAATAGCTCATTATTTCCTTTGAAAAGGCTAGACTCTGCAGGTTGTCCCCACCTTTGCCGTTCCCTCTGTGGTGCCGGCTTCATGCAGTTCAGTCCAGAGTGCTTAGGTTGCTTTGGAAGTAAAAAATCTCTGACTTTGAATCTCTCCATCTATACCCGAAAAACACCCAATGCTGACCCAAACTAATCTAGGAGTTTCCAGAGAAGTCTAATAATCCAGTGACAACAGCACCTCAAAATTGGACTCCACTATCCCATTTTCCAAGAATATCACACGTAAGATTTCATTTAAAAATGTAAAATTAATATCTCACTCTGTGAGAAAGGCATTTTACAGATGAAACTGCTAGACACAGAGAGGTGGGTGGGTGACCTGCCCAAGAGAACATGCTAGGTAGAAGCCAAACTGGGAACTCAGGAGCAAACTGACCAACTATTGCCTCTATAATTGCACATATTTTTCTCATTGAGGATGGAAAACAACTTAATTAAAGGAAGTTGCAAGCACTGGAGGGAAGTGGGATTTCCAAAGCCTTACACCAAATGTGCCGCTTTTCCAGAACATTCCTGTCTCTTCCAAGGAGGGCATATCCCATGTCCTAAACCTGCTAGCCAGCAGTTTCTTCACCAAGCAGTCTCCATCAGGCCTTTTCCTGTGGAAAACCAACCCCCCTTCTGTTTGTCCTGTGTGCCTGTGAATTACCCTTAGTTAATTCTGACATTAGCTGGCTTGCAGGATTGTTTTGTAAGAAGTGTTTCTGGTGGTAATATCAGAATCCCTAAAGATGAAAACATTATATAGCACGTGATACAACAACTTGGGCAGTCTCGCTTTAGCTTGGGAGCCTGGATAAATAATCACTGGCATGTACTCCTCAGGAGCAAGGTTGGGACCATGTGGGAGAAGGGAATATCTGAGCTGGGGAATAATTTAGAGAGCATGTAAACCAACCTCCTTATTGGACACATGTACCAATGAGGCTTTGAGTTAGTGGTAGAGTCATGAGTAGGAACCGAATCTCCTGATTCCCAGTTTAATGCTCCCCTTCCCACCCACCTACCCAACATCATTCTGCTGATCCAAATAAGAAGAGACACGTATGGGGTCTGATCCCTTGTCCACTACCTACATAAATGACATGCAGAGGTTCCCTTAGCCTTCCTTGGAGTGATTGTTGCCATGCTTACTGGCTCTCCATTCTGGCTGGGGCCAACTTCTATGCTCAAGAAGCATAATATCACAGTACTAATGCCAAGGGATGCCTGTCACTCTCTAACGGGGATGATAGCACTACACTCATGATGTCATTATGAAAATCCAATAAGAATACACAGACTTATTGACATGGTCTGCTGAATGGGAAGTTGGCTCTTTTAGGGAGCTTTGGAGGAGGGGGAGGATCGAATCTCTCTCTTTTATTCTGTCCACCATCCTGATTTCCATGTTTGCATTACATTTCAAAGCATGATAAGCCCATCTCTTCATCTCTTGGCAGAGGTGAGACTAACATTAAGCAGATTGATTTGTATTCTCTCCTCTCTTTGTGGCCATTAGACATGTGTTCCACTGGAGGCAGCCCAGTGTGGCCTTGATTAATGCCCACCAGTTACTATGTACTACTTTCCTTCCTACTGGCACTTAGTTCTTGAAAGGCTGGTCATGGACAGAGAGCATAATGCAGATGCATGCCAATGAATCCTGATGGTGGGGAGTAAGTCAAACTGGAGGCAGAAAACCATATTTCTGTCTGTTCTCGATCCATACAGACATGGCTCATTTTTTTCCCTCCTGCACAAGCAAGGACATTTGTTCAAAGGCCCACATCTGTAGTAAAAATGTCATGATCTATTGAGCAATCTCATTTAATACCCTAAACCTTGGCTATCTCTTGACTAATTCAGTGATTGCCTCTGTCCAATTTCTTGCTTCTGTAAGGGAGAGCCATAGAAATGCCACAGAGACAGAAACCAGGGGCATATTATGGATAAATAAATGAAATTTGGGATAAAAAAGAAAAGCTCAGTCCAGCCCAGATTCTAATAAGTGACCTAAATGTTAAAAGGTGGGAAAAAAATCATACACACGCATAGAGTTGACCCTTGAAAGAAAAGGGGAACATGCTGACCCTTCTGTGGTCAAAACTCAACAACTTTTGGTTCCCCCAAAACCTAACTACTAATAGCCTACTATTGACCAGAAACCTTACTGATAACAGAAACCATGGATTAATAAGTCTTTTGTATGTTATATATATTATATACAGTATTCTCAGCAATAAAGTAAGCCGGAAAAAAGAAAATACTATTAAGAAAAAAAATCATCAGGAGGAAAAAATAGATTTGTAGCACTTTACCATATATTTATTGAAAAAACATCTGAGTCTGGGGGGGACAGGAGTGCCAGCAGGTCTGTGGTAGAGGGCCTGCCCTGGCTGATGGTGACGATCACTGCCTGGAGGCCTTGGATCAGTAGCAGTGGCAGTTGCCAGGCTGGCCGTGGGTGGGGACAATAGCAGAGAGTTCCAGTACAGCTGCCCCATCTGCCTGGAGCTTTACCACGGCCCATGGCTGTGGCAGCTGCCGCCATAGGTGAGTGCCTAGCCTCCAGGAGCCTGGGAGGCCAAGAGTCAGGGCCATCAGAGGAGGGATCTGTGCCTGGCCCAGGAGGGCTCCAGGCCCCGTGCTGCCTGGTGCAGCTCCAGAGCCAGACAGGGAGAACTCAGGCAAGGGCTCTGGGCATGGGGCTCCCTGTGCAGCACTGTCCTGCCCTCTGGCTCAGTCCTCTGCTTCACCCCAGCCTCCTGCCCACCTGCCCCTGCCAGGTGCTGGACCTGAATACCCCATCAGCACACAGGGCAAACTGAAGGGTCCCAGGCACCCAGGGGTCTGCTGCCTCTGCAGGCCTCCTGGGGACACAGAGGGCAGCAGGCCAACCTCTGTGCCAGTCACCTTCCATTGGGTCCTGTGGAGACTGTGGTGGGCAGTTGTAAATAAATGCCTTATGGTTTTTGCTGTCAACTCTTAAAAAAAATCCTGGCATAAGTGGTCCTGTCCAATTCAACCTCAGGTTGTTCAAGAGTCAACTGTATAGGTTAAATATATGTGATAAATCTATCTTTCACCTTGCCCATCAATTCATATGCAACTCTACATTTCCTCAAGGATAATCTCAGTGCAACACTTCCATAAGAAAGACCAGTTGATTCCTGTGGCAGATTGTAGTTATCAAAAATGGCCACCACAATTTTTTCAATTGACATGCTTTTCCAGAACTTTGCCACTCTGCATCAAAAAGTAAAAGCTCCTTTCCTTCCCTTTGCCCTGGGCAGTTTTATGATGTGTCAACATAGAGAATGTGGTAGAAGGGACATGGTGTGACTTCTAATGCTATCTTAGAACAGGCAACAGATCTTCTGCCCGGCACTCCTTGCTCTTTCTCTTCCTTATATTCCCTACATTGGAACCCAGCCATCATGTTGTGAGGAAGCCCAAGCCACACTGGGAGGTGCCTGTGTGTGTTCTGGTTGTCATTCCCAGTTAAGATTTCAGCGGAGCATCAGTGTCAACTCCAAACACCTTAGTGAATAAGCCTTCAGATGACTCTGGTTTTCACTCTTCAAGCTGCTGTGGGGAGGAGACAAATTATCCCTGCTGAGCCTTGCTCAAATTGCAGATTCAGGGTAAAGTAAGTGCTGTCATTGTTTTAAGCTATTAAGATTTAAAGTGGCTTGTTATGTAGCCATAATAACTAGACCAGATTTTGGTATCAGAAGTGGAGAGCTCTCATCAAAAACTGAAAGTGGTTTTGGGACCAAGAGGAGGGTAAACTTTGGAAAGCCCTTGAGGAGTCTGTTAGCTGAGGTCTGGTTGTCTCTGAGGCTTTTAAAGAAGTGAGGAAAATAATAATGGAAGCTCAAGGAAAGGCGCCCTTGTTATAAAGTGACAAAAAGTTTAACAACATTATCACCTATAATGACATAGGAAATAGAAATTTCACCTAATGAACTGCATGATCTAGCTAAGGAGATTCCCAGGCAGAATGTTAAAGGTGTTATTTAGCTTCTTTTTGTTATTTATAGTATAATGCCAGAAGAAAACAAACTGAAGAAAGCTTTGTTAAATAAACAAAAACAAAAACAAAAACCAGGTCTTGCTCTTTCTCAGTACCAGCCTCTCCAAATGGCAAATGATGCTAAAAGTAACAAATAGTTTCCAAACAAAGGTCAAATCCAGAGCTGCATCAGAAAGGGCAAAGCTAGGGCTTCATCTAAAAAGGAAACCAATGTTGTAATTACACAACCGTATGCTGAAATCTCAGAAAAATTTAAGGTGACATCCCAAGCTCCTGTTGGTCCTGTGATTGTAAGGTCATGCCTCACAGAAAGTGTCTGTTAAAAAATAAAACTAAGAATCTGAAAGGTGCTGTCTTATAGCAGCCTTATGGTACACCCAAGGTAGAATTTCTCAGAAATTTTGTGGCTATGTGGCTACTCTTGTCTGAGGGAGTAAACCGTAATAAAATGTTTAGAGCAAAACATAAAGTTGAAAAGAGCTTAGCAAAATAGGAGTAGGATTGAAGTTCTTCAATCTGATAGAGAATAGCCACAAAAAAATCCACAGTTAAAACATCAGACTTAAGAGAAAAGATTGAAAGTTTTCCTCCCTAATACAAGGAACAAGTCAAAGATGACCACTCTCAGTATTTCTATTATCTGGGTATCTAGCCAAGACAATTAGGCAAAATAATAAGTGTATAAGTAAGCAAATAAATAAATGAATGAAAAAGAAATAAAAAACTTCCAGATTGAAAAGAATGAAATAAATCTATTTATCTCTATTTTCAGATGACATGATATTGCATCAAGGAATCCACCACTCTTAGAACCAATAAAGAGTGCATGATACAAGCTCAATCTAGAAAAATCTATTATATTTCTATGTACTAGCAATGAATAATCTGAAATGAAATGAGAATAAAATTCCATTATAATAGTATCAAGATGAGTAGGATACTTAGGAATAAATTGAATAAAAAAGGTTCAAAACTTACACTCTGAAAACCACAAAACATCATTGAAAGAAATTAAAGAAAATCCAAATAAATAGAAATACATCCCATGTTCATGGATTGAAAGTCTTAATATTGTTAAGATGGTGATATGTTAATTGATCTATAGATTCAGTGCATTCCCTATCAAAATCCCAGCTCTCATATTTTGCAATAATTGACACTTTTATCTTGAGATTCATATGGAAATCCAAGGGACCAAAAATAGCCTAAATAATCTTGAAAAAGTAAAACAAAGTTGTAGGACTCACACTTTTCATTTTCAAACTTACTACAAAGATATAGTAATCAGGACAATGTCATACTGGCATAAGAATAGATGTATAAATCAATGGAATAGAATGAAGAGTCCAGAAACAAACCCTTACATTTATGGGCAGCTGATTTGAGACAAGGGTGTCAAGACAATTCAACAGGAAATGCATAGTCTTTTTAATAAATGGTGTTGAAACAACTGGATATCCATATGCAAAAATACACAAGACACAAAAATTGTCTCAAAATGGATCATAGATCCAAATGTAAAAGCTAAAAGTACAAAACTTTTAAAAGAAAACATAGAAGTTGCAGTACCTGGGTGGTGCAGTCGGTTGAGTGCCTGACTCTTGGTTTCAGCTCAGGTGGTGATCTCAGGATCATGGGATTGAACCCCACCTAAGACTCTGTGCTCAGTGCAGAGTCTGCTTAAGACTCTCTCTCCCTCTCGCTGCCCCTCCCCCACTCAATAAATAAATCTTAAAAAAAAAAAAAGAGGAAAACATAGAAGTAAATCTTCAAGACCTTGGCTTTGTTAATGGTTTCTTAGATAGGACACCAAAAACAACAACAACAAAATAACAAATAGATAAATTGGATTTCACCAAATTAAAAGCCTTTCGATACAAATGGTTTGATACATCAACAAAGTGAAAAGACAACCCATAGAATGAAAGGAAATATTTTCTAGTTATATATCTGGTAAAGGGATTATATCCAGACTATATAAAGAACATACAGGACTCAATAATAAAAAAGATAAATAACCCAATTTTAAAATGGACAAAAGATTTGAATAGACAATTCTCCCAAGAAGATATACAAATGGCCAATAAGCACATGCAAATATGCTCAACATTATAGTCATTAGGGAGATTCAAATAAAAAATCACAATGAGATATCACCACATCATATCTATCACAATATAGTCAAAAAGACATATAGTAATGTGTTAATGAGGATGTGCATAAACTGCAACTTTCATACATTGTTGGTGGCATGTAAAAATGGGGCAGCCACTTTGGAAAAGAGTTTGGCAGTTCCTCAAAATGTCAAACATAAAGTTACCATATGACTCAGGAATTCTACTTTTTGTTATATACCCTAAGAAAATAAAAACATACTTCCATCAAAAAAAAAAAAGTCATTACACAAATGTTCATAGCAGCATTATTCATAATAGCTCAAAAATGGAAAGAACTCAAATGCCTATCATCTGATGAATGGATAAATAAAATATGACATATCCATCCAATGGAATTTTACTTGGCAATAAAAATTATGAAATACTAGTATATACTATAACATGGATGAACTGTGAAAACAATATACTAAGGGAAAGAAACCAGACACATATGATTTCATTTCTATGAAACGTCCAGAAAAGGCAAGTCTTGAAAGATAAAAAGAAGGGCGCCTGGGTGGCTCAGTTGGTTAAGCAACTGCCTTCGGCTCAGGTCATGATCCTGGAGTCCCTGGATCGAGTCCCTCATCGGGCTCCCTGCTCAGCAGGGAGTCTGCTTCTCCCTCTGACCCTCCCCCCTCTCATGTGCTTGCTCTCTCTCATTCTCTCTCAAATAAATAAATAAAATCTTTAAAAAAAAAAAAAAAGAAAGATAAAAAGAAGACTAGTGGTTGTCTAGCGCTGCAAGGTTGGGGAGGAGGAATGGGGAGTGAATGCTAATGGGTAAGGGAAGTCTATCGGGATGATGAAATGTTCTAAAATTAGATTACAATGATGATCACACAATTCTTTGGGTATGTTAAAAACCATTGAATTGTATACCTTAATGGGTGAATTGTATGATATGTGAATTATATTTTAATAAAGCTTTTTTTTAAAATAAAAAAATCAAGGTTGTGAAAGATAAAGAAAGCAAAACTGTCACATGTTGGAGAAGACTCAAGAGACATTATAACTAAATGCAATGCAGTGCTCTGGGTTGAATCCTGGAATTTTAAGATATTAATGGAAAAATTAGAAAAATCTGAGTAAAGTCTATAATTTATGTTAAAGAAAAGGAAAAATGCATCAGACTCTTGAATGACTACAGGCAAGAACTAACCACTTCTTATAGAGCAGGGAAGCATTACACAGAAGGCAGAAGCAAATCCCAGCTGGCAGAGCCAATAATAATAATAGTGAATCATTCCCAGGAAGTAGGACCAAGCTCTAATCAGGGATTGGCAAAGATTTCACATTTACCACGAACCAATGAATATGGGATGTTTCCAGTTTTCCCACTTTATGAATGGTAGATGTATTACAGTATCTTAATTCTTGTCTTACAATTTAGGTTAGTTGTGTAGGGTTCAGGCAACTCATCTCTTTAGTTCCCAGGTCTTCACATGGAGAACTCCATTCAAGCTACTGTACTTGAGGAAAACACCCAACGAGGCTTCTCTACCCCTGAATCTGACTCAGACAATAAGATACTGGGCCTTAATATGATGCTGAAATGGGATAAGACTTTGAAGGGTCTTAGAGAAGGGGCAAATATTTTGCATGTGGGAGGGAGGTGCATTAGGCCAGATGATAGTCTGTGGTAGGATGTATTTTTCAAAAACAGCCACAGCAATATTTCCAGTCCTATATACTCTTCTGGAACTTTGCATTCCCCATCAAGAGTTGAAATCTATTTCTCTATCTCTTGAGCCTGGGCAGGCTTGTGGCTACCCCGACAGATAGAAAGTGATGGAAGTGATGCCGTGTGACTTCCCAGGCTAGGTTAGAAATGGTGATACAGCTTCTGCTTGGATTTCCTTCTCTTGGATATTCACCTTTGAAACTCGGGTATCATGTTGTATGAAAGCCCCAGTCACATGGAGACGTCATGTGTAAGTATTCCCTTCAACAGCCCATTATTCACTACCAGATGTTTGAATGAATGAGAGATAATTCAGTACCCAGACTTCTAGCTGCCTTGGCTGATGCTGAGTGGAGCAGAGATGAACTATCCCTGCTAAGCCCATCCCAAACCTGAGCAAAAGATACAATGCCATTGATTTAAGCCATTAAATTTTGGAATTGTTTGTTATACTGGGATACACTAGGATGTTATGCTGTTACAATGGGAACAATCCCAGTGGCAAGTATTTCTCTGTACCCAGCATATGGCACTGATTACTTTTCCTAATCAAAACATAACTTACATACAAAAACACACAGATCTCAAATTTTCAAGGAATATGATATATATATATCATATATACACCCTCGCAACCACATCCCAGAAGAAGAAATAAAATGTTTTTTCTGTCAGAGAAATTTTCCTCATTCCCACACAGTAGTGTGCTGGAGCCAGCTTGCCGTGCCTCGTGCGAGTCAACTGTCTATACCCATTCTCAACTCCTCATGCAGTCAAGTCATGGTGGCAGCAGGAAATCTTGAAATTGAGAGTATTTACAGCATGAAAATCAGCAAATGCTATAAATCAGGACTTTCAGCCCACCCCACCTGCACTGGTTGTTAAACATTTGACAGACACTATCGCTCATGCCTTCTTCCAGTCAGTTCTTCCACGCTCCCGAGGCAAATACTTTTTAAATTTCTCTTGCTATAGCTCATTTTGTCTATTTCTAGATTTCTTATCATGGGCTCATACAGTGTGTATTTTTCTGTGTTTGCCTTCTTTCACTTAAAATAATGTTTAGAAATTTATCCATGTTGCTGATTCTATCCATAATTCACTCTTTTTTTTTTTTTTTAATTGCTGAGTTGTATTCATTGTATGAACATGCAACAATTTCATTATCTTTTGTTGGTGAACATTTGGGCTGTGCCCCCAATATTGAGCTACTATGAATGCAGCATGGTATTATTATACCTGTCTTCTTGTGGACATGTCTTCATTTCTCTCTAGTAAATATCTAGGAATGTATTGCTGGGTCACAACATAGAGGTATGTTTAGCCTTATTAGAACAAGAGAAACAGTTAACCAAAGTGGTGGTAACATTATCCTCAGCCACAGGCAATGTACAAGGACTTCAGTTGTTCTACATACTTGTCAAGATTTGGTATAACTGGCATTTGACTTTAGACCTAGTCATGGGCACATACGGTATGTCATTTTGGTTTCAATGTGTATATCTCTGACAAGATGTTGAGCCTCTTTTTATGTCCTCAATCTTGTGATCAATGGCTATTTGTAGCTTCTTTTTAAACTGTCTGTTCAAGCATTCATTTCTATTGGATTGTTTGTTTTCTTATAATTCATTTGTAGAGGTTCTTCATACATTCTTTAGGCAAGTCTTTTGCTCTCTCCCTATGTATGTATGTATGTATGTATGTATCTATCATCTATCTATCACCTATCTATCAGTCATCTATCTAGCTATCAGTATTTTTTTCCAGTTTGTGGCTTGCCTATTCTTTTCTGGCTAATGCTTTTCATGTTCTGTAAAAACACCAAAGTTCTTTAACTTCCCCTAGGTTGCAAAGACATTCTCTTATGTTTTCTTCTAGCAGTTTAGGGCTCTAGCTAATGGTGGGATTTATTAGATATCATAAATAAAAGTTAATGCACATTGATAAGTAAGATAGGGGTTGGGGATCATTTTTGATCCATACTTTTATCAGCATCCCAGCACTATTTAAAATTAACTTTGTTTTTCTAGTATACACCTTTCTCTTCCCCAGTTGAATCGGCACAGTGATTTGGTTGAAAATTAATTGACTGTATATATGTGGTTATATCTTGGACTATCTAATCTGTTCTGTTGATCAATTTATCTATGTCTGTGGTACTACCACCCTATCCTACTTACTGGAACTTTATAAAAAGTCTTCCAATCAAGTAGTATCAGTCCTTATTGTTCATGATTGTTTTGACTCTTCCAGATCACTTTATATTCTCATATAAGCTGTAGAAATAGTTTGGCAATATCTTTGTAAAAAAAAAAAATCCTGTTGTTTGTTTTTTATTCAGATTATGTTGAATGCATTACATCTTCCCATTATGTTGGGGAGAATGGACAACAATACTGACTCTCTCAAATATGGTATATCTATTTATTTATGTCTTTAAAGTTTTTTTAGCAACAATTTCAGTTTTCAGTGTAGAGGTTGCGTTTACCTTTAGTTAGACTTATTCCTAAATCTAAGATGTGTTTTTGAGGCTAATGGAAATAGTATGCTCTTGTGTTCTTTCTGATTGCTGGGAAAAAACTTAATATCTTACCATTAATAATGATATTAAATATAGATATTTCATAGATATGAAATTTCATAGATATCTAATAGATCAAGACGGTTCCTTTGTATTCTAGTTTGCTTTGAGTTATCATTATAAATGGATATTGAATTTTGTCATTTTTTTCCCATCTACTGAGATATCATATGGCTTTGTTCTGTATTCTGTTAATATTGTGAATTACATCGACTGATTTTTCTAACATTTCAACTTCGTCTTCCAAGTAGAAACACTACTTGGTCAGGATTTATTATCTTTTTTATTTACTTCTGGATCATCTTTACTAATGTTTCATTAAAATTATATCTATGGTCATGAGGAATATTAGTCTAAAAATATATTTCCTTGTAAATACCTTTGTCAGGTTTTGATATCAGGTTTATACTGGTCTTATAAAAGAAGTTAGGAAATACTCCTTCCTTCTTTGTTTTCAGAAAGAGTTTGTGTAAAATTGGTGTTATTTTTTCTTCAGATGTTTAATAGAATTTATTACAAAGGCAATTAGGACTGAAATTTTCTTTCTGGGAATATTTTTATTACAAATTCAACCATTTTAATAGACATATGGCTATTTAAACTCTCCATTTCATATCCCTTTTGGTTTTTCACAGAATTTATACATTTCATCTAAGTTTTTTATTTATCGGCATAAAATTATACCTAATATCTCATTGCTTTATTGATTTTCATAAGCTTTGTAATGATGTTCTCTTGATATTGATAATTTGTGATTTTGTTGTTTTGTTTATTTTGAAGGAGTTTATAAACTTATTAATATTTCAAAAGGATAAACTTGAATTTCTTGATTTTCTCTGTCTTTTAGTTTCATATAAAAGGAGTCATATAATATGTGCTCTTTTACATGTCTTTCTGAGAGCATCCTGATTTTTAAATTAATCTACGTTGTTGCAGGTATCCATTGTTTTTTCCTTTTTAATGCTCAGTAATAGTCATTGTACGTATACACCACAGTTGAAGGATATTTGAGTTGTTTCCTGTTTGGGGCTATTCTGAATATAGCCACTGTAAATATTTGAGTACAAGCTTTTGTGTAGACACGTTTTTAGTTCTCTTGGGTAAATATCTAAAAATTGAATTGCTAAGTTTCATGGTTTTTGTATGTATAATTTTTAAAGAAAAGGACGGATTTTTTTCTTAAGTGGTTATGTCATTTTCCAGTAATGCGTGAGAGTTCCAGTTGTTCCACAGCATTATCAACACTTGCATTTGTCAGGTACGTTTTTTTTTCTTTCTAATTTTAGCTATTCTAATATGCCTGAAGTATTATACCATTGTGGTTTTAACTTACATTTTTCAGGTGACCAAAGATGTTGAGCATGCTTCCTGTGCTTATTGACCGTTCACTTATCTTCTTTTGTTAAACATCTTTTTGAAATTTTTGCCATGGTCTTAATTGTTTGTTTGTTTTCTTATAGTTGATTTGTAAGTGTTCTATATGTTTTCTGAATATAATTCCATGCCCGATATGACTACTCTTCCAGGCAGTGGCTTGCATCTTGATTTCTTAATGGTGTCTTCAGAAGAGCAGAAGGTTATGATTTTGATGAGGTACAATTTATCCAACTTTTATGTTTCATGCTTTTTGTGTCCTACCTAAGAAGACTTTACCTATTTCCATGTCACAAAACTTTTTTCTCTAATGTTTCCTTCTACAAGTTTTAGAGTTTTACTTTAGAAAACATTAAATGCTATTTTAATAATAGGTTATAATATAACAATTACTATAAGAACACAACGATGTTAGTAATTGGTATAACTGAATACACTTTTTCAGAAAAGCAACTGGACTTCAATGGCATCTCTATATTGCTTTTGGATATGTTAAATTGATAATACACACTTAAAATTTTTTTTATTTATGCTAAGTGAAATAAGTCAGACAGAGAAAGACACATACCATGTGATTTCACTTATATGTGGAATCTAAAAAACAAAACCCAAAACAGACTGAAGTACAGAGAACAAACTAGTGGTTGACAGAGGAAAGTTGGGTGGGAAGATGGGTGAAATAAAGGGGATTGTGTGGTAGGAACTTCCAGTTTTAAAATAAATAAGTCACAGAGATGGAAAGTACAGCATAGGGAATATAATCAATAATATTGAAACAATGTTGTATGGTGACAGATGCTGACTACACTTATAGTGGTGAGCACTGAGTAATGAATGTATGGAATTATTGAATCACTAGGTTGTACACCTGAAACTAATATAATATTGTAGAGTTTGCTCTTACTTTTAGGTATATGATTCATTTTGTATTAGTTTTTGGTTACAATGAAAGGTAAAGTTTGAGGTTCATGTGTTTCCTTAGGAATGAGCAGTTGTTCCAGTATTATTTGTAGAAAAGATTCTATTTCCCAACTAAATTACCTGTCCTTTTTGTCAAAAATCAATTATGTGTTGTTTTATTCTGGACTTTCTATTCTGTTTCATAATCTATGTTTGTTTTGGCCTTTTAAAATTTCTATCAGCAATGTTTTGTAGTCTTCTGTGCACAGGTTTTACATATATTTTGTTAAATTTCTCCACAAATATTTCATATTTGGATACTATAAAAATGGTATTGTATTTATTATTTCCATTTTCAATTTTCCATTGCTAGCTTACAGGAATATTAGCCTATTATGCTGCTTTCTTTCTAAACTCATGTATTTTGGTAGTTTTCAGTAGATTCTTTTTTCTCTCTCTTTTTTTCTCTTTTTAAAATTTAAATTCAATTAGCCAAATATTTCAGATGTAGTGTTCAATAATTTATCAGTTGCATATAACATCCAGTGTTCATCACATCACATGCCCTCCTTAATGCCTATCACCCAAATACCCCATCCCCCAACCCATTTCCCCTCCAGCAACCTTCAGTTTGTCTCCCAGAGTCAAGAGTCTGTCATGGTTTGTCTCTCTCTCTGATTTCTTCCCATTCAGTTTTCCTTCACTTCCCCTATGATCTTCTTCACTGTTTCTTATATTCTACATATGAGTGAAACCATATGATAATTGTCTTTCTCTGATTGACTTATGTTGCTCAGCATAATACCCTCCAGTTCCATCCACGTCAATATAAATATAAGTATTCATCCTTTCTGATGGCTGAGTAATATTCTATTGTATATATAAACCACATCTTCTTTATCCATTCATCTGTCGATGGACATCTCAGCTCTTTCCATAGTTTGGCTATTGTGGACATTGCTGCTATGAACATTAGGGTGTAGGTGCCCCTTCGGATCACTACATTTGTATCTTTGGGGTAAATACCCAGTAGTGTAATTGCTGGGTCATAGGGTAGGTCTATTTTTAATTTCTAGAGGAACCTCCATACTGTTTTTCAGAGCGGCTGCACCAGCTTGCATTCCCACCATCAGTGTAAGAGGGTTTCCCTTTCTTCACATCCTCACCAACGTTTGTTGTTTCCTGTCTTGTTAATGTTTGCCATTCTGACTGGTGTGAGGTGGTATCTCATTGTGGTTTTAATTTGCATTTCCCTGATGCCGAGTGATGTGGAGCATTGTTTCATTTGACTGTTGGCCATTTGGATGTCTTCTTTGGAGAAATGTCTGTTCGTGTCTTTTGTCCACTTCTTGACTGGATTATTTGTTTTTGGGTGTTAAGTTTGATAATTTCTTTATAGATCTTAGATACTAGCCCTTTATCTGATATGTCATTTGCAAATATCTTCTCCCATTCAGTAGGTTGCCTTTTAGTTTTGTTGACTGTTTCCTTTGCTGTGCGGAAGTTGTATCTTGATGAAGTTCCAATAGCTCATTTTTTATTTTGTTTCCCTTGTCTTTGGAGATGTGTCTAGCGAGAAGTTGCTGCAGCCAAGGTGGAAGAGGTTGCTGCCTGTGTTCTCCTCTAGGATTTTGATGGATTTCTGTCTCACATTGAGGTCTTTCATCCATTTTGAGTTTATCTTTGTGTATGGTGTAAGAAAATGGTGCAGTTTCATTTTTCTACATATGGCTGTCCAATTTTCCCAGCACCATTTATTGAAGAGACTGTCCTTTTTCCATTGGATATCCTTACCTGCTTTGTCAAAAATTAGTTGAACATAGAGTCAAAGGTCCATTTCTAGGTTCTCTATTCTATTACATCGATCTATGTGTCTGTTTTTGTGCTGGTACCATATGATCTTGATAATTACAGCTTTGTAATATAATTTGAAGTCTGGCATTGTGATGCCACCAGCTTTGGTTTTCTTTTTCATTTTAGTAGATTCTTTAGGATTTTCTAAGGTACATGATCATGTGCATTGAATATAAATATAGTTTTACCCTTTTCTTCCCAAAATGTAGATTTTTAATTTATTTTTCTTGTCTTAGTACACTAATTAGGAGCTTCACTAAGAATACAAGTCATGGGAGTGAATATCTGTGTTTTCATAAGTTTAGGAAAAGACTCAATATTTCATCATTAAATACGATCTTATTACTAGGTCTTTTTGGTAGAATCTTCTTATCCACATTAGGAAATTATCTTGTATTTCTACTTTGCTGAGGCTTTTAAAAAAATAATAAACTTATTTATGTACCATTGAGGTATAGTGAACTTCCCATATTCAAACAGTACAATTTGGTCCACTTTGACAAAAGTATACATTTGTGAAAACATCACCTGTCAAAATAACATTTCCATAACTCACAAAAGTCTCCTTATGCCCCTTCATAATCTATCACTCCACTCCTGTCCCTAAGTGACAACTGAATTGCTTTTTGTCACCATAGAATATTTAGCATTTTCTGCAAATTTTATATAAATGAATCATTATGGCATGTGCTCCTTTTTATCTGGCTTCTTTTACTAAAGCCCATTTATTTTGATTTTCGTTCAGGCTGTTGCCTCTATCAGTAAATCATGTTTTCTTTGTTCTTTGCTGTTGTTGTTATCTGTTTGTTCATATTGCCAAGTAGTATTGTATTGTATTGCTATACCACAATTTGTTTATCCATTTACATGCTGCTTGACATTTGGGCAGATTCCAGTTCTTTGCTATTACAAATAAATATGCTATGAACACTTGCGTACAAGTCTTTGTAAGAGTATATGTATTTGTTTCTCTTAGATAAACACTTAGGAATAAAATAGCTATGTTATATAGTAGGTATGTGTTTAACTTTTTAAAAAGCTACAAACCATTTTTTTTCAAAATTATTTTATTATTTAACATCTCATCAGAAATTGAGTTCTATATGCTCCACAATCATACTGAAACCTGGTATGATCCATCTTTTAAATCTAGGCATTCTAGGGGGAATATAGATGATAGCTCATTTTAAGTTTCATGTTCCTTAATGATTAATGATGTTGAATATTTTTTTGGTCATTTGTACTTATTTGATATTTTCATATCTTCTTTGGTGAAGTGTCTATTCAAATCTTTTGACTATTTTTTACTTGACCTTCTTGTCTTCTAATTATTGAGTTGTAAAAATTCTTAATATGTTGTAGACATAGATCCTTTATCAGATATATATTTTGGAAATGTTTTCTTTCAAGACTGGAGCATGCCTTTAATTTTAGTAATAGTGTTTTGAAGAGCAACTTTAAATTGATGAATTCCAATTTATAGAAGTATTCCTTTATGGTTCATGCTTCTTGAATCTTAAGAAATATTTGCCCAATCCAAGATTACTAAGGCTTTCTACTGATTTTTTTTCTAGAAGATTTACATTTTTAACTTTTACATTTAGTTCATCATCTTTTTCTTTTTGATTTCCTCATTATATACTGTGGGAAAAAAAGATTGAGGCTAATTGTAAATGGCAATCCCGTTATTGCAACATTGCATTTGAAAAGCTTTTCTGCCATAGAATTGCCTTGGCAGCATTGTTGAAAATCAGTTGACTACATATATGTAGATCCAGCATTCAGTTTTCTGTTCTGTTTCATTGGTGAATATGTACATGTGTTTTTGTAAAGCCATGCAGAATTAATTACTTTACCTTTACAATAAGTATTGGGTCAGATTTTCCTTATTATTTTTAAAACTATTTTTGTTATTTTATGGTTGTTTTGCTACTCTAGGTCTATTACATTTCCATATAATTTTCAGAATCTATATTTTTAATTTCTAGCAAAGAAAAAAAAGCCTGCTGCTGATTGGAATTGCACTGAATCTGCAAATTAATTTGGGACAGTTGGCATCTTAAAAATATTGAATCTCCTTATCCATGAACATGATATATCAATTTATTTCAATATTTAATTTATTTCAACATTTTATAGTTTCCAGTGTAACAGATTTTATACTTCTTTTGTCATATTCACTTTAAGTATTTTCCTATATTAACTTAATATACTATAACTTATTGGTTCTAGTAACTTTTTTATGGCTTCCATAGGATTTTTACATGGATGACTGAGGATAATAATAGTTTCTTCTTTTTTGATCTGTACGTCTTTTATTTCTTTTTCTTGTCTTATTGCATTGACTAGAGCTCTAGTGCAATATTGAAAAGTAATGATGAATACAGGTACTTTTGTCTCATTCTTAATATTAAAAAGAAGTATTCAGTCTTTCACAATTATGTATTATATTAGCTACAGGTTTTTTTCAGAGATGTTTTTATCAGGTTGAGAAAGTTCTTTTCTTTTTTTAATTTGTATGACTGGTTCTTTTTGAATTGGAATTCTAGTTGTGCATTTTACTTTTTGAATACCTTACTGAATTCTTATAAATATGCTTTTTTTCTGGGATGCAGTTAAGTCACTTGGAAATTGTTTGGTTATTTATTAGTTTTGCTAGTTGGGACCAAAGCAACCTTTCATCTAAGGCTAATTTTTCCCCACTCTTGAAGTAATACCTGTCCAAGTATTCTACTGGTATTCCACAATATGTGAGTTTTTTTTCTTTGGACTGTAGGAATACTAACTGTTCCTAGCTCTGTGCAAGCTCCAGAGATTGTTGCCTCTGCTCCTTTCAGGTGATTCTAGTTTCAGGTAGTATCTTCACATGCATGTTCTGACCATTATTCAGCTGAATACCAGAAAGGAAACCTCTACAGATTCATTTGGTTCTTTTCATACGGTTCATCTCTTTGGTGAAACTCTCCATCTATTTGAGCATGTGTCTAACATGTAACCTAGACCCATTAATATATTTGTTATAGTTATTTTAAAGTCCCTTTATGATAATCCCAATATCTAGGTCATCTTTGTATCTACTTCTCTTGAATGTGTCTCTCTTGACCAAGGAATTTCATTTTCTTGCCTCTCTATGTATATTTTTGGTAGCATGCTTGAATTGTCTCTAGAAGATCAGTAAATACTGAAATAAATAATATTATGCCCCAAATTGGACATATCTATTCAGTCAGACTATGTGGATTACATCAATTTAATCTCTAGTTGAGCTTAGTTTGACTTTTGTTGCAACTTAAATTCAGTTTATCACTGACTTCAAATATTTTGAGGACTAAACTAGGACTTTACTTCTAGCAAGGCTAGGATCTGAGCCCTCAAGAAACTTTGTATATATTTTATGCTTTGCAGTTCAGCTGCTAGCATTCTGAACCATGAGAAATCTGTCTCTGTTTCAGAAAAAATGTTAGCTTTTTTTGGTCACTAGAGAGTTCTCTTTGCTCACCAGTACCATCTTAAGATCTCAAAACCTCAGAAAATCTATTTCCACTCAGCTGCCCTGCCACTAGCTTTTGAAAGGCAGCTGTCTTATGTATGGTATGGGGTCAGAATACTTTGTATGAGTTTTTATCAGATTTCCCTTCCCATCCACAATCTTCTGAAAGTTGCTACTGTATTCCTGATGATGGCCTTGCATGACTAAAGGCAAAATCTCTCTGTTTTCTGGTCTGCCCTCATCCTTTGGCAAAATTCCCCTTATACTCAATAAAGGCTCAAAAGGAAGAATTGAAAGATTGGCTGGTATCCCCT
The DNA here is from genome assembly GCF_004348235.1 of Phoca vitulina. Lineage (NCBI taxonomy): Eukaryota > Metazoa > Chordata > Mammalia > Carnivora > Phocidae > Phoca > Phoca vitulina. The sequence goes on along the minus strand of NW_022589774.1, from coordinate 855,259 downwards.
TTTCCCCAGTTTCCTATGTATTTTTCCTCATCCTATAGCACTGCCAAAAATTTCTTCTCTCCTAGGAAGAGATTTTCACTTTCTGAAATTTAGATTTCTTTGCACTTTCATTTCTCTGATGGTCTTGAAAAAAAAGATAAATTTTTTAGCTTATTTGGCTTCTTCTCATTAATATGAGAGTAACAGTCTCTTGTCCACAATTAATTAGAAATAGGAGCTATTGTTGGTCTCTTCTCCTTTAGGAAGGTGTCATCACTTTCTGGAGTTTAGCTTTCTTTACATTCTCAGCTTTATTGTGTGTTTAAACACACACATACTATATGTTTTTGTAGCACATTTGGCTAATTCTCTTTGATAAGTTAGGAGTAACAGTCTTTTGTGACTTTCCACATAGCAGCTAGAAGCAATATTATTTGCACTTTAAACACCCAGTGTATGCTTTCCTTACCTAAAATAAACTATACGCTTCTTGAGGGTAAGAAATACAATTAAAAAAAATTTCCACATGCCTAGCAGTTACTCAGTACATATTTTAAATGAATATCTCTCACATTATCTAATTTTATCACCTCATTGGTGCCCAAGGAAACCCAGAAAAAGGGTAAAATTATTTATAAAGTTTACTAGTAGAGCCCTGCCTAATGTAAGTCTTCTGGCTCCCAATAATTTTGTTGAACTAAGTTGTATTTGATTTGTAATCCTAATGATATTTTATGTGGTATTTATCTCCAAGGTGCTAGAGTATCATCCTCATCCTCATCTTCATCTCTTAGGCATCAAGCTTATGTCTACATCAATATCTACTTATTTTGTTTTCCAAATGAATTTTTCGTACCATTTTTGTTATTTTAATGGAGTTCTTTTCCACGTGACCAATTATTGAAAAAGTAAAAGATATCAAAGATGGCACTAAAAACTCATTGGGAGAATAAAATATGTAAATACAGACCTAGCCATGAGCTTCGCTATAGATGTGATATAAATATATATGTATGTACATCAGCTTGCATCAAATAAAGAGTTAGACAATTTAAATGCCTTTAATATGCATAATTTAAACACTGATTGCTTTTTTATAGCAATTTCATTTTTTAACGTTTTATATTCCAATTTTCCTTCTTTTAATCTTGCTTTTCTTTCCAGATACTGCTATCCTATCTTGAACAGGAGCGCTATTATGGAGCAGGCAAGTAGTTCTTTAATTGAAACACTTATGGGGTACACTAGAAAACTATAAAGACTTTTAAGAAATAGCAAAGCTTTAATAAGTTCTTGTGTACTCGTGTTGTAACCTAATTCAGTGTTCTTTCAGCAATGCTGGAGGATGTTGCTAATTTATAGGTGTGATGAGCAATAAAGCAATAATAGTAATCGAAAGGTGCAATATTCCTTGTTTAGGGGGCATTTATGGTTATGTATTAAAACCATAAATACTTCAAGAGGCTGCAAAACTGATCTATAGAAAATGAAAGATAAGATCTCACAGCCTTCTAAAAGTGCTTTTCTAGCAGAAATCTGAACTTGACTTTATGGTTTATAAATATAAACAAACCAAAAGTGAAATGCTCAATGTGTCTACCCCTCCAAAGGGACCACTTAAATAACCACTAGCACTCAAACCTAATAAGGGCTGGAAAGTTCCTTTCCCTCTTCTTTTATTTTTCAACTTTCTGTTTCCTTCTCCTTGTTTGCTTTATAAAAATTGTTCTTCCTCTCTCCTTCACATCTTTTACATTCTTCTTCCTTTCTCTGCTTCTTCTCTTCTCTCTCATCTTCCCTCACATTACCTCCTATACCCATATTGAATGAAAGAAGCAAATTGTGTTGGGGTGGAAATAGGGTCCAGCCCACATGAGAGTTATGAGGAGATCAAAAACACATATTTTTGCAGCCCACATGGCAGAGGGCCCCAAGACTCTAGGTAAGTCTTTTCTGACTCTGATACTCTTGTTGGACTAGTCCTAACCTCCAGACAGACTGTCCAAGCAAACCCTAACATGAATACCTGTTTTACATGGTTACCCAATATCCCTGCCTCTTTTTACTTATCCTTACCACTCTGTCTTGTTCTTGCACTTATCAATCTGATTCCTGTGTTCCCAGCCTACCTTTGATAACTGCTATTGGAATGTTTCTTCTGTAGCCCATAAAGTACCTTTTTTCTCTTCTCGGATTGCTATTGTCTAAAAATATGTGTTTTTTATTTCATATCTCAGGCTGCTACCTCACTTGCCCATAGGGCCTTCAGTCCCTTTGAGGAAGGGGGGAATGCAGACAGGTCAATTGATTTTTAATGCAGTCAACATCCTACTCATTCTTTAAGGTTTGGGTCAGTTTGTTTCTCTGGTTAGGTACCTCATCTCAGTACTCTCATGGTTTCCTATGAGTTTTTCTACCATTGTACCTTTTAGCTTATATCTAATCATTTGTCAGTGTCTCACACAGGAATATGAGCTCTGTTTAATTTCTAACACAGGGCCTAACCACAGTGATCAGTCCATAAATGTATATTAAATAATTAACACAATGATAAGCTTTTTTTCCTCAATAAATATTAATTGAGCACCTGCTTGGTACTATGCTCTGTTTCCAGTTACACGGAATTTAACAGTAAACAAGATAAGTAAAGTCCCTGCCATCATCAGACATATATTTTAATGGGGCATCCATACAGTGGATAAACAAATACATAGAAAATGAAATGTCATATAGTGATAAGAGCTATAAAGAAGAAACTAAGATAATGGATTGAGAATGACAGGGTGCCAGATAATCAAATTATAAGCATGAAGAAACTTAATGGCACTATACCAGTCTGATTCTTTCACAGAAAATAAAGAAGCCATAACCCCTTAACTTAGGGTTTTAAATTTCATTTCCTCTACTCCTGGTTCTTCCACTGATAAAGAAGTATTTGAAAAGTTGGAACAGACATATTTCTTGCAGGACTCCTTCATTCATCTCTCTCTCTTCTATGGAGTTATTTCTTCTGGAATCAGCAGCAGATGGGCTCCTCAGGGCTGAGAATAAAGGACCACAAGTCCCAGTAGTATTTGTAGGCTCTCCATTCCACATACATATTATGACAGAGGCTCCCAGGAGTATCTGCCTGGGCAGGTCAAATTCTGCTCCCCATTGCAGTTGAGACTCCAGAAATAACAGAGCAAGAGAAGATCATTCAAATATTCATGAGAGGGAGCTGCATGCATATACTTCATAAGAATAAAGTGGAAAGAAGCTTTAAAACAGTGTCTGACAGAATGAACAAAAAACCTCTTTCCTTGTTTGCTTTCCTTTTGCTCTTCTCTAGGAGTCCAGGCAAGGAAGACTAAGAGAAACGAATGAATTGTGTCTGCATTAGGTCAGCTGATGAGCCCAGGGATACTTCGGAACCATGTTGGCTGTGCTATAGGGAGAAAAACTGGGGGACCAAACTCTCTTATATGAAAAGCTTTTTAACAATGTTCCCCCACCCAAAGGAAATTTGGAGTGGCAAAACAAGGGCTTCCCCTAGAAAAATGGAGGTTTGACTGTCTTTATGTCCAGTGCCAGGTTGAGAAAAATCACCAACAGCCCCTTATGCTAAAGGAATCATTCTTAGATGTTCTGGCTCTTTCCAGATCACTCTATGAAGACTTCACCCTCCCTGTCCAGCATTATCTCCTGGGCTCCTCAACATATATTCTCTCTGCTTTTGGATGTGTCATCTCACAACACAGCATGTTCATTCTTGCCCCTGGGCAGGTGGTAGGGTTTAGTGGAAAGAACATGATCTCTGGAGTCAAAGAGATTTGGTTTTCTATCTAGGATGATCATTTACTGTGTGACTTTGGGTAAATATCTTACCTCTTTTAACCCATGCTTTTGTGTCTTTAAAACAAAGATAATACTATATCTTCTCAGGTTGTGAGTACTAGAGGCATTGTATACAAATATATCATCTAGCACCATGTCTCGCACATGGTCACATCCTTGTCTACCCAGTGTCTACCCTCTTCCTCCCCCTTTCATCCTTGGAGAGTGAGCTCTAAACCCAATCCCCATAACCTTCCTCACTGATCTGCTGGACTCTGGTTTCCTCCTCCTTTGGATTCCTGTAACAAGTGTGGTTTGTAACAACAAAGTGACCATTTAATAACCTCCTGTCTTGGCTCTTCTATGAATTGTTTCCTGGAAAACAAGAGCATTTTATTCTTCTACTCCTAATTGCCAAGCAGAGATCCTAAACACAAGCTTATTGATGAAAATGGGACACAAATCATGTCAGCATTCTCCAGTGATTTCTGGGCTTATTTTGATTCAAACAAAATGAAACATTATTTTGAAATTATATAGATAATATGAATCTCTGAATCCTAGAGACTGGCTACCTCAGATAATTAAGGCAAAAAGGAAACCCTGGTTTGTTATGACGTTTCACACATGTTGCTTTATTTAACCAACAAGACATTTCTGTCCTAGGTGTATTAAGTATATATATTTCATGATAAAGATACTGAGGTCAGGTAATTAGGTTATACAAGCAATAGAGGTGGAAAGAGGGCGTGTTGTAAAAGGAGAGTCAAAGCTGGTAACTCTGACCCCAGACCACAGACCCCATGCCTCTTTATTTATGCAACTTTGCCTCTCCCCTTCAATCTTGTAACTTCTTTTAGGTGGTCATTACCCTTGTTTTCTTCTATATCCAAATACCCATACTCCAAATATCAAACTTGTCCACATTGGAGATAAGGGACATTTGTTTCTGCTCATTGCTTCAGAGTCTTTAAAGTTTCTTGGCTTTCTCATTAGTAACAAGTACCCCAAACAGCAAAATAATCTTTGTTTTGATATGCTAGAGCTCATTTGTGTGGTGTTTTAGGGCTTCTGGTTCCAGAGAATTCTCCAGATAGTAGTTTCTCATGCTCTCCTCTCTCTAGCAAGAGGAAGGAAACTGGCAGAATGACTATGTTTTACTAATTCAAAAGCTTAAAGTCACTGGTTTTTGATTTGCCTTCTCACTGTATTAGCCATACCTCCAGACACTGATGGGAGAAGGGCTGTCAGTAATTGAGAGAGACAGAGACAGAGAGACAGAGATGGGGGCCAGGGTATAAAATGGTGGCTTGAAGGAATGATACATGCCGAGGTCTATTTCAAAAGAGACAGCCATAAATAATGTGCTAACGTGTAGAGACAACAGAGTTGACAGGGCCAGACTTTTTTCTTTCTTTCTTTTGTCTCCTTACTCTGCAAATGCGATGCTCTCTTACTGAGAAGGAAAAGTTTTCCCAAAATGATGGGGAATAAACTCAAGGTGTATCAGTTAGATATTGTGGAGAAACACACACACACACACACACACACACACACACCCATCGCAGGAGTTTAAACAATTGGGCACTTATTCTTCTGCATGGGTTTCCATGTCAGCTGGATGGTGCTGATCTACTCCAGGCTTTGCAAATCTCGACTGGGCTTGTTCAGGCATCTTTGGTCACCTGGTTGGTAAGCTGTAGACTGGCGAGACGAGGATGGCCTCTCACATGTCTGGCTGTCATATGGAGTGATGGCAGTGACTGGGCCACATATCTCTCATTACCCACTTTCCAGTGAGGCTTTTCCCATGACATAGGTAGGAATCCCAAGAAAGAGTAGAAGTGACCAAGGCTTCTTGGAGTCTAGGCTCAGAAATGGCCCAACATCACCTTTGTGTATTCTGTTGGCTCAAGCAACAACAACAACAACAAAACCAAAAAACCAGTCCAGATTCAAAGTGTGGGAACATAGACTCTCCACCTATTGACTGAAAGAGCTACACAGTCAGTCACAGTGCAGAGGACATGAATTCAGGGAGGGATGAGGAGTTGCACGCAGTTTTGCAATTGACCTGCCACAGTCTTCTGGTCACAAATGTTCATATCCTCCCACAACCTCCCTCACCACCTCCACAGGCCCCACCTAAGCATGGCATTAAACTGGAAGTCCAAATCTTCTGACTGACATCAAGCGGAGGCAGCTTCTTATAATCCAAAGCCTATAAAATAAAAAGCCAAGTTATCTGTCACACACGCAAAAGATACAATGGTGAGTAGGAATAAGGTGATGATTATAAACACTTGCATTCAAGGAGGAAAATGGCAGAAGGCGACCACCAGTTCTGAAATCTACAGAGCAAATGTGTCTAGGTCCCCTCCCTCTGGACATGAGGAGAGTACCTCGATTAGGCCCCAGTTCTGTGCCTGAAAGTGCCCATCCCCTGAGTCCATTACTGTATATGGCTCTTAGTTTTGCCCTTGAGGGCCCTTCTATTTCTCTAGTTTCCCTTATCAACTTGAACAACTTTCTCATCCTGCTTACAGGCAAACCAGAGAAAGATTGTGATATACTATGCACAAACAATGAATCATGGAACACTATATCTAAAACTAATGATGTAATGTATGGGGATTAACATAACAATAAAAAAAAATTAAAAAAAAAAAAAAAAGATTGTGATATACTAATTACAAAAATGGACCAAATGCACCACTCCACCCTGTGTTCATGCCATTAAAAAGTGAAGTCAATTTTCCTATTTCTTGGATTTGGGCTTCATTGTATTATTTGCTCTGGCCAATACAATGCAGAAAAAGTGATAAGTGTGCTAATGTGTGCCTCAGTTTCAAGGAGGCCTTCTCTTGGATGCCTGCGAACACCTGTGAACAAGCCTAAGGTAGCCTGCTGAATGAGAGCCCAGGGAGAGGAGAGTTGTGTCATATGAGGTCATCCTAGGTCAGCCAGTGCCCAGATGACCTGCCTGCTGACTGCAAGACACATGACTGAGTCAAGCCAAATTTAATTTAACCTAAGCCAGGCCCCCATCAGATCTTTAGCTTCATGTGTTAAAATAAATGTTTGTCATTGTGCATCTAGGAATTGTGTGGTCAGTGTGTAATATTACTGTAGCAATAGACACAAAAGGAGTCTCTTTAAATCACAACTATTGGCCTTTGAGCTCTACTTGTTTCTTGGGCTGGGCGGCTGATGCCTGAACCTTCTGTACCTACTGAACGTTATGTTGTCTTCTTTTCTATTCTGTTCTTTTCCATTTTTTGTATTTAAGATGTGTATTGAACTTATAGACAGTGCCTCAGTCTTTTCTCACAACAACACTGTGAGGTCTACTAAACAGGCATCCATTCCATTGATGTAAAAATTACTGCTCAGAGAGGTTACGTGACTTGCCAGGGACACACAGAAACCAAATGGAGTATGCATTCTTCTACATTACTGATCTTCAGTTTTTTTAGAAATTATATTATATTATCTTGTCTCTTCTTGCCCCACTTCCCATTTTCCATGCTTTAGTCAAAAGAGATAGTGTGGTTTGGATGACTGCCCCTCCATCTGGAAATCAGAACTCCTAAATTCTGACCAGTCTTGGTCTCTCCCTCTTGTTCCTTCTTAAACAAAGTAAGTGTTCCTAGGAAATCAGTCACCAGCACTAACTACAATTCAGTGATATTGTATGGTTGAAAGGGGAACAGAATGAAAAGCCTCCTTTTAACTGCAATTTCAGAGGGCAGAACTAGGGCCATGGATACCAGATACAAAGAGAAAGATCTCAGGTTAATAGAAAATAGAGCTTTGTAACATGTCATTGTGAAGGTTCCAGCATTTGGTAGGAGGGGAAACTAGATGACCTCTGGGGACCTTCTCAGCTCTAGGAGTCAATTACTCTGATATATCAAATTAAAAAAGAAAAAAAAAAGAAGGAAAGAAAATTTTATGTCTCCATCACTATATCAGGAGAGTCTAGCTACCACCTAAAAGGAACATTCAGTTACTACTGAAATGCTTTCTTGGGTTTTCACTCCCTTGTTGCAATTTTCTCTTCTTTGTCTTTTGAAATGCTACTCTGGCTTTCCTGGTACTTTTTTGATCATTTCTTCTCATCCTTTACTTGTGGCTTTATCTCCTGTGTACAGAATATCCTAAATGTAGGTATTTCCCTAGGACAGCATATGTAGCCCCCTTCTTTTCAAGCTCAGTGTGGTTTTCGTGCATTATCCCCTGCTACAGCTTTATGCCATCTACATGCAGATCATCCTCAGATCTTCATTTCTGGCTCTGGGTTAGCCATTACTGCTATTGCCAACTACTTCCCGCTCTTCCTCCCTCCAGGAGGAATGCACTCCTGGCTCCCCACAGGTTGGTTCTTTTTTGTGTTTTTAAAGATTTTACTCATTTATTTGAGAGAAAGAGAGAGAGAGTGAGAGGGAGAGAGTGCGTGAGAGCATGAGCAGGGGGAGGGGCAGAGGGAGAAGCAGTCTCCCTACTAATCAGGGAGCCCCATATGGGGCTCAATCCCAGGACGCTGGGATCATGACCTGAACCAAAGGCAGATGCTTAACCGACTGAGCCACCCAGGCGCAACCCACCCCACCCACCACCCCCCATTGATTAGTTCTTTGTAGAAGTGCCACGTGCCACTTCCTGGTTAAACATTTAATTGCCAGGGCAAAACCTCCAGACTTTCTTTTTCCTCTGGTTCAATAGCCAACAACTTTTGAAATGGTGGCTACTCCCCCAGCTTGGGTCCATGAATGACTACCATGGGTGAAGGACCCCTGTAGACCTACAAAAGATGGCAGAGTGTGGAAGAAATGAAACTTTGTTATCATAAATCACTGAGATTTTCATTTTTACCACATCATAACCTAGTTCATCCTGACTGACAAAAGCCCTGGTCTCTGTCTCTTGAGTTCCAAATCTATTTTATACCACCCCCTAATATTTCCATTTGGGTGTCAAATGTGCACCTCTAAGACCGAATCACAAGCCAACATCACCATCCCAAAGGGAATTAATAATTTTTGTTCCAAGCTCTGCTTTTTCACTTTCCCTCCATGATGTTAGGCCCATTTGTCTGACCAACCAAAAGACATAAAGACCTTCTCATAGCCAATCAAGTACTATGATTTTTCCTCATCTCCTTCACATCTTCCTTACTCAGGCTCTTCTCTCTGACAGCTGTCACTGCTCTAGTATGGGCACTCAACAACTCTGGGTGGAGGATTGCATCTGTCTTCTAATTGCTCACTCTCAGTAACAATAAATTGAACTTTCTAGAAAGCACATCTGACCATGTACATGTTCTGCTTCAAATCCTTTAATATTTCCCCAGGGCCTTCAAGATAAGGCTCAGGGGCACCTGGGTGGCTCAGTCGTTAAGCGTCTGCCTTTGGCTCAGGTCATGATCCCAGGGTCCTGGGATCGAGCCCCGCATCGGGCTCCCTGCTCAGCGGGGAGCCTGCTTCTCCCTTTCCCACTCTCCCTGCTTGTGTTCCCTCTCTCACTGTCTCTCTCTCTGTCAAATAAATAAATAAAATCTTTAAAAAAAAAAAAAAAAGATAAGGCTCAAATTGTCCAACATACTCCAAACAGTCCTCTGTGGTTTCAGGAGTATTCAAGAAAGAAGGAAGGGAAATGCAGGTAGAATGAACATCATGAGAAAGGACCAGAACCTGGAAACGGTGATGTATTATAAGGGAACTGCGTGCAAATGAGTATGATGTTAGCCGGGGTCCAAATGGAGGGTGAAAACAGAAGACTAAGCCAGTCCTCTTTGTCCTCTGCCTACATCATACTTTCTTTTTCCTCCCAACGCTTACATCCTCATGGAAACCCTTACTGATTTTCCAGATATTTTTCTTGTCACTGCCACTATGAAGACTTTCCTGCTCACAATAACACTTTATCAAGCTTATTTTACATGGTTCTTCTCCGTCACTTAGCCTGGAGCCTCCTGAGGGTAGAAACAATCCATTTCTCCTATGATTTCATGTCTCGACAGTCAGCACAATAACTGCCATGTATCAGATACTCAAGAAATGGTTGCTTGAATGAATGAATAAATGAATGGACAGAGGCCCTTCTTTTGCATCTTTTGGATGCTCCATTCACTGTTCAAAATGAGTTACCTCTAGTCCCAGCTTTATGGATGGATAAGGGAAGGGGTGCTTTTACTTTCCACCCTTCCACCCCCCATATTATTGACAGTCCCCCGCCCCCCTGCCTGGTGCCAATCTTTGCCTATAATCCTGTCAACAGCCAGCTGCTTGGCGCCAACACAGCCAACTCAGCAGCTATCCCTACACATCCCTGGGGGAAACCATTCACCTTATCACCAAAGAGAGAGAGAACTCCCATCTGTTACAGCTCAGAGCTAGAAGCCTCATAATTGTATCAGCGCACAGGCTGCATATCAGATTTTCTTGTTTTTTAGGGAGCACTTAGGGAGATTTCACTCTCCTTTTATTGTTGTTTTCTCCCCAGCAAGTGACCGTATTTCATCTCCACCGAGGCACAGTGAAAGAAATTTCCAAGCAAATTTGTCGCCTAATGATTCCAGGGAAGGTGCTTAGAACCATAAATGTCTTCCTGAAAATCTGTAGTGGAGCCCAGCTCTGTAAACCTTTTAAAATTAGCACATAGTACATGCGCAGCTCTTGTGCTGGGTCCATACTCCAAACAAAGATAGTAATGACATCAGAAGGGCTCCCGGAATAAGCTTTGCTCTACACAAAGGGCAGTAGTCATTGAAAATTGACTGGAGGGTTTCCAAAGACATCAGCAAGAGCAAGGGGGAAATGGCATGGTAATTCCTCAGACATGAACGTGTGGAACTTCAAAGTGTCTTAGGAAATTACTAAGCTGGGAAAACATGCTTGGACTTATAATCAAACATCTCCTGTTGACATGTATGATCATAGCTCGGTTGTTTCTCCATGTGTAATATAGAAAAAATCCTATTGTCCTTGACTTTTTTGCTCTTCCAAAAAAGAAGAAAGATTATTGAATTTTATGAAGTTATTTAAACACTAAGAAATAAAAAATGTGTTTGTTCAGTCAGCATGCAACTGTTGATTACCCACTGTATGTCAGGAGCATGTAATAAGGAAAACAAACATGACTGATTTCTGCCCTCAGTCTGGTAGAGGAGATGACTATTAAACAAACCTTCACACAAATACATATTTTACTCTTAAGTGCTCTGAATGAAGAGTATAAATTTGCTATGAGAGGTATGGGAGGTGACCTCATTTGGATTGGGAGCTCCGGGAAGCAGAAAGTGGGGAAGGGGACCTTGAAGGGAAAGAAACAGCATGTGCAAAGGCCCTGAGGTAGCACATTGAAAAGTAGCAGAAAGAAAGCCATCGAGCTGATGTGAGCAAGGTATGAGATGACACTGGATTGGGAGGTGCTCCTGTTATGTGGGCTTTGGATGCCATAGTAAGAAGTTTAGCTTCTGATCTAAGTGCAATGAGAATGCATGGAAGCATTTTAAGCAAGGAAATGGCATAACCATTTAGAATGGACCGGAAAAAACTCATAGTGAAGAAATAAGAACAGTATCTGAAAAAGGTGAAAGCTGATGATGATTTAGACCAGGGGTTGACAAACTATGACCTGTGGGTCAAATCTAGCCCACCACCCACATTTTTGTAAATAAAGTTTTGTTGAGACACATTCATATCCATTTGTTTACACATCTATGGCTGCTTTTGCTCTACACGGCACAGTGGAGTAGTTGCTATGTAGAGTATATGGCCTGCAATACCCAAGATACTTACTATCAGTCCCTTTCCAGAGAGAGCTTGCTGGCCCCTGGTTTAGACTGTAGGGTTGTTGATGTCTCTGTAGATAAATGAGCCAATTCAAGATGAATCTTAAAGTTCGATGATAAGACTGTCAGCCTAAACTCCCACCTTATCTTATTCAAAAGGATCATAAGGGGAAATTGAGATATTTGAATGAGTTTTGGAGATGTCATCTTGATAGTGGTAGAGATTTGCATGAGTTTGTTCACCCTCTACTTGTACACTTTAGTCTTACTGGACCGATTTCACATTTGCTCCAAATGAGAGAGGAATAACACTTACTAACTATCATTGCATTTTCATTTAGTCATGAGCACTTCCTGTTTGGATTAGAAATTATTCAGACACGGACAGTGACTTCAGGTTTATCTCTCTTTTTTAAAGATGCTTATTGGAATCCCACAAGTATCTGCCAGTTTGTAACAGGCCCTACAGGGAGCTGTGGAGGATTTTCGTTAGCCACCTTATGCCCACACAGTTACGTCTGGAAACATACCAGAAGCTCAGGAGCTTTAGGACAGGCTTGCCTTTCTTCAGTTCGCATTCTTTAATGGGCAAATGGGGACATGGAATGTTCTGGGTCATTGTTCCTGGTTACCTACTCAGTGGAGAGCCCATTGCAGAGCTTCATGTTTAAGTGCTGACTTTCAGGAGCTGGGTCACGTGGGTTGGGAATCTTGGTGCTGCCACAGGTTGGTTGTAGATGCTCAGAGGGTCACTGTGTTACTACATGGAAGACATTCAGAATGGCCATGGCCCATAGAAATACTCCAAAAGTTTGAGCTATTTTGTGTTCTTATGCTTTGTAAGAAAACCTTGTAATTAGACAGTTGCTGTGTTTCCAGAGGTTTAAGTGTTATTTAATCCTCTCAAGGAAACTGGGAGGTAAACAATAATCTCACTATTTTACAGATGATAACACTGAGGCATTTTCAAGCTCTCGTGGCCTGTGAGGATCAAGCCAAGTGTCAAATACAAGTTTGCTTGATTCCAAACTTTATACTCACAACAGTGATTCTGACTGCTTCCTTGACACTCCGTTGTCCTGGTGAGCTTGCCCAGACTTTCCAGAGAGTGACAGACATGTGGGGAAAGGGGATGAAGAGCGATGTGTCAGAGCTGTTGACATTTTATGTTTTCCCTTAAATCACATAGGAATTCTGAATTTAATCTTTTGTTGATCTTCTTTCAACTTCATGGACAAAGCTAATGTCCTTGATTAAATGTCACAACCTCTCATTTGATAAAGGAAGGGGTTTGGGAGACCCAAAGCCATGATCTCAGCCACCACTGGAGTTATTGGATCCTAACTGGATTAAAATTTTAAATTTACATGGAAATGGCTTTAGCACATTTAGACACAATGCAAGGGGGCTTAATAAGTCTGTTGCTTGTTTAGAAATTTCTAATCTCTCCCAGTTAAGGTAGGACCACACTGCTAAACTAGAAGAACTGTTCTAAGCCACCTAATTTCCTGTCCTTGAAAAATACAATCTCCCTAATGTCAATGTATGTCCCAGAAGCCCACAGTATTTTAGATTTCCTTGGGGAGGCTATTATTGCACAAACACTGTAGGGGTAACTGTAGAAAAGACATAGAATATTTTATATATAAGAAAATTAAATTCTTCTCCCTGTTTACACCCACCAAAAGTAAGCACTTTAAGGGCAAATGGCTAATACCCACACACTTTGTGATTAATCTAATTCTAGTTTCTTAGTGTAGCCACCTTCATTTGATATTCCATCCATAAATAATGCACAGTGCACCACTCTGACAATGATATGAAATTAGAGGTGAAAAACATGTGACTCCTAAGGGGAAGAACAAAGGAGATTGTAACTCAATTTATTTATTTCTTTAAAAATAGTTGTTATTTGGGTAAATTTGCAGCCGTCAATAAAGCATTCCTGTAGGGCTCCTTCATCCCTGGGTGGCCTTTAATTTCATTTGCATATTGGAAATTCAGCACTTTCTCTTGCTCTAATCAACCTTGCCAAAAAAAAAAACAAACAGCTGGCTTTTTGTAAAAAAGGGTTTTCGACACTGGTAGAGTATTGCAAAAAATACAAAACCACTGTAGGTACCTGCTTATGAGTGTCCTCCTCCCCTGTTTGTTGGCCAACGCTCCAAGGCCCAATGCTTCAGCTTTTAGAGGTGTGAAATCAGACGCAGCGTGCCACAGAGAAGTACGACAGGTCTGGACGTCAGAAGTTCTGTGCTCCGCATCCACCTTGCTCCTCACTGGCCACTGCTCTCGGACATATCCTGAATATGATTAATGTCTCACTTTCCCCATCTTTAAAATGAAGGTGTTCATTTATGGTCCCCCACATACCATTCTCTTGTATGTCTTTGTTTCTTTTCTCATACCCGTTCCTCCAGTAAGTATGTCTTCTTAACATTCATCGGGGCATCGAATCTTTGTTTTTTTAGGACCCAGGTCAAAAATCATCTTGACAGTTGTTGTGGAGCTCAAGTGTCCCACTTATGATGATAGTCTGTTACGTGCACTGCTCCCTTGTTTAAGGAAGCTTGTAAAAATCCCCACTGGGGGAAGGGTTAATTTTTCCTTTCAGTGTCAGGTGAAGATTGTTTTCCTTCCTAGGGGAAACAAATGGCCTGGACACATTGCACATGGACTATACTGAGACAACTTCCAAAAAGGCCATGTTTTGAAGGACAAAACAATGAATGGCTGACAAATTGTTGTTTAAAAGGTCTTGGTTTAAATCCTCGTGTTTTGTTTTCTCAATTTGTTTCTGTACACAGACTGGGAAATCTTTGTCCTGTATGTTCCTAGAAGGCAAACATTAGGTGTGTTTGGACAGCACCACAGACCCTTGGCTCAGCCCAACGAGTCAGAATTCCTTCCCTTGGCTCCTTGTTGTGCACTCACCCAGTTGTCCTTGCAGATATGTGGCTGTGGGCTTCAGGGAGCCATAAGAATCCAGGGACCCAGAATTGCTCGCACTACTGAAGAGCACCGTCAACAGCCCAAACAGTACCATAATTGCATTTCTCGCCAGTGTATTGGTGAGCAGGGCAATAAGAATAAAGTTGTCTGAATGCTCTTTGTCTATTTGTGATCAAAAGATTAAGAATACACTATTCTAGGGCGCCTGGGTGGCTCAGTTGGTTAAGCATCCGACTCTTGATTTTGTCTCAAGTCATGGTCTCAGGGTCATGGGATCAAGCCCTGCGTCAGGCTCCGTGCTCAGCGTGGAGTCTGCTTGAGATTCTCTCTCTCCCTCTGCCCCTCCCCTCACTCACACTCTCTCTTTCTCTTTAAAGAAATAAATTAAAAAAATTTTTTTTAAAGAATACATTATTCTAGAGAGAAAATATATCCCTAAATTTTGCATTGCTTATAACACTTAAACATTAAATTGAAATTCTCTATCTTTCGCATTACCCTAAAATTCTTAAAAGCAGAAACTTGTCTTATTTTTCTCTGTGTCACAACCCCTAATCATGTCTGGCACATGAAATGTGCACTGTGGAAGTTGATGGGCTTGGTAAAATCAGGCAGTGCAATACTTTGGGAAGAGCAGTTGACAAGCTTGGTGATTTCTGGGGACATGTCTTCACTGGAGCTCCACTATCTGCTCTGTAAAACGAGGAGATTGCAACAGATGATTTTTAAAATCCTTCATTTTTTCCATGGATTTTTCCATTTATTTCTATGGATTTTTACTCCACAGGGGCTAAAAGAGTGAGCAATGCCCAAGAAAAGAAAAGCTAGGGCTAGAGGCCTATTGGCCTTTATGATTGCCCTGAGGAGGAATTTCCTAGGGCATTTCTTTACTCCAGCCTCAGTGGATTGTCTTTGTCTCATACTTGCTGAAGGAGAATGGAAAATGACTTGTGTAGGTTCAAAATCAAGGGAGTGGGGATTGAAATTCATCTTCATGCATCTTGCTTCAGTAGTTAGATCTCCGAGAATACAAAGATCCAGGTGACAGAATCAGATCACCTAATTCAGATAACTAGCCTGGGTTGTCCCTCCTCTTCTTCCCACCTCTCCGAATGCACCTGGTCGGCAGGTTATACCGCTGGTTTCTGGGATGGAATCACCTAGAATAGGGTAAATATGAGTGTATTGGCCAGGGCTGCCGAGAGGCTTTGCCCTGTTTCAGGAAATTTTCTCTTGGGAACTACTTCAAAGGAAATTTCACAGAGGATCTAAACGCTTAAGAAAAACTTCATGCCCTCAAGTACCACCCAAGCCATTGGACTGAGCTTCCTAGAGAAAGATGAGAACATGAGTCACTCCAGGAACATATGGAGCTCCTCCTTCTCTGCCTGTGCTCTTGGATCTCTGGACAGGATCATACCAGAAAGATGAGAAGGTGTAATTAGATACTGACAGCCCTCGGGCACCACTTGGTACTGCTTAGTCCTCCTGCATTCTACGCAAGGGGCAATATTTCCTTCAGAAGGCGGAAGCCTCTAATTAATGAAGTGCTGGCTTCCCGCGGGGGTGTGGACAGGTTAAACAACCTCTCAAGCACACTCCTGATTCTCACTCCAGACCAGTTCTAACTGCAAATCTCTAGATTGTGTGTGTGTGTGTGTGTGTGCATGTGTATGTGTGTGTGTCATAACAGTTTTTAAAAAATTAGAATGTCCAGATAATGTGATCTGACATATTTAATTAAATATTTGCAGAGGTCCCAATGTCAAATGTGTTTAGAGGTCAAGAAGATAAAGTGTGTGTGTAAAGCAGCCAGGCAGAACAGCAAACAGAGTGTAGGGAGAGCTAGAACAAACGGCCGTGTGCACGTCCTGCCTAGCAAATACCATTCTGGCCAAACAGCACTTTTACAGGCCGTGTCAGCATTCAATCCCTGGACTGGAGCAATTGTTGAATGTACCTTATAATGCACACTCATTAATTCAACACCTATATATTGAGGGGTTACATGTCAAGTGTTGGGCTAGACACCTAATACTAAAGGACATAGATCTGGAGTTTAAACTATTTATGCATAGTGACTCATTAGTTTTCATTAAAAGTGGTTATCAATAATTTTTTAAAAATTGAATGTAAAGAGAATAATGTAATATAGAGTGTAAGGTATTCAAAAAGGTACTTCCAGTATGAACACGGTAACATAAGTCAGCACTTTCTCTTTTTCTTCCCAGAAATTATCCCAAAGCAACAAGAATGGGAAATAAAGGCACACATATGATTTCCGATGGAACAAGGTGACTGCTGAAATCTGAAACCATGAAGTGAATGGAAATGCTGCCCAAAGCGGAGGGGACCAGGCCGGGGTGCAAACGCGAGGATCCTGAAGGAGGATGAGGAGGCCTCAAGTCTCACACAGAGTCTCAGGTGATGCATCATGAGTGAAGAGTGCAGTCTGAGATGCAACCTAAGTGTCCCTGGACACTAGCGGGCGGGGCTCCTGGACTTGCGGGGGAGGGGGGGCAGAGCCTCGGAAACCAGTCAGCTACTTCCTAGCTGTTTCCTGAGGCCCCGACCTTGAACTGTGGAAAACCATACGTTTTGTTTATTCTTTGGCTGCGGAGAAATCAAAGATCAAGAACTCACATATAAGGCTCTGGTCAGGAGGAGAATTCTGGCTAACCTGAGGGGACATGGCCCTGAGTTCTCGCAACATAAAACTCCAGCAAATTGCTGGTTTGGAGAAAACAAAACAAAACAAAAACAAAAACAAAAACCCAAAACATCTCCTTCAAACATGAATAATCTAAAAGGAGCCATTGGAGGACCTGAAAATCTGGTCAAATATTTCGCCCAAATAAAAAAAAAAGGAACAACCAAACTTAAAGCAAGGATTTCTATGAAACAAGAGCACACACGTATATGAGAACTCAGGAGGACAGGGGCTGGAACGTGATCTAGCAGACAGCAGTCAAGGAATGGTAGGGGGAAATGATCATGGCAAGGGACTTGAAATTGGAAGGAGAATGAATAAATTCAAAAGCTGATTTTGCAATAAAATAAAACATTGAAGCTGTTGGCTAATCTAAACAAGAAAAAAGGGAAGAAGCCCAAATAGGCAAAATAAGAAATGATAAGAGGTAGCACTAAAATATAGAGGAAATTAAAAGAAATCGCTGAGCCCAATTTTATACAAGTAAAGTTGAAAACATAGGTAAAATGAAGTCTATACTAGAAAATATACTAGAAACATTAAATAGACCAGTTAGTATACCTGAGTTAGTACACACCATAGGCATAAAATCCAGTTTTAAAAATTCTGCTAAGGCTAAAGAACAGAATGAATCTTACTGAAAGCATTCTTGAGCGCACGCAGGGTGGTGCGGTGGCAGGAAGACTTCCCAACATCGAGGATCATCTTTTTATGAAACTTTACACCAAAACCTGATAAGGATGGCACAGGGAAATAAAACTATAGCTGAATCCTATGTATCAATATTAATGCAAAAATCCTAAATAAATAAAAAATATAAGCTACTCTGACAAAGTGAGATTTATTCCAGGAAGAGAAAGGTGGTCCTTTGAAAATATATTTCACCATTTTTAGGACGCAAAGGAGAATATCAGATAGGCTTCTCCATAGGTACTGAAAAAAGGCACTTTATATCCTAGATTTGCTTTTCAAAAAAAAAAAAAGAAAAAATGAAAGGAAGAGCTCATGAAATAGAAATAGGCGGAATTTCTTTAATGTGAAAAAATGTAGCTCAGCTCAAAAGCCAGCATCATGCTTAATAAGAAACACCAGGAACGTTAACAGGCAGAAAGCACTGGAGTCAGGAATAGAACGTCCTACGTCACCACCGCTCTTTAATATCATCTGGAAGTACTAGCAAATGCCATCCTATAAGAGGCAGGAATTAGAGGCATACAACATAGAAAGGAATTTGTAAAGTTATTATTACTTGAATACAATATAACAAAAACCTATTACAAACAGGGGAATTCAGTGAGATGAAAGGAAGAAAATCAATAGCTTTCTTACATTAAAAACAGCTAGCTAAAGCTCCAATAGAAAAAAAAAAAGATGTAATTAGCAGTTGGTTTTAAAAATACAAAATGCCTGGTAGTAAATTTAATGAGAAATATGTGTACATGTGCACACATGCAGTGTGTAAGATATGCTACTGAGGATATGTGACAATTTACACAAAGTGATAGGCACATCGTGTGTTCGAGATGAAAGGACTCAGCAACACAAGACTATCAATTATTCCTTAGAGAAACATATAGGTAACGCAACCCTAATTTTTTAAAAAGTTAAAAAAAATCTGTTTTTGGAAGCAGACAAGCTGATTTTGAAACTCTAATGGAAAGAAAAATGAAGAAAAGGTAGAAAATGGAAATGAATAAAAAGGAGAGAGAAAGACTGGCATTACCAGATATTAAATGAACTTGCCAGGTTGCAAACATTAAATTTTTGGTTCTGGCACATGAATAAACCAGCAGTCAATGAGACAGAATTGGAAATCTAGAAATAGGTCTGGAGATGTAGGCAACTTTAGTATATGATAAATTTCCATTTCATATCAGTAGGAAAAGATGAATTATTCAATAAATTTTATGGGGAAACTGGGTCACTTTATGGAAAAAAATTAAGTTGGATTCATGCTTCAAGTCTTATAACAGGATAAATTGAAAACAGATCAAAGACTTAAGGGTGAAAAACAAAGCAATAGAAGTACTAAAAGAAATCAAGGAAAATTTGTTTTGTAATCTCAGAGTGCTAAAGTCCTTTCTAATCACATTGCAAATCTCAGGAACTAAAAGGAAAGATTGACGTATTAAACTACGGTAAATTAGAAAACAAATGTATATTTATGGCCAAAGCACCATATGCAATCAAAAGTATTATGATAAACTTAGAAAAAGATACTTTCAAATCTTATCACAGACAGAAAGCCAGTTTCTCTAATATATAAGGAGTTAATATAAATCAATAACAAAAAACCCAACATTCCAAAAGAAAAAAATGGATAAAAGGTATGAATCCACAGTTCACATGAAAGAAAATAAAAATATGGCTATTGAGCATGTGAAAAGACACTCAACTTCATTCACATTAAGAGACGTGGAGGGGCGCCTGGGTGGCTCAGTTGGTTAAGCATCTGACTCTTGCTTTCAGCTCAGGTCATGATCTCAGGGTCTTGGGATCAAGCCCCACGTTGGCTCCATGCTCAGTGGGGAGTCTGCTTGAGAATTCTCTCTCCTATCTCTGCTCCTCCCCCTACTCATGTGTTCTCTCTCTCTCTCTCTAAAATAAATAAATATATCTTAAAAAGAAGAGAGACATGGAAACAAGACTACAAAGAGATAACGTTTTTCACCTATCATATAGTCAAAGATGCAAAAGTTTCATAACCTGCTATCTGGATAAGAGTGTGGGAAGACAGACTCTTAGACTTTGTGGGAGTGTATAAATTGGAGCCACATTTATGAAGGGCATTTTGGCAGTAATGAACATACCTTTAGACTCAGTAATTTCACTACTAGTAATTTAATCCAAATATATACTTCCACATGAATAAAATTGTGACTCCACAAGATTAAGCACTGATGATCAGTTTTCTGTAGTGAGTGGGTGGTCACACCCTAAATATCTATCAGTAGGAAACTGGTTAAATAAATTATGGGACATCCTTGGGGCGCCTGGGTGGCTCAGTCGGTTAAGCGTCTGCCTTCAGCTCAGGTCATGATCCCAGGGTCCTGGGATTGAGTCCTGCATTGGGCTCCCTGCTCTGCAGGGAGCCTGCTTCTCCCTCTCCCTCTGCCTCTCTCCCCAGCTTGTACTCTCTCTCTCAAATAAATAAAATCTTTAAAAAAAATAAATTATGGGACATCCTTATGATGGAATATTATGTAACCGTAAAGAAGAATAAGAAACTCTCTATAGGCTGATAAGGAGAAATCTCTAAAATTTGTTATGTTAAAAAAGAGAAGGGAAGGATAGTGTATTCAGCATACTACCATTTGTGTAGTAAAGGGCTAGTACATACACACACACACACACACACACACACATTTGGCTGTACATAAAATCTCCAGAAGTATTCACAAGATAGCAATTGCCTGTGGGAAAGGGGGCTAAGTAGCTACAGAATCAAAGTGGAGAAAAATTTGACCATATACTCTTTTTTATCTTTTAAATGTTAAACCACGTTGAAAGTCCTATTTATATAAAAATATAATTCAAAATATTAATTAAAACAAAGTTAAAAATCAAAAGAAGTCATTTTCTGTAAAGCTCAATTTATTCAATCTTTATGTCAAAAGGTCTCACTTTTATACTATAGTGGTGATTGTTGATGGAAGATACATTTTTTTTAATTTAATGCCTTTAATTTTCAAAATAAAAAGACAACACTTTAAAAATATTATATCTTGATATATGGGTCTGGGGCACCTACACACAATCTTGATGTTTTTAAAACACTGGAATAAATAAAGATCAAATAATATACATAAGAAATAGGAAAATGTGAATAAGTAACAAAGTGACTCCTTACATCTTCATAAATAGTATCAAAGAGCAGCAACATACTCTTCAATGATAGAGATGGGGACATCCAATTATTGAAAAAAAAGGGGCATAAAATAGGAGGAAAACGCAAATACCTCAGAAGAACTATGGAAACAGCTGTTGCTGAATAGTCAAGGAATGTAAAATACCGAAAGTTAATTATATGCTTTTTATAGCAATTTGAAATGGACCCAGTGATCTGATTCCACAGTTTTAAAAACACGGACTTATTTTTTTCCAGCTCCACAGGGTTGGGCTGTAAGAATGTGACTGTGGCCATAGTGAAACTAGCTTGTAACTCACTCATACATTTCACTTCACAGTTTGCAACTCATTTTCCATTTACATGATTTTGATGCTTCATTCCAATCTTAAAGGCTACTCAAGGCAAATATTTTTATTTCATTTTTACAGACGTGAAAGTGAAGTTTGGTTTGCTTAAGTGACTTGCTCACAATGATATAGCTAGGAATTGTAGAGCTAGAACTCAAAAATATCCTGACTGCTGTCTAGTCTTTATCGCTCTAAATCAGGCTGTCGAACTTCAATATTTCTTGTTTCATGGAGCCTGCAGGGAAGTCTGCCCTGCAGAAGCAGGCCACCAGCATCGAGGAACACATCCAATCATTCTTGCATTAAACCCCAATAGATTTCTCAAACACAGTCTTCCTCTAATTGTGTCTTCTATGTGAGCAGTCATTTCTTTGGTGTGTAAGTGTGAGTGTGTATGTGTAATGATGTTATCTATATGCCATCAGGGCACCTGCACATTTGCATATTGGGAAAGAACTGAATAAAACATGAGGTGCTTTATTCCAATGGGATGCAAGATCCTCAAAGGATATTTACAAATGTACTCAAGTCCTCAGAATCAATCAATCCCTGAATCAACAAATGGTTTTTGATTCCCTGAGCTGTGCCTAGCACTAGGACAAATGCTGTAGGGGAAACAATGAAGCAAGGAGAGAAGAATCCCCTCCAGGCCACCATCAGTCCGCCACCCCCACCCCACCTGCCACCAACTTTGGAAAGGTTCAGTTTAAATCAGATAAAAGAATTAGATTTATGGCAATCTCTAACCAGTGTCTATAGGGCACACATTCACTGGGTTTCCTTCTAAGGGCTCCAGTTGGATAGACAGGAGGAGGAGAAAAAGCTGAAGTTCAGGAATCTATGTCCTAGTGACCTTCCCTCGAAGGTGATTGAGGAGAAACTTGAGGCTTCTCTTGTAGCCGATGAAATAGGGCACATTTTCAGCGTGGGGAGCTAGTCATGCATGTGGCATTTGCCATGAATAATCCTTAGTGCTCTTGCCCTGCTTCCCCTCCTGCTTCCCTATAGTCTATTTCCTACCCAGTCAACACAATGTTTTAAAAAAGTAAATTGGGGGTGTCTTGGTGGCGCAGTCAGGTAAAGCGTCCAGCTCTTGGTTTCGGCTCAGGTCTGATCTTAGGATCGTGAGATTGAGCCCTGCCTGGGGCTCCATGCTCAGTGTGGAGTCTGCCTGGGTTTCTCTCTCTCCCTCTGCCCTTCCCCCCACTAGCTGTCTCTCTCTCTCTCTCAAATAAATAAATAAATCTTTTTAAAAATAAAAAAGTAAATTGGATCATGTTGTTCTTGTGCTTATGGTCTTAACATGACTACCTCTCTTGTTCTTAGAATAAAATTCAAACTCTTCACTGTGGCTAGCTGACTCCCTCTCATACTCACCACCACCTCCTCTTCTCACTCATGGTGTTCCAGACACACTTCTGATTTTCTTCCTGTCCCCCGCTCTTCCCAACTACAGGCTTGTACACTTGCTGTGCTTTCTCCCTGGAAGGTTTGGACCCAGATCTTTGCATTGCTGGTTCCTTGTCATCATTCAGGTTTCAACTCAAACACTGACACTAAGAGAGACCCTCCTTACCCGAACCAACTAAAGTAGCTGCTTCACCTCTTGCTCTACTCTCTATTTATCAACAATCTGTTCTTTTCTTACAGTAGTTATTCCTCTATGTAATTACCTTATGCATTTGTTTGCTTGTTCATTGTCTCCCCCAAGTAAAGCGCAAGAGCTCTATGAAAGCCGCAGCCTTGTCTGCCTTGTTTATTGTTCTTTATGTAGTTCCTAGGACAGCATGTAGTAGTGTTTAACAAATATTTATTGAATGAATGAATGAATGAGAAGCCTCAGAAATTGAGTGTTTATGGCTTTCACTATCATCTGCATCCCTTTACAGCCTATGACTGTTTTAAGCTATTACCCAAGAGTCTCCCCACCCCCTGTGCCCACCTCACCTCCACAAGACACTCTGGGATGCTCCCTCTATTAAATCGGTGGCACCCTTTGCTCCAGGGAAGATTAAGATGATTAGAGCAGTAATATAAAGAGAAAAGAAAAATAACAGTAGGTCCTGGACTTTTTAAATTTCTAAATGGATTTTTAAAATTATAGCTGTTGCTTTGCAAGAACCCGGCCCTTTTGAGCATCAGAGGTAAAGCCCTGAAGGAACCATGACATAAAGTGCATGCCATAAGCAAGTAACTGGAAAAAGAACAGAAGAAGAGCATTTTATCCAATCATGGAGAGAAGATGAAGATGGAAGTTGTCGGGGTTGGAAGAGGAGGATGTGGAGGAGGAGACAAAGACTGAATGAGGGGCATGATGAGATATTAGATGATAGCTGACAAGGGGCCCAGTATTTTTCCAGCTCCCCAACTGACCGTGCTCTGAAAGACCAGAGGGTCTCAGACTAAAGAAGAGTTAGGCTTCATTATGCTGGTAAGTCTGAGGAGACATGGGAGAATAGCCACATGCTCCATGGTGCAACAGTCCTAAAACAGAAAAGGTGGTGTGTCATGTCCAACAAAGTTGAATCTGAAAGATACACCAGATTTCCTTAGAAGTAGCCAAATGGAATATATAGAATTTTCTGAGCTCCCAGGAAAGGAGTGAAAATGCTTGAGGGAGACCTGGTAGACTGAAAAGTGGCCTGACAGGATTAGAACAGAGAGGTGCCTCTGAGTTCTGATAACCAGAGATCACTGCAGGACCATGGACAGTGGCAGTAGATTCCCTGGGAATCAACGCTAATGACCAAAGACCAAGCGGCATTCTAAGCCAGCAGAGGGTGGAGGGCAGTGAGTGGTAAATGTGATGTTTCTCCCTCATTCTTACTTATCACCCCTTGAATGTTCATAGGCCCTGCCTCTCTTCCAAATATTAGATGGTACTTGGATAGAAAGGGAGCTAGGGGATGAACTCTTAATATGGTTGAATGTATACCCAAAATGTTTCATTCTAATTTTGTGGGATCATACAAGATTGTCTAGACAGTGTTTTGGGTTTTTTTTTTTTTAATCAGGTGGGAATCAGCCTTGATGTAAAAATTAACATTAGTTCAAAGACAGGTCCATTTTTTTCACACCTGAGTTTGTGACGTGAAAGTTTTACCCCTTGCACTTATATAGTCTCAAAGCTAATATATAGTTAGAAGTTAGCCAGTGTATGGTATTACAACAAAAGTTACAGCTACCTCACAGAAATAACTGTTTTGCACCTGACAGTGGGCTGAAGCTTCTGAGCAGAGCTCTGAAACCCAGGCTTCAGGTTTGGAGTCAGACAGACCTACGTTCAAATCTCTGACTTTCATTTTTACAAGACAGTAAGTTGAGACAAGACATTTAAACTTTGGGGACTTCAGGGGCGCCTGGGTGGCTCAGTTGGTTAAGTGACTGCCTTCGGCTCAGGTCATGATCTTGGAGTCCCTGGATCGAGTCCCGCATCGTGCTCCCTGCTCGGCAGGGAGTCTGCTTCTCCCTCTGACCCTCCCCCCTCTCATGTGCTCGCTCTCTCTCATTCTCTCTCAAATAAATAAATAAAATCTTTAAACTTTGGGGACTTCAATTACCACTTCTATGAAAATAATACCATTTTTAAAAAACTGTTTAGGAATTAAATAATATAATGTATATAATTGTTTAAAACATTTCCTAACTGTCAAAAGAAACTCAAGATGGGAATTCACTACTGTCTTCATAAGCGGGAATGACTTTTATTGTAACCAAACTCGATGTGTTCTTTTAAGCACAGGCATTTTATATGTTGCTCATGAATTTCCAGTTGTATAGAGCAGTATTTCTTTTACATACAGCAATTCACTGAGGAGGAATTAACAATCATCATGGAAGATACATTGGTTCAGATTGTGAGTTAAAGTAGACAATTACCATAAGCTATAAATTGGAGCATTTGTATTCTCACATTTAATTTAACCTGCTCTTAGAAGAAGAACAAATAACAACAGTAAACAAAAACATATTCTCTGGTTCAGTTCTCCTTAACAACCAATAGCATCCACTTACGGGAGGTTTTTCTAGGAATTCACACTACCAATGACAAACACTAAGTTCTAGAATTTGGGGAGACATTGAAGAGACCTTGGAGAATATTTAGCTTAACCCTTATATTTTTACACAGGGGAAAACTGAGGCCTTAGGCAGAAGTGACTTGGTTAGGATTAGCTAGTTATTGGTAGGGTTGGAATAAGGTCTATATTAGTTGGGTTTTGTTGTGTAACAAACTATTGCAAAACTCAGTTGTGGCTGGGCTGATTTTGGCCAGGCTCTGTTGGGCTTGGCTATAAGCTTCTGGTTGGGTCCAGGTCTGCTCTATATGTCTTTCATCCTTGGATCAGTGGCTGCCAGGGGCATGTTCTTCTTATAGTGGAGCAATGGAGTACAGGAAGGCAAGCAGAAAAATGTGCTGCTTCTTGAGAACTCAGCCCAGAACTGAAACACTTTATTTAACTTCCACACACATGCCATCAGCTAAATCAAATCACATGGGCTGAACTCCAAAATCAGTGGGTCAAAGAAATATACTCTATCCATTACAGTGGACATTACTTCCATGTCACATGGCCAAGGTGTGGATATGTAATTCTTTTTTTTTTTTTTTTTAAAGATTTTATTTATTTATTTGAGAGAGAGAGCACATGAGAGGGGGGAGAGTCAGAGGGAGAAGCAGACTCCCTGCCGAGCAGGGAGCCCGATGCGGAACTCGATCCAGGGACTCCAGGATCATGACCTGAACCGAAGGCAGTCGCTTAACCAACTGAGCCACCCAGGCGCCCTGGATATGTAATTCTAATAAAGGGAGGACATGAGTGACTCTAGTGACTCAGTTTACCAGAGGGTCCCAGTCTTCAGATTCCCACATGAATTTTCCTTCCCCTCCATAATGTTCTAAGTAGGCTTCTAACCTAGTGAGGTAACTCCCCATTTGAAACTGTTTGGTGCTGAACCACATAGGGCCAGCCTTGGCAGTAAGTTACCAATATTACCTTTATAGAAAACAATCATAAAGTCTGGAAACAGTCACACAGTAATAAAGAAATTTAAAAACAAATTGTTCATAGGCCAAAAATATTTTCTACCTCCCTTCTACAAAACTGAAACTCTTAGTAAGTTTTCCCTTCAGCAAGATGGGATTTATAGCTTCAACCCTATCAATTGTTTTTTAATTAAAAATGTATTGAGGTCCTCACAACTGGAGCACATAAACCAGACATGCCAATGCTTGGCCCAGTCAGCTCAGTGTGTGTATAAATTATATCCAGGGTGACTGGGGTCTGGCCGGGGACACTGCAGCCACTCTGAGTTACACTTTCTCTGACTTAGAACTACTAAAACTGACACTGCTTTAGGAGAATATTTCAAACATCCATAGTAGGCCTGCAAATGGATGACTTCTCCACCCCATCCTTCCTTTAGCAGTTTCAGATGCTGACCTTACCTGCCATAAAGTGAGTTTGCGCCTATCAACCCAACAGATACCAAGTCAGTCGAAGAAGAGATGACCTGGATGTCCTTCAGCATCTTGCACTAAAATCCAAATCAGCAGCCAAACTGTGGCTGCAAGTACCTTCGTTGTCTTTGGTGACATTGAAGAGAGAGGATAATACTTAATACTGGGTTTCCAGGAGGCATGGGAGAAGCCCAGGGACTAATAATCCCCCATCCATCCATTCAAGGGCATCAGCATTTACTGGGATTCAGCTAGGAGGCGCAGGTTGCTGTAGAGTGGAAATGGCATAGATTTTGCCATCAGGCCCACCTGGTTTCAAACTTCAAGTCCAACACTATCTAGGAATGTACATTGGGAAATTTCATTCATTCATTCATTCATTCATTCCTTCACCAATCATTTCCTCTGTGACTGCTGTATCCCAGACACTGCTCACTGGGCACTGGGGTTCTAGTAGTACAAAGCAACACAGTTTCTGTCTTCTGGGAAATCACTACTGAAAGAGAAAGTGGGTAGGTTCATAATTACATTACCACATGATTGGTGCCAAGACTGAAGTTAACATAAGGTGCTTAATAGAGTGCTTTTCTCTTAGTCTAAAAACAACAACAACAAAAACAAAAAAGCAAAACCTCTTCATTATAAAGCAAGGTTATAAAGTAATTCAGTAAATAACATTTACTGAATGTCTCTTGTTCCTAGTAAGTTACTTACACTCGTCTTCACAACCTGGTTTGGTTTTTTTTCCAATCATTGCCCCCATTTTATGCATGAAGTAACTGAGGTTCAGAGAGATTGTATAGGTTTTTCCAGGTTACTCAGCCAATGGTGGAAGAACGGGGATTTGAAGCCAGTTTCATGTGGCTCCTGCAATGCCAGGGGGCTTTCTCTTTGGTGTATGGGCCCTAATCCTTGTGCTCCAGCAGCACCACACAGATGCCATCGAAAGCAGTCGTTCTCTTGAGATAATAGGACCAAACCATGTGAAAAGCCAGTCTGGCTTGACTTCTCTGCTCTGAGAGTTTGTCCACATTAGCAGTGAGGGAGGATGGCATTTGGCTGCAATTCACTGCCAGTTTTGATGGCTGGGATTTCCACCCCTGGAGGCCCCAGTTACCATTTCCCAGTGATCTCTGCTTTGCAAGGTGTGCTTCTCCAAGTTACTGTGTCTGGTGCACAGGTAGTGCTAGAGTAGCTGCATTTCGTCCCTTTCCCTACACACAATCTGAAAAAAAAAAAAAAAAAAAGAAAGTAAGAGCATATAGAGAAAGCCAAGTACAAAACATAACTCAGAAATGGTAATGTAACAGGGCCCACCACGGCTGCTGACTAGTTGCATTCATAATGATTTTTTCCAAATAATGCAAACACTATTTTTTCCTGAGAAAATGAAATATAGGAGTGCCACAGTCCACAGATGATAAGGGAGAACTCATAAAAGATTTTAATCTTTCCTTGTCAGTTTTCAGAAATGCAAACGGCCTCGTCCTCATTTTCTTTATGCCCTGGACTTCTAATTGAGGAAGCTGGCATCAATTATGCATGTGGGTACCGCTGGGGAGGGAACTAAAATAAATATTTGGGGGTTATCGTTAGCCAGAACATCGCTTCATCTTCGTGTCACAATAATTCCCCATGTCGTAGTGCTTTAGATTAGAACATATGGCAATAAGGTAGGTAATGAGAACAACAATTTTCTGAAACAACATTATAACTTTTCCCTCTTTATGGTCACATTTAGTTACAGTACATGCTGCCATTTAGGTGTAGAGCTTTATAATAGCAAATCTCAGAGAGAAGGGAGTTCAGAGCAGGAGCCTGGGAAGTCTGAATGCCTGGGCCCAGAGCCAACCCCGCAGATGGAAATTTGGAGGTGTGGGCTACTTAGCTTTTGCTGCAGCAACAATTCCCATTTTAAAGGGGCTTAGAGCAGCAGTGTTGCTCTCATTTCCATGTTACATGAGGGTTGTGAGTCTCCATGAGGCAGCTGGGCTCAGCTTCACCCACCTTCTCATTCAGAAGCCAGCTTGAAGGAGTGGCCACTTTCTGGGAGATGCTGCTGTCATGGTGGAAGCCTCTGGATCAATTACCCAACAGCACTTAATACCTCTGCTTAGGAGGGTGAATTTCGTATCCACGTGCAATCCTCTTTCCAAAGCAAGTCATAGGCCGAGCCTGTCAATAAAGCAGGGGGGCATAGCAAAGATGGAGATGTGTAATATACACTGTGGAGAGGGGCAGAGATGGTGAACGATGACACAGTGGACCACAGGGTGATCCCTCAACTCTACCCCATCATCACTGGGGAAACTATATTGGGGCAATGTAGTAAATCAGCAAATGAGCAAGGAGAGTCACCATCGGTTGGTGTCGGGTGGATCTGGAGTGCATGTAAATACAAATCCAGCAAGCAGCTCTAGAGTATCAGTCTAAATGCAGGGTACAATGCAATGCATTCTGGGAAAATGATGCCAAATAAGATGACCTCTGCCATTCAGGACCTCTTAATTTTAAAGACACAATAACCAGGCCAAGAGTGAATCAATCTCATGGCCAGAGTGAAAAAGTACTATAGAGGAACAGGAAAGGGGGAGGAAGGAAGGTTTAAGTGCACTGTGTTCAGTGTGTTATACATACTATCTCATTTAATCTGCCCAATATACGGAGATAGGAAAAATGCAAATGAGCAAACTTGAGTATCAGAGAAGTTTAATGACCTGCTGGCCTACTAGCTAGTGGAGGATGAAACTGGGAGTGAAGTGAGTGACACTGTGGGAAAGGAAGGCAGAGCACTTCCTTCTGCCTGGGATGATCAGTAAAGGAGCCACACTCTGGAGGCAACATTCAGACAGGCCTTGACAAATGAGCAGCATTTCAGTACACAGAAGAGGAAAGAGAGGCAGAACATCCATCCAGGGAACAGCATGGGTAAAGCCCAGGATGCGTGAAAGAGCCCAGACTTTGTGGGGAATAGCCAGGACAGTCCTCTGGTGTGCTTGAGGCATAAGGTAGGATCAAGGATCAGGTTATTCAGGGTGTGCAGTGTGTCTCATGTTGAACATTTTGGACTTTACTCTGCAGGTAGAGGAACTATTGAAGAATTCTGAGTAAGGACTAATAGGATCTCAGCTGTATCTTTAAAAGGATCATTCAGGGGCGCCTGGGTGGCTCAGTTGGTTAAGCGACTGCCTTTGGCTCAGGTCATGATCCTGGAGTCCCTGGATCGAGTCCCGCATCGGGCTTCCTGCTCGGCGGGAAGCCTGCTTCTCCCTCTCCCACTCCCCGTTTGTGTTCCCTCTCTCGCTGTGTCTTTCTCTGTCAAGTAAATAAATAAAATCTTTATAAAAAAAAAAAAATAAAAATAAAAAAAATAAAAGGATCATTCAGTTAAAGAGTTCTCCAAGGAACATCTCAGAGACAGACTGATTGACCTCCAAGATCTTATACACTCCCCTAAACCTGTGTGTAAAATTTCTGTGACATTTTTACCCCTCCAAGGCTTTAGAATAGGTAGGGACCTTGAGAGAGAGAGAGAGAGAGAGAGAGAGTTTCTAAATTCAAGACTATATTTGATATGATTTTAATCAGATGTCTGCTTGTTAAATATGAGGTAGTGCTGTCCCATAGATGGGTTTACTGTAAGACCAGGCTTCCCAAATTCCTTAAGTTTGTTTTGCCTGGGTCTTCAGCCTTGTCCTATCAATCTTCATGTTCCAGCCCCAGACCAGCCTCTAAGGAGTAGGTACCATTATGAAAATAAAACATAAACACAAACAATACCAACTTCCCCAACCTCACCATGTAAAACATACACACACACATTCAGCACACAGACACAATTTAAAGAGACAAAAACTAGTGAGAAGAAGCTTCATGTGAAAAGTAGGATCCTAGGAGTTGTGTATGATATAGTCTACCACCTTCTTGCCATCCCCTCAGGCTCTTGTCCTTACCAGTTCAAGGGTAGGCAAAACTTTTTCTCTTTATTTTCTTTAGTGGAAAGATGAGGTTGGCATTTAAAAGAGAAATGTTTAAGGCAAAAAATTGGGGGATGAGGTGTAATCATTTTTCTGAATCTGGAAATCCCACAACGTTCTGACCAGCTTTCCTCAGTCCTATGCCCCTTATTCTAAGAAAACTGCTAATACTCTTGATGGTGGACTTTAATCTTTCCTACGTCCCTCCTCTCTGAGTTTCCTGACTTGGGAACCACCATTCTGCACCCCACAGGTATGGTCTACTTCAACATCTCTCCTTTACCGGGACAAATGTCAAGAATTTCTCAGCCAGCTAGCATCTTCTCACCTGGTTCCAAAGGAATTTTCTTAACTTCTCACTTGATGTGCAAAAAATGGTGACTAACACTCATTAGGCTTCAAAGAATGAGATAGGCCAGTGGTTCTCAAGATTTAGCTTACCTGCCCCATCTTCTGGAGTTTCTGCTTCAGGTGGTATGGGATGGGACTCAAGAATGCATTTCTACCAAGTCCTCAGGTGATGCTAATGGACTAGTCCTCCACATTTTGAGAACCACAGATGAAGCCAATGAGGCCCACAGGTCACCAGCCCCACTCTTTCCTGGTGTCTTCTGTAAATCAATGCAGGATGGTATGGGATGGAGGTGGGAGTGCTTCAGTGCTTTTTAGGCCCGATTCTTAATCCTGGCTCTTTTACTAGTTAACCAAATCATCTTGGACAAACTGCTTAACCTCACTGGGACTCAATTTTCAAACTTTAAAAACAGCAATCATAATATTATCTCTCAAGTTTTTTGGAGGAGGAATAAAGAATATAGCAAATATAAAGTCTCTAGCACAATGTCTGATACGTGATATGCATTCTGTAAACGTTAGCCTTCTAATTCTCTTCGTACCATGGCACCTCATTCAGGTGAGAGCCTTCCACACTGTCATACAGGAGAGTCATCCGCACTAGTTCTTCTACTAAGATGGGCCATAAAACAGTGCAGTCTCCATAACATGTAAACAACAATGGTTTATGTGTCCTGTTGACATGCTATACTTGAATACGGCATCTACTAGTCTCCATTCTGTGGCTCAGCCCAAAGGAATGAGATTTCCATATGGACGTTACAAGAAAGACACTCATAAACCATACTAATGGAAGTCTAAATTCTACTTTAATGACAGCTATATCTTCAACATTAAGTATAGAATACCAAGGAAGGATGGCTCTGCTTTAGAGGCAAGGACTCCAGTTATTTCTTACTAAGTCCTGCATGAGTCATACACAGTGAAGGGGGGGGGGGGGGGGGGGGGGGCTCAGCGCCCAGGGGAAGGGTAATCAATGACTCGAGCACCAAAGGGGCAAAGCTGGCAAAAGCTATGCAGAACCATGAAATAAAAAGCTGTGACTTCGGGAAATTAAAGTGTCTCGGAAGCTGAAGTTTCTCAGGCTTATCTTTGGAGATAGATAGAAGAGATAATGTTGGCATTAAAATTCAAGCAAATACAGAGAAATGTATGAAATATCCAAGGGATTATGAGTAGGGCATTTGATAGGAAGAAAAAGTTTGAACTACCTCTCATCATCTCATTTAGGATGTTATTTCCAGAGTAAAGTCCTTAAAGAAAGGAGATAATGCATAATTCATAGTGTTTTGTAAAGGCCAATGAGATAATGCTTTGAAGGCCCTCACCAAAATTCTTGATGTGTCCTAATCCCTCAGTAAATGATAACTATTAGCGATTGTTATTCTGAAAAGCATATTTGTATTATAATGAATTGCTCAATGGCCATCCTATCTTCTTCCCCCACCAGCTAGATTGCAAACTCCACAAAGGCAGGGAGGGACCAGATCCATCTTTGTAATATTCTATGTCCAGTTCTAGTGTGGTGCCTGGGGCATAGCAGATGCATGATAAATATCTGTCCGAGGCAAAAAAGAAAGAGAAGGCTCAAGAGGAGTTGGAAGATTTGGGTATAGGCTCTACCATGGAGAACACAGGGAAGAATAGAAAAAAAAAAAATGTGGGGAATCACGAATGGGAAAATGGGACAGAAAACCTCTGTTGACTCTAGGCATTAAAGAACATTTTCTTTGTGACTAAGTGTCTATTACTACTTGCCTTTTTCTTTCCCTTCCATTGCCCACCCTGGAATTCCAACTGTTGACCTCGATCCCTCTAGTCACTGGCTGTGGGTTCACCGTAAGGCTTCCCAATTGTCTGATTCACCAGAAGCTCCATGAAAGCCACCATCAACCTATATGACATCATTGTACAAATTAGAAAAAGGTGCCCCTTCTTCCAGGTAGGTTTGGCTAATAGCTAGTAGGTTCTATTTGGTGAGTGCACTGTGGGCTAGGGTTTAGGCTTTTCCCACCCCTTCCTCCTATTACCCCATTTATCCAGGTCCATCCTAATGCAATTGTACTTGGTGGGCCAGGGCTCCTTTCAACTTCAGCTATAGCAACACACATTTACCGAGTGTGTATTTACAACATGTGGGCACTGGGGCTAAAGTGATATAGACACATAGCTCCTGTTTTCATGGAGCTTATTCTGTAACTAGGGAAGTGGCAGCAGGCAAAATGGTTGAGCAGAGAGCCTAGGAGTGAGATACATCTAGTTTGAACATAGTGCCTGCCAGTCACCAGCCATGCTGTCTTGAGCAAGTGATGGGACCTTTCAAAGCCTTCATTTTCTCATTATGAAAATGGGGATAATGACACTACCTCCCTCAGAGACTTGTGAGCACTGAGAGGCAGGGGTGTGCTATGATCTGAATGTTTGTCTCCCCCACCACCTCCAAATTCATATGTTGAAAACTTAATGCTCAGTGTAATACAATGGGGAAGGGGGCTTTGGAAGGTGCTTGGGTCATGAGGGTAGAGCCCTCCTAAATGGGATTAGAATTCTTATAAAAGAGATCTCTAGCTCCTTCCACCAAGTGAAGACAGAGCTAGAAGTCAGCAGTCTCAACCTGGAGAGGACCTTTATCAGACACCGAATTTCCTGGTGCCATGATCTTGGATTTCCCAGTGTCTAGAACTGTAGGAAATAAAGTTCTGTTGTTTATAAGCCACCCAGGCTATGGTACTTTGTTATAGCAGCCAGAACAGACTAAGATAATACATGTTCCATGTATGTTAGCTATTAATATCATCATCATCATCATCATCATCATTTCATAGAATCAGTGATATAATCATGAAGAGAATAAAGGTATCCTTTGGACCAGGACATTCAGAAAAACCATCACCAAAGCAATATAACTTAAGAATGGTAACACGAAATGCCTTCAGGGAAGGCGCAGGAGCAAAACTTAATAAAATAGGCTAAATTTGAGGCAATAAGGGCTGGTGTGGAGTACGGCAAACTAGAGAACACATTGAAAACATTCAGCTTCAAATGTCTGAAAACAAATGACATCTTCTGTGAGGTAAGTTCTGCCTCTGCAGGGTGGGCAGAAAGATACACAACATTGGATAAGAAAATGCCCAGTCCTCTCAGAAGGTTTGCTTTTTGTAATCCACTGCCATAACTTTCCCCCCTCATTTCTCTAGTGATGTCTAGAAAAGATCTTGGGCCCTACAAGCCCAAAGCTACAAAGAGCAAAACCACTGTTTGCAGACTCTAAATGATGTCCTGTGCTCAACTGTCAGGAATTCTAGCCCTTTCCTCTCCCTTCACCCACCTCCCCCCCACTCAATCTGAGGTGAGCTGGCGGCAGAGACTTCTTGCTCACTCAGAGTACATTGTTTGAAAGTTTGTGTCATAAACGTATCGATCTTGCCCCGCGTTCCCAAACAGAATCTCGATGTTGAAGCACTCCTTTAATCAAAAGTAAATTATGTACAGGCCACGTAGGTCAGCTCAGCCAGGCTCACAAAAAAGGCAATCCATCATTTATTCGTAAATGTCAGTGAAATCTGGGGATCAATATGTGCGCCAATGT
Source organism: Phoca vitulina (assembly GCF_004348235.1). NCBI lineage: Eukaryota > Metazoa > Chordata > Mammalia > Carnivora > Phocidae > Phoca > Phoca vitulina. The sequence goes on along the minus strand of NW_022589774.1, from coordinate 820,432 downwards.
GGATTATGTTTATTATTTTTCTGTAAATATCAATGCTGAGAAATATTTCAAGAGAGCCCGTAGGTGCCATGGGAAATCAGAACCTAACCTAGGGTAGGTGGTGAAGTGGTGCAATCTTTCCAAATGGATTTGATCCGGGTTTTTTTGGAAATCCTTTGCAGGTGAGAGCTGGGCCATCCCTAGTCCTGTGGGAAATAAAGGCGAGAAGCATAGTGATTAAGGTGTCTGAGAAAGTTCCAGAATGGATGTAGCTTACAATGAGATAGAAATGACTTCTCCTGATACATTTTGAAGTGTGAGTTTGGACATAGAAAGTAAAAGTGATTCCCAAAGATCTGGGTCATCTACAGGATCCCTAGAGCCCAAAGGCAATCTGTAGTCCTGTCCTATCCCTTTTTGTTGGCTTATCTGGATGAGTACACCATATATGTGATGTCAGAGTCTTGGGCAGTAGAAGAAGCAGCAAGCAGTTGTTTGAGAGGAAAGACCCGATTTCTTACTTTCTATTTTTTCTTCCATTTATTGTAGAGGGGATACAGAGTCCTGGAGGTTTTTGAGTCAGTGAAAAACATGATCAAAGTGGTATTTAGGAAAGAGAAACAATAAACATTTAATAACCAATATTGGAAACATAAGAGATTGAAAGCAGAGAAGCTAATTATGAGGTCCAGTCTGGATGGATAGACACCTTTTTGTAGTAGAAAGATCCCAAGCTTTGGAATCGGATGTTGGGGCTTGAAGTTGAATCCTTACTCTACTAATTATTATATGCAAATTACAATACCTTTCTGAGCCTCGGTGTCCTGCTTTGTAAAATGAGACTAATAACAACAGCTGTATCAGTCAGGATAGACTAGGTTATGCTGCAGTAACAAATAATCCTCTGCAGAATCTCTGTATCTTAAAAAAGGTTTCTTTCCCTCTCTTACTTCATGCCCATCCTGGGTCAAATGGGCAGGGGTACCCTGTGAATCATGTGCTTGCTCTTCCTCTCAAATCAAGCACCACTTTATGGCAAGGGGTTCGGGAAAGTCCAATATTACAGTGTGTTCACCAGGAGAAGACTGGAATATGCTTGGCAAACAGCACTCATGGCCATCACACCAAACTCCTTGGGCTTGGGGGCAAATTAGAAGTCACATGTAATTATGAAGCAGGTGTGTGGCATGTGACATAGTCAGTAAACCATGGCTGTTTACATTGAGTCAGTCCTTCAATGTCAGATTCTGAAGCTTGGATTTTATCTGAGAGACAGCATAGTATCTTCACAGGTGTGAAGAAGGAGTATGACTAGACTGTGGGCTTTTGACATTAATTTAGTCAGTGTGGAGAGGCTGAAAGCTTTGAGAGCCTCCTGAAGGTGGCGCTACAGGTCTAAGAATGTGGTAGTGAGGCCAGTGACTACCAACTGACATTTGGGTTCTTGCAGTCTGCTAAATGTGAAGCAGAGACCTCTGGAAAAGGATGCCTTGAGCATACCGACTATTCTTATGAAAAGATCAACTTAAGCTGTGGCCAATCATACATCCAGTGTACTTGACATAACTTATACTGCTCTCTTGCCCTAAAATTTCCTCCTGGTCTTTGCTTCTCCGTCAGAAACCTTGCAATTGTGTCATCCTGGATTAGGTAATAGAAGACGTAAGATCTAGGGCTATTACTTAAATTGTCTCTCTGACCTTGATAAAGCAGTCCCATTCCTTCTCTGGGCTTCAGTAGACTCATTTGTAAAATAGAAAAGTTAAAATCCATCATTTCTAAGGTCTCTTTCAACATCAAGTTTACAGTTTTTTTGACAAACGTTGGCAATGAGCACATGATTACTCTCCTTTTGTGCAAGTTAACTGTAATAAGAGATAGTCTAAGAATATCCAATTTGGTTTGAGCATTTGTGCTTCAAAGAGCCTACTTTCTCCATCCAATGAAGGATTAGAAAAAAAAAAAGGAAAAAGGTAGAATAAAGTCAGGATGTATAACTTATGACTGTTCTTTTAATGTACTGGAAATAATTAAAAAGGGATAACTCAATTCATGCTTTTTTGTTTGTTTGTTTTTGGACTTGGGAAGATTCTTGCAAATCCTCTAGTAGGATTCCCTCAACCTTAGTTAGCAGGGCTGAGAGAAAGATGCTTGGAATCAATCCAAACAAACATGTTTGGACTCTATGGTGTACCCATAGCACCCAAGCTCCATAATAAGGCAGGGACATTGTCTTGTTCATTGCTGTATCCTCAGCACTGAGGAGAGTGAATGACATAAATTAGGTGTCCAACGGATGTCTGTAGAACACATACAGGAATTGCGGGGAGGAAACTAATCATGTGGTCCTCCCATTCATGGTCCTTTTCCAATCCCCTTCTTGTAGGCCAAAGTTCTTTCTCTTATGTATGTCTCCAGTGATCTTGGCTCCATCCTTCAAGCAACGCATACAAAGCACTTAATGCATGCTTAATCCTACTACACGTCCTTAATAAAACATGTGCTAATCTGCCTTTTGCCACTAGTGTACAAACCTGCAAATTGACTGGTGCTTAGCCTTCCTTTCCAGAGAAATGGAAGTTTTGACCTCTTCTTTATGTAGGTTTTGGGGACCCAGGAGAGCATCTTTTTCTGCCCTTTTCTCTTGATAAAAAAATCTATTAATGGATCATAAAAGAACAGTACATATTCTTGCCTCAGATGAGTTATTAAAGGAAATAATAGTGTTTCAGAGAATATGTAGCCCTATGGTTAAGGTCGATTTGGAACCAGACAAGCTGGTATGAATCCCAGTGCTGTCCATGCTTAGTCATAAGAACTTGAGAACTTGGCAAATTACTTGCATTTTCTTAGCTCTGGTTCCCTCCTCCCTAACGTGGATGAGAGTAATAGTAACGCTTTTCAAAATAATCTGTAAAACCAAATTTATGGTAAGTGTTCATTCATTTATTTATTAAACAAATATTTATTGAGTGCTTTCTATGTCCTAGACATTATTTGAGTCTCTGCTGGGATATAGGAAGTAGCAAGCAGATAGAAATCTCTGTCCTTATTTTGCTTAGCTTCTAATGTTCAATAAATATTAGCTATCATTATGTTTGTTATTTGTCTTATGCTAAACATGAGTGTTTCAGAATTTTTATCTAGATGAACTCTTGTTTTCTCTAACTGATGTCAGTCAGTCAGTTGCATTTGCTAAGTAGTCACAGAACACGGAGCTATGAGCTGGTGTCTATATGGATGCTAGGGGAGGGGAGAGGATAGATTGAATTTGGATTTGAGAAGCACATCTAAATTAAACGCACTACCTCTTCCTGCTTGTTCCTAATTACCTTTCAGTAATAATAAGAACTTGAGTGGATTTTCATCACTGTCCATTGTAATCTGTCCAGAAAACCCACTGAACCATTCTTAAGGGGTCTAGGAAGAGAAAAGCAGCGGCTGTATCTGAACTCCTTGGGAAAGAGCATAATTTAATAAATAAATGGATGCATGCTTCTTAAATTAACAAGAGTCCTTATCAAGCACCCTGGCAAGGCAATAAGCAGATGAATGTCCATGTTACATATTCGATACGTAACCCACCTACATAACTATGTGAGCTCAGAGAATTTGGGCCTCTGAAGGGGATATCAAAGAGTCCCCTTACTCAGATCCTTGATGTGACAGATAAGGAAACAGGTGCAGAGAGGACAAGACTGTATGGCTGGTGTGAGGACCACCTGACCAGACCCTCAGCATCCCTGTTCCCTACCCAGTGTTTCCGTAGCCTCTGGAAGTCTCCTTTTGTCTAACTTTGAGTAAAAACCCCTGGAGCTCAGTGGTCTTTTCACTAAATTCTTTGTTCTGGACTCAGCCCAGCGGCACATTGTGAGGGGATCGGAGAAGGAGCTTTCTGAGACAGATGGTGCCTGCAGTGAGATTAGACACATCCCCAGTGATGGAACAAGAGAGGGGGCTTTGCAGGTACTCTCCCTCACATTGCTCTCTTTCCCAAGGAGCTTTCCCTCCTGGACCCTTCAGAATGGTTTAACAATTTTTTTTTTTTTTCTGGACAGACTACAATGGACAAGGATGAGAATCCACTCATGTTCTTACTATTACTGAGAAGTAACTGGTAACAAGCAAGAAAGTGTGGTGTTTTTAATTTATTCATGTTTCTTAAATTCAAGAGTCCTTGTGACCCTTGCAAGGGTCTTCTGTCACCATGAAGGGGATAGGACTCCAAACTCCCTCTTCTAGAGTTGACTAAATGCCTCTCGGACGCTTTTTGCTTCTGAAAAGATCCAGGTTCACTAGGGGAATGTGGGGAGAGATTTTAAAAGGAGGTGCCACCTAGTGGTCTCTGGGATGATCAGCAGCCTACAGCAAGAAAAGCCAGCGGCTGAGAGGGCAGGGGCAGCCATTTATCTTAAGCCCTACTAAATGGCCAGAAGAATCATAGAATGTTTATATTAGGAGCAACCTCCAGAGACTTTCTGTCAAGACATCTGCCTCCAGTCAGCCCGAATAATATGCCTTCCGCTTAGAGTGTTGTAAAAAACAATTTTACAAATATTAGCACATTTTAATTCTCAGGTCAGCCCTGTGAATTTTGATATAATCATCTCTGTTTTAAAGATGAGGAGATGATCATTCATAATTTAGGTTTCTTCAACAAAAGCACTCGACTAGTGAGAGATTAATTAGGCTCCTGGCTGGAACCTGGGCTGTCCGCACCTACCGTCCCACTTGAAATGACCTCTCTACCAACCCCAGGAAAACACCTGGAAACCTAGAGACTCAGAGAGACAAGTTCCTCACCTCAGCCTTATACGCCATCCCTTGCACAAGGATTAGGTCAGTGTTTGAAGGCAATTTTACAGCAATATTTCTGAGTTAGGAGAAAGTTCCTTCCACCTGCAACTCAGCTCCAAATCCCCCCTCAACACGTGGACAAATCGGTCTTAGCAGGAATGTGGGGGAGGGGGTGCTTGACAAGAAGTGGCAGTCGTGGGGAGGGGGCTGCTATGTCCATGTGGCAGTGAACGATGGGGCCATCCTGGAATACGGAAAAGGTTGCTGGTTGTGTCAGAAGAGTCCTTGTAAAAGAAAATTAAGCCGGATATAACCCCACTATGAAATCACTGGGCATATCTCAGGTCCCCGTTTTAAATATTCAATAGTCTTCAGGGAGAAAATAAATTAATGAATAAGGTCATCTGACAGTAGAATGAAAAAAAAATATTTAAAAAGTGAAAGAAAAAAGAAAAAAGTATTCTATCCCATCTACTCACTCAGTGCCTCCCTCTCTACAGAGGGGCCAGTTCCTCACAGGTACGGGTGTGTGTCTCATTCTTACCCAGCCCCTCCACCTACCCCTACCCTAGCCCAGTCTGACGCTCATCACACCTCACGGTGTCTCCTGGGGCTTGGACATTCAAGGACAGTGGCCCTTAGCTGCTTGTGCAATCACAGGGCATTCTCTGGAAGAGAAGCAATCTTGTGTGGTTTGGTTGTTTTAGAAAGAAAGCATTGTTAATGGAGGTCTTGACTTGTGGGCTGAAATAGCAAGCTAGGGATGTGTTTGCTTTTTCTGGCTGTTACTTGCTAGAGAAAAAATATATTTATGAGGGTAAAGGTCATCCCTACAATCTCTGTGTTCCTAGGGGATCGAGCTGGGCGGGAAGGTTTCCAAGATGCAAGTCAGAGAGGAGTGCAGACCTTACAGCACCAGGGCCTCTCTTGCGAGCGCTCTGGCAGGGATGTCCAGATGTTTCTTCACTGAAGGTTGGGAGGGACCTTCCTTCCCCTCAAGGAAGTGGCTGTGGCTGTGTCAGATGCACCCTTACAAGGGAAGGAAGCTGGATAGGAAGAGCCACACGGTATGTTGAGCCGCTTTCTCATGGGAGGAGCTCAGTCAATTCCCTGCACTTCCTGATTCCTATCACTTCTTTTTCTCCTCAGGATTCAGCAAGTCTGGTTTCGGTCTCCACTGTCGAGGAGGAGAGAGTGAAATAGGAGATCTTAAGGGTTAATGAAAGACCAAAAAGTTTCTTTATCTCTCTCTCGCTCTCTCTCTTTTTTTTTTTTTTTGTACTGGTCTGATAGGAAACAACATGGCGTTGGAAGCCAGTTCTCTAGTGGACAAGTGAAGGGACAGTTTGATAAGTGGAGACATCAGTTTTGTCTTAGTAGAGAAAGTTCAAAGAAGTAGTATCAGAACTTCCTTAGCATCCCTGCGGCACTCAGGTCTGGGAGAGAATTTGAGTAGCCATCTGATCCATCCCTCTGCCCCGGGGGCAGGATGGCCACGTGGACACTGGACAACTCCTGGGATGTTGCCGGTGACAATGGGCATCACCGCTGGGCTGTTCAGAGCACAAGAGCAAATAAGTCACTGCGGACTTGGGTTTGACTTCTTCCTCTCTTCCGTCAGTGCCCAAAAATAGATGATGAGCAGGTGCAACAGGTAGCAAGCAACCTGCTCTGGGGAGGCGGTACCTAATCCAGACCCCCCGGGGCTCCCACATCGTACAAACAGCGGCAGCCTGGGACCCCTTCTCAAGGAAGCCAGTTACACAAAAGCAGCCTCTGCCTTCTAACAAAGCTGCCCCTGTGAGGACAGAGGCTGGAGTGCACATGTCTCTTCCACAGAGGAGAGAAAAATGATATGAGAGCAGCTTGGATGGGAACAATATTTCAGGCATGGCTAGCTGTTAAAAATGAGCTAATTCAGAAGAGGCACATTTAAATAAATATAATGCAAAGGCATAATGGTACAAGATAATAGTTTTGAATGGGGAATTCTAATGACTTCAAGTGCATTTCACAGGGCAATTAATACACATGGCAATGCTGCAACGTTCAGCAAAACGGGAGGGGAGAACCGGGGTCGGAAGCGAAAAAACGGGAGATGACAGCACCCGATAAAAATAGGATTTGATTTTCTTTGCAGAAGGAGTAATGCTTACAAATATAATAAAAGAGAAAAATAAGTGTGTGTCAGTTTTTATAATTCAGCTTGTAAAATTCAGAATGATTAGTTTTTGAAGAGGGCAATTAGTCCTCTTATGCATATTCATGGGGATTTAATGAAATAGGGTTGGGCTTTCTCCATTCTTTCCTGGTTACCCCTACATTACCCTCCCCCCACCGCAAACTAAAAATATATCTGATATCCATCAAACTGAAGCCTCATCCCCCTCAAATCATAGAGGAGGTTCTCTCCGCTGATTGGTACATATACCAAATACCCAGGACTATCTTTAAGAAATTACATGTTTTTAGTGCTTCTGCCATTAGTTAACGGATGAGGTGTGTGATTCTTCGGGGGGTGGGGGCTGAGGAAGAGATTTTTGATGACAGCAAAGAGGGAAGAATAACGCAGGGCAAAAGGCTGGCCCCCTGGGACAGAGAGAGGACATCATATTTGTCTGTTTCTTCTTTTTCATTTTTAGTTGTGTGTGTGTGTGTGTGTGCGCACATGCTTAGAGAAGAAAAGAGAAGAAGACATAAAGACAGAAAAAGAGAGAGTGAAGGAGGGAAAGAAAGGAAAGGAAGGAAGGAAGGAAGGAAGGAAGGCAGGCAGGCGGGAGGGAGGAAGGGAGGAATTGAAGAAGCTAGGGAGAAAGAAAAGAGTCTGAAGAGATCAGAATCGTTTGCTGTCCGGTTTGGTGGAGGCCTGGTGGATAATTTCAAGGCAGCAGGCAAGTGTAGGGAATTTTTTTCCCCCTTTTTGTTTATATTCTTTTCAAGTGTTGCCTAGAGCAAACACAACTAGAAACCAATCAACAAACAAACTCCAAAAGCTACACACAGTCAAAAACTACCTCAGCACAAAAGGGAGAGACCTTGATGGCCCATCTGGTTTGCTTACATTTCCCCAGTGTGCTGATTTCTGTGGTGGTGGTGGTGGTGGTGGTGTGTGTGTGTGTGTGTGTGTGTGTGAAAAACTCAGTCATTTTCATAATGTGCTGTACTAAGAATCATTTGGGTCAGCTCCCAAATCTCTAGCTACAGCGAACTCCTGCCCTGATCCTGGGAAGGGTTCAGTTCTGCCCTTCTTCCCCCTTTCCAAATGCTTTGTTTTTTAAATGCATTTCCTCCATCCTTGACCTTAAATAGGGACAGAAGATAAGTGACCATTTTAGTTCCTCCCCAATACAAAAGTATTTACAGATGTTATCTGCACAAGATTTTGCCCAGGAAGACATGAAGGCTGGGAGGAATTCATTATTCAAGGTCACAGTGCTAATAGGTAGAGCGAGAGTCTGAGTTCAGGTCTGTCTACCTCCAAATTCCATACTCCTAATGCACCTATGGCTTCCCAGCTTCTAGATCCTGAACATTTTTAAAGAAGTTCCTAATCTTTTTTAAGGAGAAACTGCCTTTGATTTCCCCTGAAAGGGAAGGGAAATTGGGAGAAAAGGGACTGACTGCAAGACAACACTTGCTTTCTATTCCTGATATTCTTCGTACGGAGTGATGTCCCCTCGCCTAACACTCTTCAGCACACTTCTCCATCCCTTCTCTTTGGAATCCACCTGCCTGTAGAGTGTGCATTCCAGGGGCCTCTTCTATGGAAAAGCCAGTCTCTTTCCAGAATAGTCTATGTCTAGAAGATAAGTCTATAATTCTGGGGTTCAATCTTAGGAAGCTTAAGTTACATTTTCCAACAATTCTATAATAATAATTTTTGAAAACTCACCTTTGGTCTCCATTTGTCTGCCTCCAGTCTGTCCTTTAATTGGTTTAAAAATCAAGTGAAAGAGGTTTGACATCACCCACAGCAACTTCTTTCAAGATACATCTCCAAAAGCTAGTGAAACAAAAGCAAAAATAAACTTTTGGGACTTTATCAAGATAAAAAGCTTCTGCACAGCAAAGGAAACAGTCAACAAAACAAAGAGGCAGCCCACAGAATGGGAGAAGATATTTGCAAATGACACTACAGATAAAGGACTGGTATCCAGGATCTATAAAGAACTTCTCAAACTCAACACCCAAAAAACAAATAATCAAGTCAAAAAGTGGGCAGAAGAGATGAAAAGACACTTCTCTGAAGAAGACATACAAATGGCTAACAGACACATGAAAAAATGTTCATCATCATTAGCCCTCAGGGAAATTCAAATCGAAACCACATTGAGATACCACCTTACACCAGTTAGAATGGCAAAAATGGACAGGTAAAGAAACAACAAATGTTGGAGAGGTTGTGGAGAAAGGGGAACCCTCTTACACTGTTGGTGGGAATGCAAGTTGGTACAGCCACTTTGGAAAACAGTGTGGAGGTGCCTCAAAAATTTAAAAATAGAGCTACCCTATGACCCAGCAATTGCACTCCTGGGTATTTACCCCAAAGACACAGATGTAGTGAAAAGAAGGGCCATATGCACCCCAATGTTCACAGCAGCAATGTCCGCAATAGCCAAACTGTGGAAGGAGCCCAGATGCCCTTCAACAGATGAATGGATAAAGAAGATGTGGTCCATATATACAATGGAATATTACTCAGCCATCAGAAAAGATGAATACCCAACTTTTACATCAACATGGATGGGACTGGAGGAGATTATGCTAAGTGAAATAAGTCAATCAGAGAAAGTCAATTATCATATGGTTTCACTTATTTGTGGAACATAAGGAATAGCATGGAGGACATTAGGAGAAGGAAAGGAAAAATGAGGAGCGGGGGGGAATTGGAGGGAGAGATGAACCATAAGAGACTATGGACTCTGAGAAACAAACAGGGCTTTAGAGAGGAGGGGGGAGGGGGGATTGGTTAGCCCGGTGATGGGTATTAAGGAGGGCACATACTGCATGGAGCACTGGGTGTTATATGAAAACAATGGATAGTGGATCACCACATCAAAAACTAATGATGTATTGTATGGTGACTAACATAACATAATAAAATTAAAAAAATAAAAATATAAATAAATAAATAAATAAATTCTTAAAAATAAAATAAAATAAAAATCAAGTGAAGAAAAAAAGTATTATCTATTGGACCCCCTCAACCTTCATTGCTAATCTTTATTGAGTGCCCGCTCTGGCCCAGTCAGTCATGGTGCTAGACTCCTATTTGCTACCTTCATCTTGGGATATGTCATCTAGTGGTATATAAAAAAAAGTGCTGGCCTTATCATTTGATTGCCTGTGGATATTTAAAACACTCATAAGGATAACCCAGGAGTCTGAACCTGACATTTTCAAATCCTGGAATTGGAGTATAGACAAGTGTGTATGGATAATTACATTTTGCATGAATATGTATACCTATATTTTTCTAAGAAAGGTCCACAGTTCTAATCAGATATTCAGAGTGTCTCTGATCCCCTAAAATAAGCCCCTAGATTAGAAAGTCATAGTGACAGGTACCAGCTTTGAAATAAAAACTTTAAGATCAACTCTTCAATTCTTACTCTATGTGACTATTACCACTTCCCATATTTTCAGCATCTTCAGTTTCTGGCCTGATAACCCCAACTACAGACTGGGATATTTACTGAAATTCAGAAGGAACAAATTCCCGTTGAGAGTTTTTTATCCATGAAAGTGCAGAGTACAGGGAGAGTCAGCCCCCAGGCCCTGGAGCCCCGTACTGTCCCCTCCCCGCTGCGTCTTCCTGCCCATTTCCTATGATCATTGTGTATTCCACTTGACACGAATACGTACCTGCCCTGGTACTGAGAGTCATTTCCCTCTGTTGCCTCCCTCTTCCCCTTTTGGAGACCCATTAAGCGACCGCCTGCAGAGAACTTGCATTCTCCAAAGATAGCCCCCATGCTGTCCTTGAGAAGAAACTAGACTTTATAGTGCATGGCAGTTTAATTCATAAATAAATATTACATGTGCTACCAGATGGTTCATTAGCCAGTTGTTATGGCAATCAGCATTTCAGCCAATTAAAAACCTTTCCCAAGACTTTAAAATATGTTGATTGTGGAAACATGAAGTGCCTGAAGACCATGCGAATACACTTGAATGCAAGAGGCATTTCTGCTTTGGGATAGGAGGGCGCAGGTGGAGGTTGGGAAGGGGGAAAGCGAGGGGCACATCAGTGCAGTGCAGACAACAGAATGAAGATAAAAGATGTTGGGGAAAGAAGACATTTTTATTAATCTCTACCCTCCATGTATAAAAACTCTTCGGGTGCAGTCAAAAATTAAAGGGGCTATTCTTTTCTTTTCTTTCTTTCTTTTTTTTTTTTTTTTGAGTAGATTCCTCGAAGGCAGTGACTGTGTCTTATTGACTTTTGTGTTTTCACCGCCTAGAATATTGCTTGGCACATAGTAGGTGGCAATTTATAGTAATAAAAGATTGTTTAACAATCATCATCATCATGAATTATAATAAATAGAAAAAATATTCTTGTCCTAAAACAGAATCCAGAGACAAAGCGGGTTACTAGGTTTCCATAAAAACCAGGGAAAGAGGCTGCTGCTGTGGTCCTGGGCCATCTGGCTGGGGCGGGAGAACCTCATTGGTTTTGCATCTTCAGCTAGGATTGGGTGGTCAGGAATGAAGCTGTAGCTCAGAGTGGTGAAAGACAGGAATGAGCCCTCCATTGGACTTCGGCCATGGGCTGTCCTGTCAGTTTCCATGACCCGTGCATACGTAGGTGTTCTGTGCCCCCACCTGAATCTAATCCCCTCCAGGGCTGATATTTAATGGCCCCACTCAAGGGATCTGGGGGTGAGGCTGGCCTGGCTGGGCAGTAGCTAAAAGGCAAGCATCAGAGATTCGATTTGGAACATCAAAATCTAAGCTAACAAATTTCTATCCAAGTTGCTAGGGGATGAAGAGGCTCAGAGGCATGAGTCAAGATAAGTCTACAGGGAAAGGCTCAGATCCACTAGGAGGATGTGAAGGACCCCAGATGGTAGTGGGAGCTTGGTTGTAGAGAGAAGCATCCTGGCTTACTAGAAGCAGATGAGAGAGAAAGCAGTCATAGACAAGGAGATAGACCCATATTCCAATCATCTCTGTATTCCCATCACCATCTACACTGGCTATCACATAGTAGGTGCTCAAAAAACATTGATTAAATGAACAGCCTTTTTTTTTTTTTTTTTTTTTTTAATAATCTCAGTGTGTGCTAAACCATGTCATGTGTGGGTGTCCGAGAGAATCAAAATTCTGAAATCTATTTTGGGCTTTTTCATTCTCTCTCTAGAGAATCCTTTTCTAATTATAATACTCAGAATTGAGATTTCCCTTCATTTTCCCTTTCTGATCAAAGGAATTTTCTAGGGAAGTGGACTCCCTCAATGCCAGGAGTCGAATGCGTTTCAGGGACCGCGTCCAGGGGACAGTGGAGGGTCTAGGATTCCCACCTCACGGGCTGCCAAGAGGTCTGGCTCTGCTCCCAGAGATCCGCGAGCCCCCACTGCTTCCCCCCGAGGGAGTCTGCACGGAGCTGTCTGGACCCCTCCACCGGGAAATCTGCTGCCTCTGAAATGGCATCAATACAGTGACGGGAAAGGAGGCGCGAAAAATAGCTTCCCTAGACAATCAGAGCAGATTATTTTAATGAGGGCTTGGAAATGAGAAACAAACAGCACCAAATTAGCCTCCCTCCCATTCGTCAGCTCCGTTGGAGAAGGCGTAGCGCCTCCGTCTGAGTCAGCAGTGGGGGGGCCGTGAAGCCTGTCTCTGGTTTCAGGAAGCTTCTGGCACAGGAGCTCCGGCTTTCTCTCTCTCTGAGCTGCTTCTCCCCACTCAGCTTGACGGCTTCCACTCGAGTAGTGTCGGGGCTGCCCGGGCCCATCATCACTAGTCCGCAGCGGCTTTACCTTTCCTCGGGGTTGAAGTGCAGATGGCTGAAGGGAAAAAGGGCCCCAAGCCCACCTGTGCTGGGGGGTGGGGGGGGACAGACCCAAGGTGCTCACGTCTCTCAGACTGCCGCCAGGAACCTCTGGTGGGCCACACTGCAGCACGAGGCGGTTTCTGTTTCCTTCCCAGGCACATGTGCTTGTTCTCTGTATTGTCCAGTATGTCTCCCAGCAGCCCCTGGGTGTTGTCACCTGAGGTCACCAGCTGGGCTGGGACCCACCGTGGCTCCACGATTCTCAAAGTAGCATGGCACCAGTACAATTCTCCCCCATGCGGCTGGGTGGGAGAGGCTGAACTCCTCGGCAACCGGCCTCAGGTCACGGCGGTGAACGGAGGGGACTACAATAGATTATTACATTAAGCAAAACGAAATTGTTTCCCCGCTGGAAGGAAGGAAAGTCATTAACTCGCAGGGTCCAGTTATCAGAGAAAATGATATCGCATCTGCAGTGTGTTTTGGATTGCAATTTAAGAGGAAGAATTGGAAGGGAATTTGATGTGGGGTGAAAGGTGTGGGATTGACAGCTCGGGGAATTGGAATATGTTGTTTCTTTGCCCCCTTCTTGGTCTCTGTCTGTCTCTTGGTCTCCGGGTCTCAGCTCATCTACTCTGATATCCTCCCCTCCCTCTCCAAAGGATGCAGTGTAGGGAAGACACTGAGGTGAATTCAATCCCTTTCTGTTTCTGAAACCTTGGAGGTTCTCCGTTTTCAAATCCATACCCAGATTCTAGTTGGGCTCTTAGCTTACGGGAAAATTCCAGGGCTTTCTGCTTGCTTTTGCTACTTTGGAGGCCACTGTATAAGAGCAGTTGCGCTAGAACAGGGGTGGGGGTAGCCCAGGAAACAAGGGAGTGCTCATAGCAGAGTAAGTAACTTGGGGTTAATCATTTGACCAAAAATGTTTTGCTGAAGGCTTGCCATGTGCAGAACACTATTCCATGCCGCAGAAGACATAAAGATGAACATGAACTAAAGCTCCCTTGAGATGGTCATCATCTAGATGGGCAGATAGTGCACACATTACAAGGGAGTCTAGAAAGACCTGGCACAGTTGATGGTCACAGTCATTGAAGAAACTATCTTCTTTTTCCATTGCTGGGTTTATATTCTGACTTTAGATGTGTCCTGTCTTGTGCTGACACAAAAATAGAGAAATCTGGTTTCTGCCTTCAAGGGTCTTCCATTCCCTCAGTTATGCTTGCTTCTTGCTAATTCCTTTGTTCTCATCCAGATTCTGTCTCAGTCTTCACCTGGCTCTTCTTGCTGGCCCATTCTTTTCCTCAAAACACCTGGGATTGTTCTGACATCATCCTTGCAACCTGCTCTGTTTCCACCCAGAGGAACTCTTTATAACCACACACGATCATTTAATTTACACATTCACCAAATTATCCTTTTGTTAAAAGCCTAGAATCTGTTCTTACCTTGTGCAGACTCTGTTCCAGGCACTGAGGACACAGTGCTCAACACATAGTCTCTGCCATCCCGGAGTTCACTCTTGCCTGTGGAGACAGGCAGTAAACCAGTTAGTGCATTTATAATTACAGATTGTATAAAGTATCTTGAAAAACTTAAAAAAAAAAAAAAAAAAGACTGCCACAGGAATGGATAACAAGGAAAACTTCCTTAAGTTTGGAGTTAGTCTGGGGACATGATGTCAACTCTAGAACCTAGAGGAAGAGCAGGGTTATCCAGGCAGAGTAAAAGAACAGCATTTCAGGCAAAACACCACATATGGGAATCCTATGAGGCGGAAAAAAGGTTGGGGTGCCTGAGGGACCAAAAGATAGGCAATGTGACAGAGACATGGATTTTATAGACACAAGAGATGATGATAGGGAATGGGGGGAGGTCTGAGTGGATGGCAGAACACACGGCTTTGTGAAATGGAAACATACCAGAGGATCTTAATGAACACGTTCTAACCTATGTTTTAAAGTTCATTCTACAGTGGGGAGAATGGATTAGAAGATGGCAAGCATGAAAGATAAAGAAAACGACTGTCTCACTCCCAAGGAATAAGGGTGGCCCGGACCAGGATGGGCATGGTAATGGAAAGAATCACGGTGTCTCACTAGACTAAGGCTCAGGTATAATTCACCCTCCACCTGTTTTTATAAAGAAAGGTTTATTGGAACACAGCTACTCATTCACTTCTGTCTTATCTATGGCTACTTTCTGTCTTCAAGGGGAGAGATGAGCAGTTGCAACAGAGACCCTATGGCCCACAAAACCTAAATTGATTACTTTCTGGCCCTTCATAGACTCTGCAAAGTCCTGTTCTAGACAAGAGACTCAAAGGGTATATATACAATGTACGATAAAAGTTTGTCAACCTACCTGCTCAATGATTTTTTTAAAGTTTTTTAAAAAATCTTTTCTTTGATATACACTGGGAATCTCTTCCTTTCACCAGCTTGAGGCCAAAGAAGGAAAAATTAAAGAGAACGTCCCTAGGAACTAAGGAAACACTGAATGAGTAGGAAGGTAACTGACAGCCACAGCTACACTGAATTTCCCATAGTGTTCAAAGGAGCTGCTGACTGAGGAAAGAAGCCATAGCCATTGGTATTTCTCCATGAGAAAGATCTGGAGTAATCCCCATACCTTCAGATATCCTTGTAGTTGTAATAGCTTGTGCCCTGCACACTGAACCAGCAATCTACCAAATTATTTCTTTGCTCAACAAACATCACTCACAGCCCTCTTATGGCTGGAAGGCTTTTTAATAAAACTGTCTATAAAGATTACAAAATAAACCTCTGGAGCAACCTCCTCATGATTTCCTTCTGTTTTCCCACAAATTTCTCTCTTTCCCACAGAGAAGGTTTGTGTTTCCAACCAGGTGCCTCTTCAGAACTCTCATAGAGAATAGCTGAATGCAGCAATCTCTGCCTATCCTCAATGCAGATGAACTTCAAGGAGCTGTCTTTCACAAATGATTTGACATTGAAGTACACATGATTTTGGCTCCTTCCTCAGAATACATCCCTCTAGTCAAGGTACTAGGTATTTTTCATTCAAGCTGAAAGTGAAAAATAATCTTCAGCCTTCTACTTTGGTTTCTCCTACAGGTTGTATCCTCTGTAATAAGAGTATAGGTAACTTATCTGTCTTTTAGGTAAATAGCTATTATGTTCCCACTCAAGGTGAGAGTCCATTTTTGTCCAGGAAAAATCACTTTAAATTGATTTAGAAGGAGATGGATGTAAGAAGGGGGACAAGATTCCTTAGCTATGAGAGAGATTAACAAATCAAACGAATAGACACAAACAATATGGTTCTGGCCAAATTGATGCAGAGAGCTCATGCCAGAGAGGGTGGTGAGCTTGGGGACTGGCCTAGAATCCAAATCACTGGCTTCATGGGAGTGTGGGCTTAATATTCAGGGCATATGGATCTCTCAAGGGAGGTTGTTAAAATGCAGATTTTCTTTCAGTAGGGTTTGGGGTGGTGCCTGAGATTCCACAATTCTAACAAGCTGCCCGGTGATGCCAATGCCATGGGTCCATGGACCACACACTGAATACCAAGGGCATTAGGATCTCACGCTAGGGTCCATATGTATGTGGGTTCAAGATTTTGAAGATAACATAGGTTATCTATATCCATTTGAAGTCTAAATTATTCATCAGTGGTCAGAAGGGATGATGATGTGTATGGTTTGAGAAAGCGGGCAGAGTTAGGAAACTCGGGAAACAGAGAAGTGAGCAAAAATGTAGTGGATTCCCTGGTGGAGAGGCTGGTATTATCTGCCAAAAACTTAACAGGTGATTTTGGCCCCAAATATCCAGGCAAAAGGGTGGTTTGCAAGATTGGCCACACCCAGGGCCTGAACCAGGGAAGCAGGAGCAGTGGAGGGCTAACCCCAGTACAGTGTGAGGGCTGACCCCACTGTCAGGGACACTGGACAGGAAATCTGACTCTATTACTCTGAGATTCATTTGTTTTATCTCTGTAAACTTGCCTCATGGGTCCACTAGGAGCATGAAATAAGAAAATCTCTGTGTTTTAGTTTCTGGTCCCTAAAAACAGACCTGGAGTTGACAATATGTGTGCAAGTGACTTACTGCACAGTGCTCCCAGGCAAAACCATTAGGGAAGAAGGAAAGTGGGACCTAGGAAGCAAAAGGAGCCAAACAACTTTGATAGTGAGCAAAATTCCATGCGAATAACTGTAGCCCTGTCCTACAAGGGAGCACTGCAGATAGTCAGTTGCAAACCAGGAGTCCTCCTGAACTGGAATTCAGATGGATTATGTATCTCCTCCAACCCATCAGTCATTAAGGGCTGCCCCCTAAGAGATATAAATTCCCAAGCACTTCTGGTCCTCTGCAAGAAAAGAAGGTTCTGGAGCCCGGGGTAGCTCTTTGACAAGGACTCAGGGTCTGCTTGGTGGGAGCAGAAGCACACCTGAAATTGTTTACACATAGTTGGTAAACAGCAAAGGATCCAAGGGGATAGAGAGGCAATTTGCACTTTCTCCTAAATCATGCAAAGACCATAGCATGGTTTCTGGCAATCCTAAATCAACAGTAAATCTCCCCTTATTATATGCAATGTATAAATAAACATTATCTGACAAGACGAAGACAAAGAAGGACAAAGGAGAGATGAGGCATCCATCTCATGATCCACTAGGCGGTGGGAGTAGGGCAGACTTTGCAAATGAAACATATCACTAGAAAACCTGGAACGTAGTTAGTGTGAGCGATCAAAATGACCAGAAATCCTTAAGATCCACCTATTGATGTTAACAGAAAAGCAACCTCATGAACTTCTTCTTTTTTTTTATTCCAGGAATTCACAGACTCCAATTCAGCATTGAAAGTGCTTCTAGATGTGAGTGTCCATATTTGATAGCTTGTGGCTTAAAGAGTGGATAACCTCTCTGGACTCGACTTTCTCATCCTTCAGGTGAGAGGTCCTCCAGCTCTACAATGTTGTGATCTGACACACCACTAAATACAAGAGGAACTTTCCTTAAATACTCCACGTTCTTCCTGGTTGCACGGCTCCAAGGCTTGGTATTTCCCTTCCTCCCTGACAGTGTCACAGACAGCCTGAGTTGGTCTCCCCCATCTCTCCTTTGCAGATATATATGGTGCTCACCCAGACTGGCTTCTTGTGGCTGCCCATGTCATCTACTCCTCCTAACTGTGATTGGTGTGTGCGTGTGTCTTTTTCTCTCATTTTCTGTGCATTGAAAAAACAGCTGAAGTGCCTTTTTGCTCTGATTTTGTAGATTATAGCTTTTAGGATGTATGGGTTAAGGGGTGAAATGGGAAGCAGAAAAAAAAATGTACTCAGTCAGGATTCTGATGCTACTAATTACTTACCAAGATGTGGATAAGACCATTTTTGCAAGCAGTGAATTGGCTCATTTAAAATTCCTTTGTTTTTGTTTTAGAAGAAAAAAAAAGAAAAAAGAAAGTCAAAGGATGAGAGAACAAAAGAAGCTCCCCATAGAAAGACAGAATCTTTTGCCAGCACATTTGAGAATCTAAATGGTGCCAAGTGCCCAGCAGATAGAAGGGCTCTGCTTCCTGCATAGTAAATAAAATGGAAGGCAGGTGGAAGGACGAGTCAAACAATGTTTTCTGAAGGAGCGACAAGGCTTCAGAGCATTCAGACCCTAACTCTCCTGCCTGACCTGGTAGCACAGCCAGGCACAAAAGGTTATCTAACAGAAACAGGGTAGAATCAGCTGGAATCAGACCTAGAACAGACCCCTTCTCAACACAGAGGTGGGGCTGGGGTAAGCATTGTGAAGATAGACCAGGCTGCAGCCAGGTGGATGGGCTGGTGGTGGCCAGAGGGCATATCCAGGCAGCAGGTGGGAGTCCAGACTATCAGATGGTGTCAGTGAGGGGAGCAAGAAGATTTGACTACCTATAATAGGGCGTAACAGTGGAGTGTTCAGGGCAGGCATTATTATGAGCTCTGGGCAGGTAATTTCTTGTCAGCAAGGAAGACAGATGGTGAGGGGTGAGAGCTGGAAGGCCTTGGTCACATTACCAGAGCTAGTAGGCAGGTTGCAGTCACGGGGTGGGTTTGGGAATCAGTACCCCTGTCCTGGTGGCTGCAGAGTGGAAGGGAATTGATAAGAGGAAGGGTGATTGTGGAGTAGGATCCTATATGAGTTTTCTAGGGCTACCATAACAAAGTACCACACACAGGGTGACTTAAAACTATGGAAATTCATTATTTCACCATTCAGAAGTCTAGAAGTCTGAAATCTGGTTATCATCAGGATTGGTTTCAGGATTGGAAGCTCTGAGGGAAAATCTCTTCCATGTCTCTCTCCTGGCTTCTGGTGGTTGCTGGCAATTCTTGGTGTTGCTTGGTTTATAGCTATATTACTCCAATCTTGGCCTCCACCATCACATGGAGTTCTTCTTGTGTGTATCTGTGTCTCTGTGTCTCTGTTTTCTCTTCTTATGCAGACAGAAGTCATTGGATTAGGGTCCACCCTAATCCAGTATGACTTCATTTTGCTTACTTATTATATCTACAATGGCCCTATTTCCAAATAAGGCCCAAGGTTCTGGGTAGACACAAATTTGGGACTAGGGGATTGGGCGGCAAGGAGAGACACTATTCAACCCATATAGTTACCAAAATAGATTAAAACTCCATGGAACAATATAGAAACATGTTACTAAAGCAAGGGCTTTAGTAGATTGTGCTCTGGTTTTGGGAAGAAGGTTGAAGTCAAGTTTTAACCATAAGTTGTAGCAAAAGTATGGTTTCAGAGTGATGATGGCAGCCATGGAATGGTGACTCCAGTTTCATGTTTTAAGAAGTAACCTCAATGGTCAGTTCATGTGTTTAGCCGGAGCCAGGGTTGACCTCTCACAGAAGGATCCTATTTAAATTAGCACACCTCTCTTTCTTCCCCAAGATTCTGGTCCAACCCAGGAAAGATATCAGCTTTTCTCCTTACCACCTATCCTTTCCTCATCAGAATCGCTATTATACTGAGCCATTTCCACTAATCTGAGAATGCCAGACTGCAGCAGAATTGGAGGGCTGCTGCTATCATATCATCCCACCTTTTGTGTATGAAGAAACTGGGGTTGGACCTCTGGGTACTTTTGGAAATCCTGATGGTCTACTTTCACATCAGCCTTAGTTGGATTTCCTTAGATTATTCTGTAAATGGTAGGGCGGACACCTCTGAGACTCTGAAGAAGTTCATACCTTTGGAGAGAAATAAATAAAGACTCTCAGAGTCTGTGAAGAAAGAAACACAAGACTTGCCTGCTGAACAGCTCTGACAAGGTTAACGGTGTCAACACCAGCAAATAGGTGAGAACAAGCAGGAGGAAAGATTGATTTATTAGCCTAGGGGTAGACACGTTGAGATGAGAAGTTGAGTGGAGCTTCTGGGGAGAAGCAGATATGACCACTATGAGCAAAAACCTCTGAGAGATGGAATTTCTCTGTCTCTCTGAGAGCTCTGAGTGTTCAGACAAAGGCAGAAACTCCATCAGTTAAGTCCATTTGCCAAGCTTGAACCAGTAAAGCCAGGGGTCAGAGGAGAGACTCGAGAGTCCCTGAGAGGCAGGCCAACTCTCAGACAAGGACAAACAGATCATCAGCATGGAGGAGAGTGCCTGGGGGCTTCATCCAGCACAGTCTTCTTTCTGGGCCACTTGACGTAGACCTTCCGGTTAACCCATACCCACGCTGAGCACCTACTACGGCACAACATCACAACCAAGCAATTCTTCCCTTGTGACTTCCTCCTTCTCTAGCAAGCTGGGTAGACTAATAATAGAAGACAAGAACTAGAACAGAGAGGTGAGGAGATGAGAAAGAACAAGGACTTACTTTTAAGACACTATGTGCAATGTGGGGCTAGATGATATTCATGATAAGAAAAAGGACTTCGTCACATTATTAATTGACTCCTTTCTCTCCTTTTCTCAGCACTATTAATCTGCCTTTTTCAGAAAGTGGTCAGCCTACTTAGGAATAGCCACTGTGGAATAATAGGGCCCACTATACTTTATAAAACATACCTATTAGTGTCACTTGCTTTCAACAGCCCTGTGATGTAAGAAATCCTGCTAACCCATTTCACAGAGGAAAAACAAACCAAGCTTCAGCCAGGTGATGAGGTGAGCCAGGACTAGTTTCTGGGACTCCTGATTCTAAGTTCAGTGCCATTTCCACACATCACACCTCACCGCAATGGAAGAGAAGAACTGTGGAAGAGAACATCTGTCAGCTTTAGAGGCAGTGAACCATTGCTGATCCCTCACGGCAGAGCTTAGACAACACCCCAAAGCAGGGGCTGATGGCCAAGTCTCCAGGACCGGGAGGGCTGGAACTCAGACTCTGTTCCCAAAGGCTCCAGGGCAGCCCAAGTCAGGAGTGCTACCTCCATCACTTAATTAGTGGAGCGCCGCACTCCATTTGTTGTGGTCTCCAACACACTTGCCATTGTGTTGCTTTCTTGGCTTTTTGTTCAGTGCAAGGCTCTTTCACAGGAGCTCCTCCAGCCCCTCGGGGAACTGGATAGGAAGGGATGAAAGAGGTGTGATGGGGATTCTCTGAACACTGCTCTGTATTGGCTTCCCCTGTGATCTCCTGGTTTCTATTACTGTCTCCCCTGGTGAGGTTCCTGGGGAGCCACCTGAATGGAGCATCTGAAATGTGTTTGAATCCCATCCTTACTTCAGAAGGTATGAAAGCCACAGCTCCAGCTCCTCACTGCCTCACTCATTGAAAATGCCTTTTGTTATTTTTTTTTTAATTTAAGTTAAAAAAAAAAAAGAAAAGAGAACAAATTCAGTGGATGAACAAACAAAGAGAACCCCTGGGTCTAGAGAGAGACGTTGCTAATCCATTCACAACTAGCTCGCAGACACTGACGGAGTCCCGAAGCTCCACAGGCGGGTCACATGCAGCCACTGAGGAGCACAGGGGAGGCAAAGCTATGAAAAACCTGCTCTCAATTTCAGAGAAGCGCAAGTCTCTTCTCTAAGGTGTTGAAAACTGGCTTCGGTTGCCTCCCAAGCCTTAGTGAAAGAAGCATGAAATGGCTGTCAGAGATGAAAGGCCCACAGGAATGGACTAAACCAGACCTTCTCAGCTCTTACTCCTGAGCATTGAACACCAAGTACTTTGGGGCTGGGTCTTTGGGCAGGATGACATGGGAGTGAATTAGATGCAGGCTGCCCAAGGATTGCCCGACTTTCTCAATAACTGGGAAGAGAAGAGAGGTCAGCCTCAGTGCCGTCCTCTGCAAGCCCATGCAAGACGACAATGAACCCACCCTCGGGGGGCATTTCCCCTGGCCCAGGCTGGTCCTCCTGCTTCTCTGACCACCCTGCCGTCTGAGCTTCCCTCCTCACCTGCTCTAGCGGCACAGCAAACCCAAGCGCATGATACGAATGAGAATTCATCTCAACAATTGCAGACACTTGGGTCATCTTCTGATGTGGATGAGGACATAGGAGAAACGGAGGGAAGAGGGAAGAAGAGAATTGAAACTTAGTGTAGCAACCACCCTGCCTGCCTCCCCAACCCCACTCATTCTTCTGTTTAATTTCAACTGCTAAGAGGGAGAAAATAAATAGACATCACCCCTTTGATTTTACCTTTCCCTTCGAGCCAGTATATTTTCTCTCCTTCTCTTCACATCTTCCTCCCTCAGCCCTCCTTACTCCAGGACTGACACTTGCATAATAACATCTGCTGACTGTGGAGCCCATTTTGGTACAAAAGGTCTTTTCAAAAGTGGATATGCAACAGCTTAGCAAGGGTTCAACGTTAAGGACTTTGGAGAAACTGATGGCTTGTCTTTTTAGGGATCTGAGAATATCAGTGCCTCTCATTGTGTCCTTGATTCTGGGGGACAGAGGGGAGAATGTAGAAGTAATCTCTGTTTAAAAGATCATGAATAAGAGATTGTATATAATCTCTGTGCTATAAATTATGCACAGACTGTGGACGGAGAAGAGCTAAGCCACTTCCCACTTGACTCACCTCTGCCAATTTCACCTTCACTTCCAACATCCCTAGGTGGGGGCATCCATCAGATCTACTTCAATCTATTAAAAAGGAGTTGGTCCAGGAAAAGAGCACTGCTAACATCAAACATCCTTGACTTTAAGTCAAGGTGACTCATATTGACTTTGGTGAACTCATATAATTCTTAAAATGTCTTTCCCTTGATACCAATTTCAAATCACCTAAACTAATTTCCACTTCAAAACTCCTGACAGAGACTTCAAATTGCAAATCCCAGTTGTTAACCAAGGGAAAAAAATATATATATGAAAAATGGGAAAAGCAGTCAGTTAAGAAAAAGTGGGTAGAGAGAGAGAAATAGAAATATCTTATATGACAACCAGTAAATAACCTTGATAAACATCTGGATCTGGAGTAAAATTCAGCTGCTACCTCAAAAAGTAGTGTTACTAAACCCTTTGAATAAACATGAGCAGCTAGAGCTCAGTGAGCCATGTCTTCCACACAATGGTGTAATCCAGCCCCCTCTCCCATTTGAGCACTGACAGTAAGCTGAGTATCTCAGCAACAGCTGGAAGTTGCACACTGCATCTGTGCATTTTGCATGAGCCTGACGAGTCCAGGAATGGGCAGCTGGGTCAGGCTAGTCACCAGCACCAGCACCCGGAACACGATTTATTCCTATTCTCAGAATCCTTAGGACACCAGAATCCTTAGGACACCAGAGCTTTAGGTCTAGTCTACATCATCTACAGGGTCTAGTCTGTTACAATAGATAGAACTCTTTCCTCTACTGCTTTTCTCTGTAGCCAATGTCAGAGTGGAGACAGAAATGATACCTGCTAGTTTATCACATAGCCTTATAATATTCCAGTGCTAAAAAGAAACTCAGGAATCATGTTATCCTCTCCAGCCTCTAAGTAAAGCTGCCCCTATATGAGCTCAAACAAGCAAAAGCTGTCCCTATTTTTTAAACAAGATAAAGGAATGAGAGGGGTAGAGATGGAATGTTTGTGTCCCCCCAAAATTCATATGTTGAAACCTAATCCCCAAAAATGACGGTATTTGGTGGGGGGGGGTGGATTAGGGATTGAGATCCTAAAGGTGGCACCCTCATGAATGCGATTAGTGCCTCTATAAAAACGTCCCCAGAGAGCTCGTTCACCCCTCCTGTCACGTGAAGACATAGTGAGAAGGCAGCCATCTACAAACTAGGAAGCAAGTTCTCACCAGACACTGAACGTGCTTGTACCATGATCTTGGACTTCCCAGACTTGAGAATGGTGAGAAATACATTTCTGATGCTTGTAAGCCACCCAGTCTATGACATTCTTGTTACGGCTGCCAGAATAAACCAACACAGAGAAAACTAATATTTTTGAGCATCCAATGTGTGCCAAATAGGATATAAAATATTCACCCTGACTGGTGAAACAAGAATGGTTGTGGAAGTTAAAACTGAATTTCTGGGAGCCAAATGATTTGCCGTGTTCCCACAGCTGAAAAGTCTCAGTGTTTGGAACCTGGCTGGTCTTGTGTCAAAGACCACATGCTTTCCTAACTATTGCGGCCTCTTCCCCGAGAGAGTTTTCAGCCTTGTTTGGAAGCCTATCCCAGTGTGTGTGTCACCATCTAAAACCAAAGAGTGCTTTCTTGTATCTTGCCCAAATCCTTCCTGTTATAGGACACGAGCCTCCCACTTTTCTCTCTCCTCTATCTCCAACAGATCTTTAAAAAATTAACTTTACGCTCTTTGTGGGGAAGTACCATCTAATTCCTTTGGGGATATTGGTTCTATCATCTGACCATTACAAGCATTGCTTCGGGTTACATTTGGGTTAGGGTACTGATGTGAAGAGCAAGATTGAAAGGAGAAAGAATTCTGCCTCATTGTTAAAAGTAGGACGCTCCCTGGCTGAAAATCCCTTTTCATAAATTCAGCTCCAGTGAGCTATATTATCCATACCCCATGCTGTAATCCACCCCTGTCTCCCAGGGGCTCCCCATTACAGAATGAATATTTTGGGGGTTTGCTTTAAAGCCTTTCATTATCAAATACTGTTAGGGGAGCCAGTGTGTAATGAGGAAATTGGCAGGAGTCCCAGGGTGATCTGAGGGTCTGGGATTCAGAATACTAAGCCACCATTCAAAATTTAAGTAATTAAAATTAATTAAAAATCATTAGATAAACTTTCACTTTTGCAATTTCAAGGTGCAACCCAAGTCACCAGAGCTCATAAAGGATGTGCATGCTGTTGCGTCTACGTGAAGTATTTCCATGACCTGTGCATGGACGGAGGGAGGAACTGAGCTGGGGGAAGCTGCATTGAGGAACCATGGTGAGTCAAACCTTTGTCTAAAAAAGAAAATGAATAGATAAATCAGTGCACATCCATACGCATGGATCACTGACTGACATGGCGCTGCTTGATCCACTCACTCTCAGATCATCAATCAACGGGACTTATTCTGTTACTCTCCAGTGCTCAGCATGCCCAAGAGCTCAGCAGTGTAGAGACCATCAGACCTCCCCTCAGGTTACTTATGATCCCATCTGGGTGGGGAAGATGAACCAGAAGCTAAGAATAACACAAATGAAGGAATGGAGAAGAATGCATCCTTCGTTCATTCAGCACACATTTTGGAGTACCTGCTCCCATAAAGGCAAGCACTGTGCTAGTGTGTGTGGTTACAGAGTCCTTGCCTTCATGGCCTGCAACCTGCAAGGTAGGATCGGGACAACTTGAGGGGTAAGGTGTGTGACACTCGTGGATTTAAGCTTGAGCGCGATGTGTTTCTGCGGTAGGCTGACAACAGTAAAGATGCATATTAGGGATCAGTAGAAAAGACCACTCTTGCAACCCAGTGATGCGTAAGATGAGGAAAGGATCAAATTAAGGAAAACCTTCATCACTGGGAAATGCTTCTCTGCAATCACGTCTTAGACAATTGGGATTCCACATACAAGAATTTTTTAGACCAGAAGTGACCTGAAGAGGGCATGCCCTCCATTTGAGAATGACAAACAAATGAGAACATTCATTATATAATTTCTACACTACCTTCATGCTAAAGTGTCATCACATTTATTATACTGAGAACAGATGGTCCAGATGAGCATGTTCTTTATGCCGATTGGGAAGTCAAAGTCTAGTCCCCATTGAAGGAGCCAGGGAAATTTATTCTGAAGGGAAGAAGGGATTACTACATGGAAATAAAGGCTACTTTCAAACACTTGAAGAACCAGTTCTTAAGTAGACAAAATAATTCTTATACATTATTTTTTCCTTTTGCATAGAAACCCCTGACAAGCAAAAATCTAACACTGAAATGTAAAGGAAATGAGCAGGAAAAAGGGGAGAAAGAGATGCTCAAATTGAAGCAGGAATATTCCCAGAGAGAGAGAGACAGCTCTCTCCTCTCATCACAGACAGAGGTGGGGGCTCCCCAGAAATCCCAGAGCCAAATGGAACACTCTTTGAAAAACATGCACTGGAAGCTAAAAGTTGGATGAATCAAAGGGTGGATGAAATCAGGAGTTAGAGTTTGACTCAGCATAAGGAAGAACTTTCTAATAATTAAAGCTTACCTACAAGGAAATGGGATGC
Organism: Phoca vitulina; assembly: GCF_004348235.1. Taxonomy (NCBI): domain Eukaryota; kingdom Metazoa; phylum Chordata; class Mammalia; order Carnivora; family Phocidae; genus Phoca; species Phoca vitulina. The sequence goes on along the minus strand of NW_022589774.1, from coordinate 794,038 downwards.
TCTGTAATGTACTGGCTTCTGTGTCTTTGAAATGATCAAACAGTAGCTAGAAGGCCACTGTCAAGAAAGTACTAAAGTATTTCCTGCTCTGAGGAAGAAGAAAGATGACATTACCTCAAGTTCCTTTTCAACTCTCAGGTTCTATGAGTCTTTGCCATGTTCTAAATTATATGTTGAGGTAGCAGGAGGCCCAAGAATTGAACCCAAGCCTTGGCCTCTAGATCTTGGAAATTTTGAGTATATCAGTGAGTTAGGCATCAAGAAAAGCTTGAATGCAGGGTTTTGCCCAGGAGTAAAGGAATAAACGAAAGGCCCGCACATCCAGCTTGACGGCACATGCTCAGGGACCTCGCTATCATCAGTCTTCCCACCAGGACCTCAGGAGGAAGCTGATGGTGGTAGGGCTCTCCTGCCTTGTAAGGAGGAGACCCACAAGGCAGAACATCAGCTTCTGGATGCAAACCTCATAAGCATATTTATAGAGAATTTTTCTTTCCATCTTCTGTGGTCCCCATGTCTTTTGGATGACCTTCCCCTCTCCTGACAGGGAATTCAACTTATTCTAACATAAGTGTTTTATTTTTTTTTTTAATTGATTGGATTCCCCTCCCCTGAAAAAAAGATATGTTGAACATCCTCAACCCTAATGACTGAAAACAGGTCCACTGCAGATGTAATCAGTTCAGATGAGGTCATAGTGGAGTAGTGGGGGCCCCTAGCCCAATATGACTGGTGTCCCTGTGAGAAAAGAGCCCGGTGAAGACAGAGACACAGGGAGAACACCAGCTGAAGACAGACAATAGGAGTGATGCGTCTACAAGCCAAGAAATGCCAAATATTGCAAGCAAGACCAGAAGCTAGGAAGAGGCAAGGAAGGATTCCCCTACAGGTCTCTGAGGGAATGTGGACCTGCTGACACCTTGATTTTAGACCTTTAGCCTCCAGAACTGTGAGACAACAAATTTCTGTTCTGTTAAGCCCCTCAGCCTGTGGTACATTGTTACTGCAGTACTAGGAAACTGATACTCTGGCTTTCTCCATAATTGTCTCCATTACATAGAACAGAATTGCTTCTTTTCCTTCCAGGTCATGTCATAGGGCCCATGATGGGCAGAAGGTTGGCAGGTGGTTTTCTCTGCTTTGCAGCTCACCACCTGTGTTCTAGCAAGATCATCCTCCCAAATCTTGAGAATGTTGGCAGACAAGAAAGCTGGAATGAGTGTTGGGGCAAGTGGACACTGTCTTGAAGCTGGTCTTGGTTTGATTGACCTAGGTGCCTCATCATTCTGGAATTTCGTCTAGCTATCTACAAAATGCAGATCATATCTTGTTATACTGTCTGCCTTTCTTGTGGTCATATCTTATGGGTAATGTGAGGGCACAAAAAGGTGACAAAAACTGAACTGCTCAGACAGGAGTGTAGGGGAATTAGCACAGGCAGCACTGGGCTGTCCCAGCAGCATTACTGGGTTGCTCAGGAAGGGCCAGGAACCAGAGCCAGGCAAGAAGGGTGGATGGACCTGGAGCACTGGTGAGGTCAGAAACAAGGGAGCAGTTAGTAAAGCAGAAAGGACACATTGGTATCATGAATCCAGGGAAGAAAGCCAAGTTAAGACTTTAGCATGTCAGGCCAGCCAAGAAGGGGCAGACAAGGTGTGGAATCCAGCGCCATCAGTCCAGGTTAGCAGATAGCTAGCCAACTGGGCAGGGACATGGGCAAATGCAAAGACAGACTACACAGAAGAAAAACAGAATATTCTGAGGCCTAAATGGAAGGATTGGAGGCAAGCAGAGTGAAAGACAGCCCTTGGGGTTCTATAGGAACAAACTGGATTTAATCACTGTTCCTCAGACAGAACTGTTTGCCTTCTTTCTAGTTATAAGAAGCCTTCTTGGTCTGCGTCAATGAGGGCCAGAATACCAGCAACTTTTACTTCCAAGAGACTAAGTGATTAAGGCTTGCATTAGTAGGAGCAAAATAAAAATAGTTTTTGCAATTATACTTATTTTTCAGGGTGATACAGGTTCTGTGGATGTTGGTGGTTGCCATATGTATTCCACACCAGGGCTGGCCCCCAGCTACTCTTATATCGAACTGCATTATTTGTCTTAGAACAATAAATACAAACAGCTTTCATGACTCAAAAAAAAAAAAAAAAACAACCCACAACACCCAAAATCCACTGCAGTTTGAAATTCACTATGTTTCTGTGTTATTTTCTCATTAGGGTTTTAACCTACTGACTTCTAAGCTGTGAGCTTCAAGGTTTTCAACCTACAAAATAGAGGCATTGTGGTAAATACCAGTCAGATAAGGCCTGAGGTTAGCACATCTCAGAAGTCATAAGCTCCTGCCACAAGCTACGCCTGTGTGTGTTTGTGGAGAGAAGAGCCTAATAACCCAAAATGAGGACCACGTATGGGAGAGTGGGGTGCAATGTCTCCCGAGAGTTCAGTGAGAAGCAAAAAATAAGCCAGAGAAGCTGTCATATTCCTCAGTCAGTTGGTAGGAATGTTTTTCATTCATCAAAAGAGGCAATAAAAGTGATTTTCAGGAACAGAGACAGAGAAGCTGAATGCCCTCCCTAGCACTCCTCCTCTGGGATGTGCCCCTCTTCCTTCCGTTATAGCTCACTTGTCAACATTTTGGATGAAGCAATGCATTTTTCCTCTGTTAGTAAAAATTGCATAAATTCTGACCAATATAATTGTTTTAGCAGTCACTCCTATACCCGAGCATATTTATGGACACCTACCAATGATGCCATTTATTGAGTGCCACTGTATGCTACATCCTCTGCATGCATTATCTCATATGATTATCCTGATAACCCTCTGATATAGGTGCAACATCTCATGTCTTTAGAAGAGGAATCTGAGACTCCATATGGCTAAGTCACATCCCCAAAGCCACATGCTTAATAAGCAGCACAACGGAAGTGGGACACCAGGATGGTCACGATTGAAAAAGAATCTCCAATGGTGGAATTTGTTATGAATGAATCGTGAAGTACTTTTGGACAGAAAGAGTTTCCTGTTGAGAAACAAGTCAGTGAGGTGAAAAGAAGGAAGGAAGAGAAAAGAACCACCATGGATTGTGTATCCCCTCTGTGGGGCACTCTTGACATACCTTTCATTCCCCTAGCATAGCAGGCTTGTCTAGCACTCCACGTTGGCACTTTCTTTGCTACTTTACACTGCTTCTCAGCAAGAATCGGGTTCTCACTTGTCTTATTTTGACTTCTAGTCTTGCATCCCCTTCTCCCTGTCTATGTGCCCAACTGACTTCCCAGAATGTTGGATCTAATGGTTATGGTAGATAATAATTCAATGTGACATTTATGGCTCACTTCCTAGGTGCCAGTCTCTGTGCTCAGCTCTCTATGTGGACTTTCTCTTTCAATCCCCCAGAAAGCCATGAAGAAGATGGCATTATCGTCCCCATTTTATGGATAAGAATATTGCCATCATCTTGTTTTCTCTATCTCATTCCCTCATTGCATTAAAATATTCCCTCTTGTATTCAGGGATCATGACTTGGGAAGAAACACAGGTCCTCCTAGAAGTAAAACTGTGAACACAGACACAACTGCCCTTTCCCCAACTTTCCATCCAATGAGAAGATGTTTCCTTTTGTCTACATTTATCCTACCTACTGGTTCATAGCAGCCTCAAAGTCAATGCACAGGTGAGAATGCTAAGATTATTTAGATTCTCACAGCACAGCAGATAATGAATAATGCTAAGACCTACCAGGGTGCAGCAGGTGCCACATTAGTGCTTTTATTCAGGTGCTGATAGAGCAGACCTCCCCCCACCCCACCCCATCCCCAGTGCAGCTCTGGCCTACCCCAGTGAGGTCTGTGTTTGAAAGGGGATCCTGACAGGCCTACCTAAAGAAGATGAAAGAGGCAGCAGGGCAGGGGACAATGGGTTGGCTAATGTGCAGAAATAAACTTTACAGCTCCGGGGCAAGGCCACCATAAACCTCCTCCACACTGCACCGCACAGGTTGTGATGGAGGCAATGTGCCTTGGGTGGTGGTTTCACTTGGGACCCTCCAGAGAACTCTGGTTTGCAGACCTGTCAGGCTGTCTCCTCCCTGCCATGCAAGGGCCACCATTCCTGAGCTCTACAACAGCTACAAACTTTGGGACCAGGAGGCAGGATCCACAGTTCTCAGCAGGAGCCTCAGTGGACTCTAATGGCCCAGGCAGCTCCATGGGATTGAAACTCGCATTCACAGCAGATGCTGCCTACAAATAAGACCTAGTGACACATTTGAACGCATTTGAAACAACTTCTTTTTTAAAGATTGTATTGATTTATTTGAGAGAGAGCAAGCAGGGTGGGGTAGAGGGAGAGGGAGAAAGAATCTGAAGCAGACTCCATACTGAGCACAGAGCCTGATGTGGGGTTTGATCCCAGGACCCCGAGATCATGACCTGAGCCAAAACCAAGAGTCCGATGCTGAACCGACTGAGTGACCCAGGCACCCCCATTCAAACAACTTTTAAAGGTCATCTTATTCATGTCTCTGTCTCTTATTTGGATCAATTCAAAACCATTTCAGACCAAAAATTTCTGTTTTCAAAAACTGCCAAGTATAGAGTTATGTATGTAGGTTAATTTTAACAACAGCAGATAACAAAAAAAAGAGGTTTCCTTAAGTCTAACCTTAACCACTCAAGCTTCAGGATCCCAGGCTATTTTTTTGTGCTCTGCCTTCGGGAGTGGTGAAGGATATTTCACTGACATCTTGAATCATTTAGAGGGACTCAGGATTCAATTTATTACAATAAATATTTACTGAGATCTTCTGTATCTAATACTGAAATGGGACCAAGAGGGTCTCAAGGTTGATATGACTGTCTTCCACCTATGCTCTGGAAGCTCTCGGGCTGGAGAAGGAGGGCCATTCTGACATCACTAATCATGCAGAATGTAGTAAATGAGATAGTAACACCACATGAGGAGGGATTTGGGGCCATTGATTTGTACCTGGAACCAGGCAATCCTGTGGTGGAGACGAGGACCCCTGGGAGAGCACCCACATCCCATCAGTGCGAAACAGATGGAAAGGAAAGTCCGGGGGAACCGTGGCACAGGTGTCCGCCCAGAGGAAGAAGCTGGCGGAAGCAGCCTCAGCTGACCGTGACTATCAATCCGGATTCCTGCCTCGGTTCTGGCGCTGAGTCCTCTCTGTGTATCACTTTCTGCCTATGTAGCTTGCATTTTTCCTTCCTCCATTCATTGGTCTAATTAATATTTATTAAACACATGCCTACTGTGTTCTTGGCCCTGAGCTATGTGAGGGAAATTCAGTGGTGAACAAAACAGACAGATGGGAGGATCTCTGCCATTGTGGAAGAAGGCATAGAAATAAGAATAATTAGCAAACATGCATTGAGCAGAATCCACAGTGCAAACTACTGCAGAGAGGCAGTGCTGTAAGGAGCCTTCAAGGACCTGGCAATGCATTGGAGGTGGTAAATATTACAATCTGAGGTCCTCTTAAAATGCTGCTCCATCTTTACCCCATCCCTTCACGACCGGTACCTCATGCTGCTTTCTTCTTCTTCATCGATTCTATGCATACCTAACATGACATGACATTGTCTATTGTCTGCCTTGCCTGAATGGAAACTCCATGAGGGTAGGGAGTTTGTTTTATTCAATGCTCTATCCTTATAACCTAGAATCATACCTGGCACATGATAGGAACTCATATGTGTTCTATCTATCTATCTATCTATCTATCTATCTATCTATCTATCTATCATCTATCTATCATCTATCTATCTATCTATCTACCTATCATCTATCCCTTATCTACTCCTTTATATACTTATAATAACATATAATAGCTTATGAAATTCAGAGGCAAATAATTATTTCAAGAGTTCAGAAGAAGAAGAAGCAAATGAAAAGATGCTTAATTAACATCATTAGTCATTAAAAACTGCAAATTAAAAGCACAATGGGAAGCCATTGCACACCTGTTAGAATGGCTAAAATTTAGAAGACTGACCCTACCAAGTGCTGGAACAACAGGAACTCCCCAGTGCTGCTGTGAGAGTATAAAATGATACAACCACTCTGGGAAAGAGTTTGGCAGTTACTGAACAAGTCAATCATATACTGACCATAAGATCCAGCTAGCCACTGCTACATGTTTCTCCAAGAGAAATGAAAGCATATGTCCCCACAAAGACTTGTACAAGAATGTTCATAGGAGCTTTATTTGTAACAGTCAAAAACTAGAAACAACCCCAATGTCCATCAATAGTTACGATAAGCAAGCTGTGGTGGGGTCTATCGACACATAAATATCATGGATGAATCTCAAAATAATCGTGGTGAGTGAAAAGGAGCTAGAACAACAAAATTACAGAATGTATGATTCCATTTATATAAAACTGTAGAAAATGCAGACCAATCTGTAGTGACAGAAGCAGATCAGTGCTTGCCTGGGACTGGGGTGGGGGGTGCAGGGAGGGGCAGGGAGGTGGCACAAGAAAACATGAAGAAACTGTTGGAGATAGAGAATATGTGCATTATCTTGATTGTGGTGATAGCTTCATAAGTTTATACTTATATCAAAACAAAACTTAAATTATAAAAAGATTACAAGCTTTAAGTATGTGCAGATTACTATGTCAATTGTACTTAATTAAAAATGAGGAAAAATTAAAAGCTACATTTTTGAAAATTTCAAAATTGCTTTATGAATATACAGGTCAGACAAGACATGTGTGCGTCTTACAAATTAGACTCTAAGAATTAAGGCATCTCTCTCCCTACCTAGAATAAGTATTAAGAATATTAGTTAATATCTGTTAAGAACATGTGATGCATCTGCGACCAGACTTTCTGCAATCTCAGCTAAGCCCCACAACAACTGTGATGTTGGTACTTTTATTACTCCCATTTTCAGTTAATAAAAATGAAAATCAGGAAATTTAATGACTTGTCAAACACCTCAGGGCATAACCAAAATTTGAAAACAGGCCCATTTGATTTTTGAGTTTAAACTCTTAATCACTGTGCTATTGATAAAACATACCTACTGTTTGGGAGAATTGGGGGTCAAATTGGGGGGAGTGTTGATGACATAGCTGAGTTTAATGCTAAGCATTCACTACTTGTAAAGCACTTAATTTGAATATTGACTTCCCAATTCAAAAATAATAAAGTGAGAACAACTGTTACAATTCTATAATTTAGAAATCCTTAAAATCATACTCTTACCTCTCTCAGAAGTGACCTCTCCCACCTACACCTCTGGCTCTGCATGCGATGCCCCCTCATCTCTGCCTGCCCAGCTGCCCAGCCTCCTGGCTGGTCTACTTTGCTTGTATGGTCCACATAGCAGCCTGCGTGATGGTCTTGAAATAATATCTTCCCACTTGCTTGAAATCACCTACATTTCCCAAGACACTTAAAATCCGAAGTCCTAATTCCGACGTGATCTTGTCGTATACTTCAGTCTCCCTCCTCCTCAGTCCCACCAACTACCTCTCTGTTTCTCAAACACATAACATGAGTTCCCATCCAAGGGCCTTTGTAATTGGTGCCCTCTCTTCCTGAAATGTTGTTCCTGTTGGTGCCTGTATGGTTCACCTTTTCTTACCCTGGTCTCAATTCAGATGTCTCCGTTCAAACGTCAAGTCTTACTGAATTACCCTAGGTAAAGAAGTCTCACACTTGACCCTACAGCTTTTTTTTTTTTTTCTTTATATTACCAAGTTTTTAATTTTTGTAACGTTTACCACTATCTGAAATAATCTTATTTATTTGGTTTTTTTTGTTTCTCCTCAATTGATATGCTTGCCATTAGAATAGGCAATATGTCAACCTTTGCTTACCATTGTATCCCCAGTGCCTAGAATAGTATCAGGCACATAATAGCTGCTTAATAAATATTGAATGAACATACTGACTCCATGAAAGAATGAAGTCCATGATGAGATGCAATCCCAAACTTCACCAGTAGGTGTTATAATCCAACATCTGATAGTTTCCACTTACAATACGCCAGCTAGGATGGCTGCAACTACCAATATGTCAGATTCTTTGTTAATAATTGATTTCCTTATTTCTTAAGTTTAGGATTCCATCCAGTGAGTGACACCAAATAGATAGTGTCTAGTAAATCTGATGCAAATGAAAATTACAGATTGTCTTTTGCCTTAATTGACCTAAACTCGCCATCAAATGCCAAGCATTTCTGCACTCTCAGGGTTACATAGACTCAGCCTGGCCTCAGGGCACTGGTAAACACTGTGAGCAATACCTTTACTTATTTCCCACTTTCTCTCCCTTTGAAACTTTCTTCTATGATGATTTGTTTGCGAAATAACCTCAACCTAAATCCTGAACTAGTTGAATATTCACAACTGCTTCTGAGTATCACAAATCATTTGCTTCTCTGGTGCCCTTCTGAGGAGAGATCTTCATAGTGCCTCTCTTTGGATTACCAAACCTGCCAATTCTCCCTTCTGGCTGCCAAGAATTAGCAGCATCAATGAAAGCTCAGGAAACTGTTGTAAATAACCCAACTTTCTACCCATTATAATCAATCAATAAATTGTGGTGGTGCCGGGCAGCAGCCCACCTTATTAGGGTGACTATCTATGGTTTTTCTAGAACACAGGTTTGAGGTGACTCTCTTTGGTGGTGGTCAAGATGCACTGGAAATAAATCTAGATCATAAAGTTGTTGGGGCCAGAGCTAAGTAGTCTGACCTATCCTTGAATTATGTGGCATTTTTTAAAAAATCCTTCTTCATGAGGGCTGTTTCCTAGCTGCAGGAAACCAGAAAGGAATGAAAAGAATGTTCTTTTTTTTTTTAAAGAAAAAAACAAAAACAAAAACAAACAATTCCTTCCTTCTTTGTAGATGGGTGCTGTTGAGAATACAGAGAAGACACAACCCAAATAATGATGCAAGCCCACTGCCCTGCAATCAGGCGTTTAGGAACAGAACAAAACCAAAGCAAAGCTACTGAACAAACACAATGGCCTCATCTTTGACTTTCCCTGAGGCACAAAGCAGGACCAGATAGCACCGTTCTCCCCATCCCTGCCCCCCCCCCCGCCGCCCCCCATAGTGTTCTGGCTCCCTGGCCACCTGCTCTTGTTTTGTCTTTCCTCCCAAGGCATAGTGCTGACCAGCAGCTTGAGAGTCTAGATTGTACCTTTAATCCACCAACTATGTATTGCAGCCTCGAAGACAGCCTTGTAATCTATGAATCAGAGGGGGAAATAAATTGCCCTTGTTTGTAGATAATGACATCTAAAAGTGGTGCTCCCAGGGAGAGTAGGGGCGACACGAGGGGATCTTAAGGAGGTGGTGGTACCACCCACTCCTAGAGCCTCCTTTGAATTGACCTTACTCAGGAGTCTTGAAAGCCCTTCAAGCTACTTCCTCAGAGCCCTTGGCAGAGCAGTAACTTGGAAAGGTTTTGTGAAGACCAGTGTTCAGAGGCCTTGGCTGTAACAAAGGCCCCCTGGGGATGGAGAGAGAACTGTAGCACGCGTATGGTTGCATAGGCGGGTGTGTAGGAGTGTGTGTGTGTGCACTCACAATAACAACTGGCATGAGACCTTGAAGTCAACATGGATTTTAAAAGTATTTTTTGAATAAATGAATAAATAAAGGAAAGCTTATGATATGTTGTAGCCTATAGTTACCAATTCTAGTAGACTCCTTAAGATCACTGATCTCTAAGGAATACTAATATTTAGTCCAATAAATCCAGGTAAAATAGTTATCAGTCTCTCCTAAAGCCCACATTTCTTTATCATGGACATCATTTCCATACCATGGAAATCCCATGAACCCTCCAGGAGGCAACTATGGGCTTAAATTCAGAATTCACCATTCAATAACTAAGAAAGCTTGAAAAAAGAAGTTAAACTCTTTGGGCCTTGGTTTCCTCCCCCCACAAAGAAGATAGTAATTGTCTATCCTCCCAGGGTGGGAATAAAGCTTTCCCAGAGAAAACCCGTGTGAAAGTACTTTGCAAATTGTAGAGTGTGCTGCAGACAGATGGGAGTTGCCATTTTGTTCCTCATTGGTCTTCTTGGCCTTTGGACAAATACTGTAGTTGAATATGATGAGCTTTGTGTTCAGACCAGGTGGCCCCAGATCAGTTGTCACTTCCCGTGCCAGGATGGCAATTCTTATTTGTGGTTTCTGGGCTCTGAGGGAGAGGAGAGAACTGTCCCAGGTGATGAAGGCAGAGACAAGGTGGCTTCCTGAATATACCATGGAGCTGGGTTCATGGTTTAGGCTCAAGCCAACTGTTGGTTTTTAGTTGTGGGTTTACATTGGCACTTAAAATTAAGCACAATGTGAATTGCTTGATGTTTGTGTATATGTGTGTTTTACATAAAACTTAAACAAGCTATAGTCATAAAGCAGCGCTGGCTCCCAAAACCAGAACATTATGCAATCAGACAGTAGGCTGGATGACCACTAGATGATCCAGTGAGTGGAACTCCATTCAGATTCATCTCCATGGGGGCACCTGGGTGGCTCAGTTGGTTAAGCGACTGCCTTCGGCTCAGGTCATGATCCTGGAGTCCCTGGATTGAGTTCCCCATCGGGCTCCCTGCTCAGCAGGGAGTCTGCTTCTCCCTCTGACCCTCCCCCATCTCATGTGCTTTCTCTCATTCTCTCTCTCTCAAATAAATAAATAAAATCTTAAAAAAAAAAAAGATTCATCTCCATGGAACATAGGCAGCTGAGGATTTGAGGAAAACAAGGGGTATGCTGGGGAGTGGGAAGGAGAAGAGCTTGAATGGGAACGTGAAACAGGGATCCCTTGGATGTAGTTACAGGGGCCAAAGTAGCAGATGGGAGAAGGTTCTTTCAAGGGCAAGGGCCAGTTTCCTAAACATGGCAAAACAATTTTGCAGCTTAAGGATCATGAAACATTTTGATGTATGAATCATATTTGACCCATGGGATTTCCAAATGCCTGCAGGATATCAGCATAAAGTTAAGGCCACTCAACATCATTGAACTGGATACATGCCTATCAGACAAAACATTTCACTTTATAAAAAATTCATATTGAGCTTCACCTCAGCTTGTGTCAAGGGGCAGCAGAGCACTTCTCTGTGGTCTAGAATTATCTAGAGCCTATGGGTTCTCCATGAGTCACGATGGGCCCACATTCCCTGGATGAAATATGCATGGCTGGAAGGGCTTTAATGTTTCCTGTAGTCATTCTTGCCTTGCAAACCTAGGAATGCATAGTCAGGAATCACAGAAATATAAGTAAAATGTCTGGAAGGGATTTGAGGGATCATTCAGTCCAATTCCTTCACTTCACAGGTAAAAGAAGATGAAACCCAGGGAGGAGAAATGACATGTTCAGCATAGGGCTGCATGTGAGCAGTTAGACTAGATCTTGACTTCTAGTCCCGTGGTCTTTATAAAGTGGGGTGGGCTGTCACCCAGTTCTTTTCAGAAGAGCACAAAGTTGTTATTTTCCCAATGACAATTTTACTTAGCAATCATTTCTTGTGGTCTCCCATCAGGTCTGTCTATCTGCACGTCCATCAGTCCAGCAAAGACACAGAAATATGCCATAAAGAGCTAAATGTATCATGGAAAGTGCCAGCATAAACGATGCATACTTTGAGAGGCCAAATTTGAGTTTTCACCTAAGAAATGGACACCCCACTTGCCTACTTGCACAATTCTGACCTGGCTCTTACACAAACTGCATCTCCACTTTCTTATAAGTAGATGCAGGCATAAATTGACTGAGCCACTAATCCATCCACTTGAGGCCACTATACTGCCTCATAGATGTAGGAGCCATATGTTTTGGGAAGGAAGAAAGGAGAAACGGAGGAAAGAAAGAAGGAAAACAAAGGAGACAATGGCAGATGTAAAAAGGAAGGATGTACATGAACTCTCTGGTTTACCTAGAATAAAAGAATCCACTAGACAAAAGTTTCTCAGTACCAACACAGCAATGCCTCTCTTACATTTCAAGCTCTGGAATATGAAGTTTTGCTTTCTCATTTCACCACCCAAAATAAAACTCAAACCTCTCACTTCCTCATTTTTTTCACGTCCAGCTCAGATCTTAGAAGTAGCATCTTCCACACCTACCCTTGTGTCATGTCTGGCCCACTCCCCTGCAGCCTTGAATGTCACAAGAAGTTCTGAAATTTGCTCAGTTGCAAATATATTTTACCACTTTCTTTGCAGCTCCCACACATTCTTGGCTTTCCAAAGCCACGTAGCATCGACCAGGAGAGGAGTTGTTCTGAAGTCTGGGCAGCTGTTGCAAGGTGACATCATAGCCCCCAAGGCCGGCTGAGCCGAACCTGGCAATGAGTGATGTTTCTATCTGCCTGCCATCTCAACTCTTAGGTATGCATCATAGCAACCATCCCCGATTTCAAAGTCAGGCACTGTTTCCTACATTATTAAGGTGCAAAGACATTATTAGAGATGAGCTGTAAGTACATATGTATAAATTTATCTCTGTGCTTGTTACTTTTTAGCTTCAGAGTCCCTCATCCTCAGCTATCAACTCCAATCCAACATGGTGCCGTCAGCCTGCAAAATTGTGATTTATAAGAAATATATATATATTCAGATGACCAAAATATATTTCTCAGAGATATTTGGTCCTCAGCCACAGTTCCTGGATTACAGCTCCTTGGAATTTCCTGAGGGACAAGGGCAATGGGACCACCTTTCGTTATGATATTTGGTCTCTTGTCCTCAGTTCCTGAAACCACCCCATAGCCATAAAGGTGAACTAGTTGTCTTGTTATTCATGAAAATTTCCTTTTCACAACAACTGGGTTTATGTTAAGGAAGCTGACTTTTGCAAAGCAGCCAAGGATGGGGCCAGCTGCCAGAGAACCAACCATTAATAGAGGGTTAATCAATCATGCCTATTGAATGGAGGCTTTATAAAAACCACAAAAGACAGGGTTTGGAGGGCTTCCAGGTTGGTGAACACATGAAGATTTGGGGAGAATGGCATGCTTTGAGAGTATGGAAGCTCTGGGCCTCTCCCACATACCTTGCCCTGTGGTTCTCTTCCATCAGGCTGTTCCTGAGTTACAGCCTTTTGTAATAAACAGGTGATCTAGGAAGCAAATTGTTTCTCTGAGTCTTGTGAGGTGCTCTAGCAAATTAACTCAACCTGAGTAAGAGGTCCTGGGAACCTCTGACTTATAGCCAGTCGGTGAGAAGCTCAGGTGACAACCTGGGCTTGCAGCAGGCATCCAAAATGAAGTGTGTGGGGGGGTGGGTGTTGACACAGTCTTGAGGGACTGAACCCTTAGCCTATGGAATCTGGTGCTATCTCTGGGTAGATAGTATCAGAATTGATTGAATTGGAGGACACCCTGCTGGTGTGGAGAATTGCTTGTTGGTGTGGGGAACACACACACACACACACACACAGACACACACACACTGAAATTGGGTCCAGGAACCCTTTCACAGCTCTCACCTAAGATGCCACACAACATGGCTTTCTAAACATGACAATTCCCTGTGCCCTGATATCAGAAGTTCCCAGGCCTTTGCTTTCTCTGCCTCGATGGGTCTCCCTTTAACTTCGTATTTCACCTACTGCAGCTTTCCCTTTGCTTATATCTCACTTCTCCCCAGACCCCCATTCCATCCCATTTAATTTGTCAAGCACCTACTGAGGTCAGACACCAGAGAAGCACTTCAGGGTTTGCAAAAAAGTATAAGACAGAGTCTCTATCCTCTACTTCCAATCTAGCAGTAGAAGTCAGATCAGCACAGAAATAATTGTGAAGCAAGAAGAATGTGATGATTCATTGCCTTCTAAAATGTGTATGGAATCAGATAGGAGGGAGAATCATAGTGGTTTGAGTGGAGAGAGGTGACATTTAAGGTGAGTCTCATAGAGTGTGTAGGATTTCAACATGTGGAGTTGGTAGAAAGCACAAGAGCAAAGGCAGTTAAGTAAGAGTGTGTGGGGTAGGTGTATGCAGTGATTTCTCACACCTGCTCCATCTAGTAGGGTTCTGTAGGCTGCAAGTAATGGAAAAACCAATTAACATTTGTCTAATAATAAGGACATTTATTAACTCTTATATCAAATAAATGGTTCCGGAATTAGTTAATTTAGCAGCTCAATGATGTCAGCACTTTGTGTCAGCTTCTCTGCAATTTTCTTGGGATCCCCTTGCATATCTGAAAGATGGCTCCAGAAGCTCTTAGCATCATATCCTCATGCAATAAAGTTCAAAGGCTACAGGGGCTTGTCACTGTCTGCAATTCTTTTTACAAGTGCGAAAAACATCCCCAGAAGCCATGGCCGACTTATCATTGGCTAGGACAGCACCCCTTGTCCATGTCTTGACTGATCACTGGCAGTGGAGAATGGGATTGCCTTAAACAAATCAAAATTCACTCCTAGGACCTGGGGAAGGGCTCATGAAGCATTGGGCTGCCAGATACTAGAGTAAAATGGGCATTTGAAATAGCAAAGAATGAGGAGTTATTGCCCCAATATGTTTGTTCATTTTTGGAAGTCTTTGCACAGACAATTCTTTCTACCTAGGACGCCATATTGACACTTTCACCTTCCCACCAGGAGTTCCCAAAGTGTTCTATATGCCCCTGACGACACTGAATTATAGCCGTTATTTTATTGCTTGTCAACTCCACTCAACTATGAGCATGTTGAGAGTGGGGACCATTTCCTATCCATTTTGTATGCCCAGCACAATGCCCAGCCTACATGTTTAATATATGTTTGTTGAACTGAATAAATGTTTGGTGAATAAATGAATGGCTGAGTGGGGTAAATGAGGCTAGGTGATTTAGGTGGAGGGAGGTACCATTTGCAGTTGGTCATGTAGGTGGTTTTAAGCCTCTTCCTTCCTTGCTTCTATGATTAACCATTGTCCAAACTCCACAGCAGATGATGAGGTAGCTAGTGCCAGGCAGCTCAGGGCGACCTTTAATAAGCTTGTGAAACAGAGACAGGTAAGTAATTTCCAGGCCGTAACTTGATAGAATGTGAGTAAGTGAAGCTGGGGCGGGGGGTGAGGGAAGGGGAGGCCCTCCCTGGGTAAATTGATGAAATATTCTTGGCTATTTAATAGAATCTCAGAGGTACTATCCTGTATCTTCATCCTCACCCTCACTTTGATAATTCGCAGTTTTTAATTCCAGGTGAGAGCTCATAATGAATTGATCACAGCCACAGATCTAATGAGGTTGAATACCTTCGTGTTGATAAAAGCTTCCTGTTTCTCTCGATAAGCCATCACCAAGTATGTATAGCCAATAAAGCCACTTCGAGAGTTTATCAAATTCACGTTTTCATCTTAACTAGACAGATTGCAGGCAGTGAGGTTATAACTATAACAAACCTCCCTCCCACTAAATAAAACCCAAGCAGGAAGGATCACTGGGTCTTTGGGGAGAGAGCATCAGTACTTTCATCCTGAGCTGTGTGGTGTGGCCTCATCTCCATGCTCAATCATAACTCCCTCCATCACTAGTTCTGAGGAAAGCAAAACCATTGGCACAGAGTCACTTCTGTCCTCTTCTGTGTTAGACACCTTCAGTCTCCAGGGAGTGGAGGGATGCGATGTGAAATGGGATATTAAAACTCAGGTTTTGTGTCTGGGACATTAGTGTCATGTGGGGCTTATGAACCCAGGCTTTGTAGCCAGAAGCACCTGAGTTTGAATCCTGACTGCCATTTGTGAACTTCTGATCTTGGGCAAGTTACTCCCTAGACCCCTTTGAGCCTGCATCTGTTGCTCTGTAATATGGGGATAATATTAGTGCTCTCCTCATAGGGCTTTGTGAGGAATAAAAGCCACTGTGTATAGAGAGCCAAAGGGAAGGTGCCTGTTACAGAGTTGCATTCAATAAATATTCTCTTTTTTATTTTTTGTTATTCTCAAAATAAAATGAAGGCCTGATTTTTTTTTATTGGAACCAAGCGGGGGTTGAAAGAAGAGGCGTCTTAGAAAAAAACGAATGATTTTATCCCACGTGGAGCTACATGAATTCTGTCCTCAAGAAATGTCTTCCCAGGAAGAGGAACAAAACAAAGGTACCACCAGAGAGTGAGGCTGATTTGTTTTGAAAGAATCTTACGATTGGAAAAGAAAACCAAATCTGCTCCATGAAATTGAGCTGCGGATAATAAAAGTGTCAACATGGGACAGTGGTCAGAATACCGACACTGTTGAAAAAAAATTCATCATAGTTCAGAAAAATATGTATTCAGGCACCTTGTCAGTACACATCTCGGCCCTCTCTGTGTCCCCCTGGCAGTGGATCTGCTCCGTTTACTGATAACAAAAAGAGAAAAGAAAAGAAGAAAGTTTTTTATTATCTCCTGGCCAAGTGCTGTGGGGCCAATATAGCGGTCCACGGAAGACAGCGCCCGTGCCTGGTTCCCAGCCTCATGCATCATTGGCTGCATCAACAGCTGCATGCAGACTTCATTGTTCCTTCCAGCCCCTGGGATGAGGAGCAGAGTGAGGCAGAGAAGAGCCTTCCTGTTCGGAGGGAGAGCTGGGGGGTCTTCCCTAGAATTACAGGGATTCCTGTGAGCCTGGCCACAGGAGAGTTGGACGACTGTGGGAAAGGGGCAGCATGGTGGCTCAGCTACATGGAAATTGAGAGCCCACCCAGGTGAATGTGGGTGGAAAAGTAGGCACATGCCCTCTTCTGTGAGTCACAGCACCAGCGGCAAGCCCGATCTGGCTTCCCATGGCACTGGCTGCATGACCCCACAGAGCATGTAACTGGGCGAGTCTGCAGGGATGCCCCACCCCCACTCATCCCCACTCAGACTATAGGCTCTTGGAGGCAGGAGCAGTGGCTTAGCGGCTTTGGTGTCCATGTGTCCTAGCACCTGGCCGGACTTCTAGTAAGCCCTCAATGCACACTTAATGAACTAATGAAATAGAACTGAAGGACAGTATGGAGGAAGAAAAGGGGCAAGGGTATGTTTCATCTGAACCTTTCTGACACCTCTGGACCAATGACACCTCTAAGGAAAACAGTTCTCAGTCTTTGATGTATGTCTGCATCACCTGGGCTGTGTTTGAATATGCAAATGACTGGTCTTCATGGAGGCCCACAGAACCAGAATCACCTAAGAGTGAGGCCTAGGTATCTGGTTTGTTTTTAAAGGTCCCCCCAGAAAAGTGCTGCATAGCCAAGACAGACCCATAGGAGTAAGGCACTGAACTGCTCCAAGCTACCAAAAGCTCATTTCCTCTGGAGTGTCCAGGAAGAGAGGAGGGGCAGACATAAGGAGGGAAGACAGTGTCCTTATAATGATTAACTGTTTTCCTTGTGGATTTTGTTTTATTATAAGAGCATATGGATCCTGCATGTTTCACAATGATCAGAAATGAGTTGATCAGTAACAGAGTCTTCTATCCAGACATGCCACATTGCCATTGGCCGTGGAAGCCCCTTTGACAACCTGGCCTAACAAAGAAGATATGAGATGAGCCACAGTTCCATGAATCAAAGACCCTGGATTTGGGGGGAGGGGTGCATGTGTTATGTGCATCAACCCTACATTTCTAAAACCTATGTGTAGAAATCCCTCTGCCGTATCAATCCCAATCCCCTACTCCAGGTTCCAGTAGGAGTCTTTCTTTTTTTTTTTTAAGATTTATTCATTGTATTTGAGAGAGAGAGAGCGAGCATGTGAGAGGAGGGAGGGGCAGAAGGAGAGGGAAAAAATCCTCAAGCAGACTTCCTGCTGAGTTGAGTGTGGAGTCTGATGCAGGGCGTGATCCCAGTACCCTGAGATCATGACCTGAGCTGAAATCAAGAGTCAGATGCTTAACCAACTGAGCCACCCAGGCGCCCCTCCAGTGGGATACTTGTTCCTGGTTTATTGCTTCCTGAGGGCTGGCCTAGCCTACGAAACAGGCCTGGCAGTGTTCTTCTTCCAAGACCCAGAGCTCAGTTAGCTCAAGGCCAGCAAACTTTCTCTAGAAAGGACCGGAGAGTAAATAATCTGGGCTTTGTTGGCCATGCCATCTCTGTTGTAATTGCTCCACTCTGCCAGTGAAATTTGAACTTTATATAATTTTCATGTGTCACGAAATATTCTTCTTCTTTTGGTTTTCAACTATTTTAAAATGTAAAAACCATACTTAGCTCTCTGGAGAGAGAGAAAGAGAGAAAGAAAGACAGTGAAAGAAAGAAAGAAAGAAAGAAAGAAAGAAAGAAAGAAAGAAAGAAAGAAAGAAAGAAAGAAAGGTAGTAGGCCAAACTTAGCCCAGGGGCTATAGTTCGCTGATCCCCACATTAGCTAAGGGGTTGTTGCCAGAGCTGGAAAAGGGCCCTGACTGAACCTGTGTCCTCAGGCATGCAGGGACAGAAGAAAGACAAAGAAAACTCATCCCAGGCACTGACACAGGCTGGCTCTGCTCAAAGACACCTAAATGTGAGATTGGAAACCATCAAAATCCTAGAGGAGAACATAGGCAGCAACTTCTTTGACCTCGGCCACAGCAACTTCTTGCTAGACACGTATCCAGAGTCAAGGGAAACAAAAACAAATATGAACTATTGTGACTTCATCAAGATAAAATGCTTCTGCACAGCAAAGGAAACAATCAACAAAACTGTAAGGCAACTGATGGAGTGGGTGAAGATATTTGCAAATGCCATATCAGATAAAGGGTTAGTATCTAAAATCTATAAAGAACTATCAAACTGGACACCCCCTAAAAATAATCCATTTAAGAAATGAGCAGAAGACATGAATAGACATTTTTCCAAAGAAGACATCCAAATGGCCAACAGACACATGAAAAGATGCTCAACATCACTCACTGTCAGGGAAATACAAATCAAAACCGTAATGAGATAGCACCTCACACCAGCCAGAATGGCTAAAATTCACAACACAGGAAACAACAGATGTTGGTGAGGATGCAGGAAAATGGGAACCCTCTTACACAGTTGGTGGGAATGCAAACTGGTGCAGCCACTCTGGAAAACAGTATGGAAGTTCCTCAAAAAGTTAAAAATAGGACTACCCTATGACTCAGCAATTGAGCTACTAGGTATTTATTCATAGGATACAAAAATGCTGATTCAAATGGGCACATGTACCCCAATGTTTATAGCAGCATTATCAGCAATAGTCAAATTATGGAGCTCAAATTTCCATCAACTAATGAATGGATAAAGAAGATGTGATACATATATTCAATGGAGTACTACTCAGCCATAAACAAGAATGAAACCTTGCCATTTACAATGATGTGGATGGAGCTAGAGGGTATTATGCTAAGCGAAATAAGTCAATAAGAGAAAGACAAATACCATATGATTTCATTCATATGTGGACTTTTTTTTTTCTTATGTGGAATTAAAGAAATAAAACAGATGAACATAGGGGAAGGGAAGGAAAAATAAAATAAGATAAAAACATAGAAGGAGGCAAACCATAAGAGACTCTTAACTATGGGGAACAAACTGAGGATTGCTGGGATGGGGGAGAGGGGGATGGGATAAATAGGTGATGGGCATTAAGGAGGGCACTTGTTGTGATGAGCACCGGGTGTTATACGTAAGTGATGAATCACTAAATTCTACTCCTAAAACCAATACTACACTATATGTTAACTCATTTGAATTTAAATAAAAAATATATAAATGTATTTTAAATTTTGATACACATATGCTAAAGAAAATTAAACTTGTCTTAGAAATTTAAAAAAAGGCACTGAGGAAGGTTCAGGAGGGACTAAGACTTTGTATTCCCACAGAAGAAGGGAGGTGTGCGGATGGGTGGGGTGAAGGAGAATGAACAACAGCTTTAAATTTTTAACTGGTGCTTGCAAGTATGCAGTCTGTTATAAGCATCTGGCCGACCCCAGGAATGGTTCCTGATTGTGCTGGCTGAAACCTATTCATGTGGTGATGCTTTTTTAGGATATTAAAGAAGAGGCAATATGCAGGAAGGAAAAATACTTAGGAAGAAGAAAACAATTAGTTTCTATTCCTGCGATAAGATCATCATTTGAGAGAGAGACAGACAGACAGACAGAGACGAGAGAAGGACAGAAAGAGAAAGATAAGCATTTGTCCTTCTGGTCTAAGTAGAAATATATGTATGTATAGTATCACTTTCAGATCACCCCCAACAGATTTTTTTCTTGCACCTGTGATCATTGTCAAGCTCTGGAACTCTGCTCAATTGTTCAAGTCATTGGTTGAAATAATTTGTCTTCCCACAGTCTCCTCCCAAACCTTTCATGTCCTCATGGCTGAGGACTGAGACATAAAAGAAGCACACAATGGCACAGGAAGAGCATGTGACATGCAGAACAGGGGTGTGCACAATCTCCTCTCTGTGAGAGGGGCCTCGGACTCCATCCATGGTGAAGGTTGGAGGGATTTTATAGCTGTCTTTCTGGATCGACAGCCACGGAGACTGTGGGGAAGGCTGGAGGTGTCAGCCCCCAGGGAAAGTTGAGTCCACGCTGATCAGGACATATCTGGCAAACAGAAATCATTTCTTTCTCTGGACACCCCTTCCTTATCTGTAACCTCAATTCTGCTTTAGTTTAAAAGCCCTGTATTCCTCATTACCCAACAGGTTTAGTCAAGCCCAGAGCCAGCGAAGTCCTATAGACTCTGGGAAGTCAGTCTACAAAAATAAAGGATCCCTCCTCCTCCACTTGTGGCCCTGGTGCTTTGGGGTATCCCATTCTGCTTCTTTGCTTCCTGGGTTGTCACCCGGGCCACCATGTAGGGTGATGCAGATGTGCCCTCCCCAGGACACCCAAGCGAGGCAGGGAGGGATGGCTGGAATCCAGGCTGCCTTCTGCTTACCAAGCCCTGCACCTTCATGGTTGTGTCTGATGCCCTTGACCCCACCTTCACTCCCATGAAGGGCCACTCTTTTCTTTGCACACATCTGGTCATCAAACAATATGGGCAAATGACTATGTTCACCTACATGGGCACCTTTTTCTGATTCACCCAAAGATACTATATAGGCTTGTGTTGGCCCAGGGGGTCCTTTTCAGGACTATCACCCCAGGGCATTTATTGTCCTCTTTATTTAGCTATCCTTACTCATCTCAG
This sequence comes from Phoca vitulina, assembly GCF_004348235.1. Lineage (NCBI taxonomy): Eukaryota > Metazoa > Chordata > Mammalia > Carnivora > Phocidae > Phoca > Phoca vitulina. The sequence goes on along the minus strand of NW_022589774.1, from coordinate 772,918 downwards.
GCTAATGAAAGCAAGATACAGGCCTTCTCCAGAAACAAGAGAGAGCTATATGTGAGGGCCTGAATCCAGTGGGAAGACAAATGTGGTCGGGTGCTCATCACTAGCCAGAGGTTCCTAATGTCTTCAAACTTAATGTCTTAAGTCTCTTAGCAAGAGAATAAAACTACCTGTAGGCTGGAGGATACCCTAACTTCTCTTTCTGACTCTGGTGGTCACTAGGGTTTGAAGGAAGTCCATTTCAGACCACAGGCTAGCAGAGCTTGGCTTCCAGTCCTGAGAGTCGGATACCCAGCTTGCTGAGTCTGGGGATCAAAGGCACATACAGCACTCTCACAGCTGAAACGGCACAGTTGTTGGAGTCTGGAGCCCATGGAGAGTGTAGTTTCTGCTTGGCTTTCTTTCCCCCGAGGTCTGGGATTTCCTTCATTTTAATCCAATTAAAGAAAAGAAAAATTAGTAAGTTTTTAGCATTAGTGGAAAAGGGCTCAATTGACAGCATCTTAATCATTGTACTAAGTGAGGTTAATTTCCACCCTTGGTCTTTAATAGGCTTGATTCTGGAGATGAATTTTTTAGTTGATGCCACACTCAGGTCACTGGGCTGCCCATTTTAATCAGACGGCTTCCCCAGCTCTAATTTCTATGTTTCTAACCACTCACCCAGTCTTCTTCTCTGGAGGTAGACATCACATGAGTTGCAAGATAGTTTCCTCCTGTGCTGAGTTATCCTGGGAAAATCCAGCCTGCTCTCAGCCTGCTTCTTCCTCACCTTGGCCTCTAAACACACATATCTTTTCTTTTTTGCAGACTCTGCCATCCAGTTGTAGAAGATTGTGGTTGAGTGTGGACATAGAATTGTGTGTCCTTCCTTCCTCCCAGGTCACCTAGGACTGGGGGTGGGTGATCACTGCAGCATCCTCTAATCTGAAGGTGCTAGAGGATCAAAGAAGCAGGAGGAGATCAAGACAAATTAAAAACTATACCAAAACTATTCCAGATCAAAATCCATTAATTGCTGATTTATGGTTTGATGACCCATGATTGTTTGCTGGCTGGTAGAAGTGAGCCTGGAATCTGTTAGTTTCTAGGTGTGTTTGGAGAAGCCCACACAGCTCTGAAAAGTATTTCTCGTTGAGGCTGGATTAAGTAAAATCTTTCCAAGTAGCTTTTCTGGATTGAAAAATATTCTGCAAAGCTTCTCCAAGAGAGGTAGCGCCATTAAAGATGGGGCTGATGTAACCTGGTACCTTGAAACATCATGTGCCACTCCTGGATGACATCCCTAGGCATAGCAGGGATACTGACCACATGTTAGGCCCAAGTTTACTCTAGTGCAGTCCCGAGGCTATATTAAAGAACCAGGGTTTAGTTAGAAGCTAAGAATCGAGCACAGCAATGGCTCGGACAGACTTACTCTGTGAACCTCTCTGGGCTCATTGCCTCCTTGGAGCAGCCACAACCAGAAATTCCTGCCTGGATGGGCCCAAACTAGAGACCCTAGTTCCTCAATTCACTTTTCCAGTGCTTTCTTGGAAAGACATCAAACTAGAGTGGAAGAAATATTTGGCCTTGGTCCAAAGAGACAACAAGGGCAATAATCTGGCCCAGAAGCCAGAACAAACTTTGTGCTCTTTTGTTCTCCTCATCTTCTTCCAGTTATTTCAAAGTGGAGTAGGCTCTGGACCCAGCTGAATTTCTAGGCTGATGGACAGAGGTGGCAGACATCCACTCTGCCTGATCTCTGTGAAGGGGCAGTCATCTCCTAGACTCTGCTTCACGCTCCTCACCTGGACCGAGGGAGAGACTATCCTTCATGTGTGGGTGTCAGAGCAAACAGGACTCCTTTGGCACCGGTTGCCACGTATCCTGCTATTTCACTGCAGTAGGAACACCTCTGTGCTGCCTTTTGCCAACCCTAACTTCCTCCTAAGCTACCCAACCCTGTCTGTCATCATCTGTACTGCCACTCAGGTCCTTCTTTTGATCAAATGCCATCTCCTTCTCCTTCCCACCATCAACAAAATGGATAGTTCTTTACTATCCTCAGCTTATTTTTCCTTTGTACTACTTGTAGATCTTGCTTATGCCATGCATCCTTTAATTATAGATTTGTTTGTAAACAGAGCTCATCCTAAGAGCCCCATAAAGTAAGGACTGCCTTTAACAGATCCTTATAACTTCATAAAAGTCTAGTCTGTGGCCTGATCATAGGAGGAGTGCATAAAAGTAAGTTGCATTGAAATTAATAAATTGGATTAAATTCACTCATGTCTTTCAAATGCCTTTGTTGTTGAAGGTGTCTTATTGCCTTCATCAAACAACAGGCATTTATTAAGGCCTTCCCTGCTAGACGCTGTGGGAATTACAAAGAAAGCCTCCACTGATATAGTCTCTCTGGTGCTTTGACTATTTCTGTATTTATAATTTTCTCTAAACTATTTGCAGAAACTTTCTGAAGAGCAAGGAATTATTTTTTTTTTCTGAGTCCCCACCAAGTACTGATCACAGGGCCTGTGTATATATCATTTCAGTCAAACTCATCATAATTCTATAAAATTGATAGTTTTAACCCATTTTGCAGCTGAAAAGGTCAAGGTTAGGGTATGTTAAGTATTTTGCCTGCAGTCACACAGTTAGAAAATAGCGGATCTGGGATTCAAGCCTAGTTCTTTCTGGCTCCAAGAGCTGAGCCTTTCTTACTATACTCTTCTGTCTCTCAGTGACCCCACCTTATTTATCTTTATGTATCAAGACCCTATACTTACACAAGGTAGGGACAAACCAAGTGATTGATGAATAAATGAAAATACAGTCCTCAACTCAAGGAATTTATTTATAATCTAGCTACAGAGTCAATACATACAGGGGCTAAAAAATAAATAACAATTCAAAAGATATATAACAGTCCAGTACAACAATACAAAAACTGTCATAAGACTGTATAAGATTAATTGCCAAATGAATGATGCAGATAATAAGTGCTGTAGGGCTAGAATGATCTGGAAAGCTTCATGGAGAAAGAGGGAGGTTCTTAAGTACAACTTTCATATTCATGAAGTGCCTATTCTAGGCAAAGCCTTATATGCAAAGATCAACAAAACTCAGTCCCTGATCTCCAAGCACTTTGAGCGTAGGTGGGGAAGGCCAGTAGGGAGGTAAGTACAAAATGAATGTGGTTTTCAAAATGGACAGGGCCACTGATAGGGGAGAAGAGGAAATAGCTGTCCAATCGCCTTCCCTTGTTTTCCTTTGCCCGTGCTCTCCTAAAAGACTATATTAGAGCCTTGCTACTCAAAGCGTGCCCTACGGACCAGCAGCATCAGCCTCATTTGCAAACTTGCTAGAAAAGCAAAATCTTGGGACAAAGCCCAACCTACTGAACTAGAATCTGCATTTTAACAAGATCCAGAGTGGGTCAAGTGTACACTGAAGTTTGAGAAGTGCTGATACAGGGTGCAGAGCATTTAAGCAGCTGGCCATCCATGACCCTCCCCATCCATGCCACCTGCCCTACTCCAAGGCTGTGCTATCCTCCTGGAGGCAGTTTAGTGCAGCATTTGAGGAAGCAGGTTCAGGAGTCTTGCTGTCTGTCCTTCCATCAGTGTTGATGGATAATTTCTCCCTCTTCTCCTGTACTAGATCCCCTCCCCCAAATCCCTGACTCATTCTCACCCCTGCAGTTCACTTGCTGCTCCAATCTCTTCTGTTCCAAGAGCCCGATAAATAAGAATTACTCTTGCTACTCAGTCCCCTCAAATGTCAAATTCTCTCTGGTGCTGCTGGACGTGTCAAGGAGAAGGAATTATCTTTGTGGTTAAATATAGACTCTGACTCTCTTTCCCCCAAGCCCACCCCAATCCCCTTGAGTCAGAATCAGCAGCAAGGGGAACAGAACAGAGAGAATGTTTTGCATCTTCAGATGGGAAGGTATTGATCAGACAGAGAAGAGAAACAAAACAAAATATAAAAACAGGAGAGAAAGCAAAGGCATTCAAGTCTCAGATGAAGCTGGTCTGGATACAAAGGGGCTGTTTTACTAGACATGGATTTCACCTTCAACTACAAAATGTAAAATGTGAGATAGAAAATCTGAGAAACTGAAGCAAGCATTGAATACTTGGCATTTGCAATAGGAGACGTATTAGCTGTGATGAAAATCAAACTGATAGTTTCCCACGATAATTTTAATAGAAGGAAAAAATGTTCTAGCCAGGTTAAAAGTTAGAGGTACTCACCATGGACAGTCTGGTGAAAAAAAAAAAAAAAATGAGGCTTCCAAGTGGAGAGAAAGGGAAGTGAATGGGAAAGAGTAAGAGCTTCACTCCTCAGTGTCTGAGAAAGTGTACCACATATTCTGCGGATGCGTCCCATGCATTAATTCATTTAATCCTCACAATAACACTATGAGGAAATATTATTCATCTTATTTTATAGTTTGGCTTAAAGAGATGAGGGAAATTGCCCAGTATCAATATATGCACACATACACACAGAGCTGATCCTCAATATTCACAGATTCTATATTTGAGAACTCACCTACTAGCTAAAATTTATTTGTAACCCCAAACCAATACGCACAGAATTTTTATAGTTATTGAAAGACATGTGTAGAGTGATGAAAAATTAGAGTTGCCCAAAGTGCACATTCTCAGACAAGGTTGACTGAAGTGATTTCTCCCTTCTCGTTTCAGCTCTCATATTGTAAACAAGTGTTCTTTTCATGGTCTGTTTAGTGCCACATTTTTTATGTTTGTGCTTTTTGTTGAAGATTTCACTGTGTAAAATGGCCCCAAGCACAATGCTGAAGTGCTAGTGTTTCTAAGCACAAGAAGGCTGTGATGTGCCTTCTGGAGAAAATATGTGTGTGTTAGTTAGATAAGCTTCACTCAGGCATGAGTTATGGTGCTGTTGGCTGTGAGTTCAATGTGAACAAATCAACAATATATAGTAAATAAGGTGCCCTTAAACAAAAATGCACATAATAAAGGTTATGTGTTGACCAGGGGATGAAAACTGTCATGACCAGAGACTCACAGGAACCGAACCCTGCATCTCTCCTAGGAGCGATGGTTCCATAATCACTAATTCATATTCATGGCAACTTTATAGGACATAAAAGCTGCAAATAATGAGAATCAACTTTATTTTTTTTCATTCTTAAGTAAAATTACACATACATATACACATACATATACATGTACGTATTTATCTTCAAGGATACTCCTGGAATGGAAGACTTTGAAAAACCATTTGAGAGAAGAGGCAAGACCTTTAGGGAACTCAGTAAACTACCTTTTAAAAAGCCAAACTCTGAGTAAATGTCAGCTTTTGTTTTGCTGGATGAGGGCTGTAAGTGTGGGGTCTTAGTTGAGCCAGGGGCTCTAGCAATCCTCCTTCTCTGCCCTCCCCTTCATCAACTAAATATGTGTTGACCATAGGTTTTTAAAGTTTTAGATTGAAGAGGGGCTAAATTATGAGTCTTCCCTGGGTGCCCATAGGTCCCTGCCCAACACTGTCCCCATGGCTGTGCTTAGAAACTCAGGTGTGTCACACTCTAATCCCATGCTCTTTCCCTTACATCTGTTCACATCTGCAATATCCAGTAGCTTTTTATATCTTGAATTCTAGGACTTTGGCGAATAAGAAGAAAGATTTTTTTTTTTTTTTTTGGTGGTTAATTTTTTTTTTATTATGTTATGTTAATCACCATACATTACATCATGAGGTGTTGATGTAGTGTTCCATGATTCATTGTTTGCGTATAACACCCGGTGCTCCATTCAATACGTGCCCTCTTTAATACCCATCACCAGGCTAACCCATTCCCCCACCCCCCTCCCCTCTAGAACCCTCAGTTTGTTTTTCAGAATCCATCGTCTCTCATGGTTCGTCTCCCCCTCCGATTTCCCCCCCTTCATTTTTCCCTTCCTGCTATATTCTTCTTCTTCTTCTTTTTTAACATATAATGTATTATTTGTTTCAGAGGTACAGGTCTGTGATTCAACAGTCTTACATAATTCACAGCGCTCCCCATAGCACATATCCTCCCCAGTGTCTATCACCCAGCCACCCCATCCCTCCCAACCCCCACCACTCCAGCAACCCTCAGTTTGTTTCCTGAGATTAAGAATTCCTCATATCAGTGAGGTCATATGATACATGTTTTTCTCTGATTGACTTATTTCGCTCAGCATAATACCCTCCAGTTCCATACATGTCGTTGCAAATAGCAAGATTTCATTTTTTTGATGGCTACATAATATTCCATTTTGTATATATACCACATCTTCTTTATCCATCCATGTCACCTGTTGATGGACATCTTGGCTCTTTCCACAGTTTGGCTATTGTGGACATTGCTGCTATAAACATCGGGGTACACATACCCCTTCGGATCACTACATTTGTATCTTTGGGGTAAATACCCAGCAGTACAATTGCTGGGTCGTATGGTAGCTCTATTTTCAACTTTTTGAGGAACCTCCATACTGTTTTGCAGAGTGGCTGCACCAGCTTGCATTCCCACCAACAGTGTAGGAGGGTTCCCCTTTCTCTGCCTCCCCACCAACATCTGTCATTTCCTGACTTGTTAATTTTAGCCATTCTGACTGATGAGAGGTGGTATCTCATTGAGGTTTTGATTTGGATTTCCCTAATGCCAAGTGATATTGAGCACTTTTTCATGTGTCTGTTGGCCATTTGGATGTCTTCTTTGGAAAAATGTCTGTTCATGTCTTCTGCCCATTTCTTGATCGGATTCTTTGTTCTTTGGGTGTTGAGTTTGATAAGTGCTTTATAGATTTTGGATACTAGCCCTTTATCTGATATGTCATTTGCAAATATCTTCTCCCATTCTGTCGGTTGTCTTTTGGTTTTGTTGACTGTTTCTTTTGCTGTGCAAAAGCTTTTTAACTTGATGAAGTCCCAATAGTTGATTTTTGCCCTTGCTTCCCTTGCCTTTGGCGATGTTTCTAGGAAGAAGTTGCTGCAGCTGAGGTCGAAGAGGTTGCTGCCTGTGTTCTCCTTTAGGATTTTGATGGACTCCTGTCTCACATTTAGGTCTTTCAACCATTTGGAGTCTACTTTTGTGTGTGGTATAAGGAAATGGTCCAGTTTCATTCTTCTGCATGTGGCTGTCCAATTTTCCTAACACGATTTGTTGAAGAGACTGTCTTTTTTCCACTGGACATTCTTCCCTGCTTTGTCGAAGATTAGTTGACCATAGAGTTGAGGGTCCATTTCTGGGCTCTCTATTCTGTTCCATTGATCTATGTGTCTGTTTTTGTGCCAGTACCATACTGTCTTGATGATGACAGCTTTGTAATAGAGCTGGAAGTCCGGAATTGTGATGCCACCAGCTTTGGTTTTCTTTTTCAACATTCCTCTGATTATTCGGGGTCTTTTCTGGTTCCATACAAATTTTAGGATTATTTGTTCCATTTCTTTGAAAAAAGTGGATGGTATTTTGATAGGGATTGCATTGAATGTGTAGATTGCTCTAGGTAGCATTGACATCTTCACAATATTTGTTCTTCTAATCCATGAGCATGGAATCTTTTTCCATTTCTTTGGGTCTTCCTCAATTTCTTTCATGAGTATTTTATAGTTTTCTGAGTACAGATTCTTTGCCTCTTTGGTTAGATTTATTCCTAGGTATCTTACGGTTTTGGGTGCAATTGTAAATGGGATCGACTCCTTAATTTCTCTTTCTTCTGTCTTGTTGTTGGAGTATAGGAATGCCACTGATTTCTGTGCATTGATTTTATATCCTGCCACTTTACTGAATTCCTGTATGAGTTCTAGCAGTTTTGGGGTGGAGTCTTTTGGGTTTTTCACATAAAGTATCATATCGTCTGCAAAGAGTGAGAGTTTGACTCTTCTTTGCCGATGGATGCCTTTGATTTCTTTTTGTTGTCTGATTGCTGTGGCTAGGACTTCTAATATTATGTTGAATAGCAGTGGTGATAGTGGACATCCCTGCCGTGTTCCTGACCTTAGGGGGAAACCTCTCAGTTTTTCCCCATTGAGAATGATATTCGCTGTGGGTTTTTCATAGACAGCTTTTATGATACTGAGGTATGTACCCTCTATGCCTATACTCTGAAGAGTTTTGATCAAGAAAGTATGCTGTACTTTGTCAAATGTTTTTTCTGCATCTATTGAGAGGATCATATGGTTCTTGTTCTTTCTTTTATTAATGTATTGTATCACATTGATTGATTTGCGGATGTTGAACCAACCTTGCAGCCCAGGGATAAATCCCACTTGGTCGTGGTGAATAGTCATTGTAATGTACTGTTGGATCCTATTGGCTAGTATTTTGGTGAGAATTTTTGCATCCATGTTCATCAAGGATATTGGTCTGTAGTTCTCCTTTTTGATGGGGTCTTTGTCTGGTTTGGGGATCAAGGTAATGGTGGCCTCATAAAATGAGTTTGGAAGTTTTCCTTCCATTTCTATTTTTTGGAACAATTTCAGAAGAATAGGTATTAATTCTTCTTGAAATGTTTGGTAGAATTCCCCTGGGAAGCCATCTGGCCCTGGGCTTTTGTTTGTTGGTAGATTTTTGGTGACTGCTTCAATTTCCTTGGTGGTTATAGGTCTGTTCAGGTTTTCTATTTCTTCCTGGTTCAGTTTTGGTAGTTGATACATCTCTAGGAATGCATCCATTTCTTCCAGGTTATCTAATTTGCTGGCATAGAGTTGCTCATAATATGTTCTTATAATTGTTTGTATTTCTTTGGTGTTGGTTGTGATCTCTCCTCTTTCATTCATGATTTTATTTATTTGGGTCATTTCTCTTTTCTTTTTGATAAGTCTGGCCAGGGGTTTATCAATCTTGTTAATTCTTTCAAAGAACCAGCTCCTAGTTTTGTTGATCTGTTCTACTGTTCTTTTAGTTTCTATTTCATTGATTTCTGCTCTGATCTTTATTATTTCTCTTCTCCTGCTGGGTTTAGGCTTTATTTGCTGTTCTTTCTTCAGCTCCTTTAGGTGTAGGGTTAGGTTGTGTACTTGAGAGCTTTCCTGTTTCTTGAGAAAGGCTTGTATTGCTATATACTTTCCTCTTAGGACTGTCTTTGCTGCATCCCAAAGATTTTGAACAGTTACGTTTTCATTTTCATTTGTTTCCATGAATTTTTTTAATTCTTCTTTAATTTCCTGGTTGACCCATTCATTCTTTAGTAGGATGCTCTTTAGCCTCCATGTATTTGAGTTCTTTCCGACTTTCCTCTTGTGATGGAGTTCTAGTTTCAAAGCATTGTGGTCTGAAAATATGCAGGGAATGATCCCAATCTTTTGGTACCGGTTGAGACCTGATTTGTGACCTAGGATGTGATCTATTCTGGAGAATGTTCCATGGGCACTAGAGAAGAATGTGTATTCTGTTGCTTTGGGATGGAATGTTCTGAATATGTCTGTGAAGTCCATTTGGTCCAGTGTGTCATTTAAAGTCTTTATTTCCTTGTTGATCTTTTGCTTAGACGATCTGTCCATTTCAGTGAGGGGGGTGTTCAAGTCCCCCACTATTATTATATTGTTGTCAATGTGTTTCTTTGCTTTTGTTATTAATTGCCTTATATAATTGGCTGCTCCCATGTTAGGGGCATAGATATTTACAATTGTTAGATCTTCTTGTTGGATAGACCCTTTAAGTAGGATATAGTGTCCCTCCTCATCTCTTATTACAGTCTTTGGTTTAAAATCTGATTTGTCTGATGTAAGGATTGCCACCCCAGCTTTCTTTTGGTGTCCATTAGCAAGGTCAATGGTTTTCCACCCCCTCACTTTCAATCTGGGGGTGTCTTTGGGTCTAAAACGAGTCTCTTGCAGACAGCATATCGATGGGTCTTTTTTTTTTTTTTTATCCAATCTGATAGCCTGTGTCTTTTGATTGGGGTATTTAGCCCATTTATATTCAGGGTAACTATTGAAACATACGAATTTAGTGCCATTGTATTGCCTGTAAGGTGACTGTTACTGTATATTGTCTGTGTTCCTTTCTGGTCTATGTTACTTTTAGGCTCTGTCTTTGCTTAGAGGACCCCTTTCAATATTTCTTGTAGGGCTGGTTTCATGTTTGCAAATTCCTTTAGTTTTTGTTTGTCCTGGAAACTTTTTAACTCTCCTTCTACTTTCAATGACAGCCTAGCTGGATATAGTATTCTTGGCTGCATATTTTTCTCATTTAGTACTCTGAATATATCCTGCCAGTCCTTTCTGGCCTGCCAGGTCTCTGTGGATAGGTCTGTTGTCAATCTAATGTTTCTACCATTGTAGGTTACAGATCTCTTCTCCCGAGCTGCTTTCAGGATTTTTCTTTGTCTCTGAGACTCGTAAGTTTTACTATTAGATGTCAGGGTGTTGACCTATTTTTATTGATTTTGAGAGGGGTTCTCTGTGCCTCCTGGATTTTGATGCCTGTCTCCTTCCCCAAATTAAGGAAGTTCTCTGCTATAATTTGCTCCAATATACCTTCTGCCCCTCTCTGTCTTTCTTCTTCTTCTGGGATTCCAATTATTCCTATATTGTTTCTTCTTATGGTATCCCTTATCTCTCGAATTCTGCCCTCGTGATCCAGTAGTTGTTTACCTCTCTTTTTCTCAGCTTCTTTATTTTCCATCATTTGGTCTTCTATATCACTGATTCTCTCTTCTGCTTCATTTATCCTAGCAGTTAGAGCCTCCATTTTTGATTGCACCTATTAATTGCCTTTTTGATTTCGACTTGGTTAGATTTTAGTTCTTTTATTTCTCCAGAAAGGGTTTCTCTAATATCTTCCATGCTTTTTTCAAGCCCAGCTAGTATCTTTAAAATCATCATTCTGAACTCTAGTTCCGACATCTTACTAATGTCCATATTGATTAGGTCCCTGGCAGTCGGTACTGCCTCTTGTTCTTTTTTTTTGAGGTAATTTTTTTCTGTCTTGTCATTTTATCCAGAGGAGGATAGATGAATGAGAGAACAAAATGCTCACAGGGTAACAACGACCCCAGAAAAATATACACTAAACAAACCAGAAGAGACTGAAACTGGGGGAAAAGAAAGGGAAAGAAAGAAAAAAGAAAAAAAAAAAAGAAAAAGACACAAACAAACAAACAAACAAAAAACAGAATATGATCAAATATGATCAGGCTGGTGCATAGATCAGTGCCACACACTAGATTTTGGGCGTATATTGGTCTGTTAGAAGAAAGTGCCTCCCAAAATTTTAAAGAAAAAAAACTTATATATGTACAAAAATAAGGGTTAATCTGATGAAGGGATGGAATATGACTGTAAAGATGAAAACTATAAAAGATTTTATAAAAGGAATTGATAAGATAAGAAGTTGGTTGAAAAAAGAAAGAAGAGGATTTAAAAAAAAAAGGAGGGGAGAGAATGTGATCAGGCAGGAGACTAGAACATAGCCATACACTAGAGATTTAGGGTATATTTTGGACTGTTAGAAGAAACTGTATCCCAAAATTTTAAAGAGAGAACAACTTATATATATATACCAAAAATAAGGTTAGCTACTATGAAGGGATAGAATATGACTCTAAAAATGAAAAATAAAAAATATTTTTTAAAAAGGGATTGATAAGATGTTGGTTGAAAAAGGGAAAAAGAAAAATTCAAAAAAAATAGAAAAAGAAAAAAAAGAAAATTAAAAAAATTAACTTTGAAAGACTAAAGGATCATGGGAAAAAAGCCATAGATTCTATGTGCATTATTCCCTTAGCGCTGGAGTTCTGCCGTTCTCATTGATAAGTAAACTTGGTCTTGGCTGGCTGTTCTCGCTGATCTTCTGGGGGAGGGGCCTGTTGCCGTGGTTCCCAAATGTCTTTGCCGGAGGCGGAATTGCCCCGCCCTTGCCCGGTCCAGGCTAAGTAATCTGCTTGGGTTTGCTCTCGGGAGCTTTTGTTCCCTGCAAGCTTTCCATACAGGTTTGGAGGACGAGAGTGAAAACGGCGGCCTCCCAATCTCCGCCCCAGAGGAGCTGAGAACTCGGGCCCCGCTCCTCAGTGAGCCCCCAGAGAAAAGCAGTCAGTCACTCCCGTCTCCCCGGTCTCCGGCCGCACTCCATGCTCACCTGGCCTGTGACCAAGCATTTCTATCTCTGGCTCACGACCCCGTGTGGAGTCTCCAAACCCAGCAGATCCCTGCGCTGCGCTCCCTGCCGCTCCTCCTGGGGGAGGAAGGGGAGTCTCCCCAGATCTGCCGCTTGTTGGGTCCCTGTGGAGGAGCAGTGGCCCGACTGTGCAACGGATCATGGTTTATGGCAACCCCGAGCTGAGAGCCCACGCCTCGGTTCTGTCTCTGCAGTGGCTTCCCCACTCTGATACCTGGGAGTTCTGCACTCAGTCACCCCTGGTCTTCCTGTGACCCTGAGGGTCCTGAGACCACACTGTCCCATGAGGGTTCCACCCCCCGCTTAGCCACTGGAGCGTCGTCCCTCAGCAGAGCAGACTTCTAAAAGTTCCGATTTTGTGCTCTGCAGCTCTATCACTTGCTGGTAGCGGCCCACAGAGGCCCCCTCCGCCGCCATCTATCCTCCCGAATATCGCCTCGGATTCACTTCTCCACACGTCCTACCTTCCAGAAAGTGGTTGCTTTTCTGTTCAGAGAGTTGCTGCTGTTCTTTTCTTCATCTCCTGTTGAGTTTGTAGGTGTTCAGAATGGTTTGATCTCTATCTAGCTGAATTCCTGGGACCAGAGGAAATTTAGGTCTCCTACTCCTCCGCCATCTTGCTCCTCCCCCCAAGAAGAAAGATCTTATCACCCTTGTGTTGAGCACAAGTCACTCTCCTCTGCTTCTCTGAACATTGTCTTCTTGCCAGGTCATCCTAAAACAACACTGGAAGCCCTTGGAAATGCCATGTTTCAGCCAAGAGTAGTGGATATTTTTCTAAGAACTGAAAAGTATCCTATAAGCTGAATAGCATATGACTACTTCAATGGCTTTTACATATCTTATGATGAGGTATGTTTCATAGTTTTATTGTTTCTCTGTTCCCTGATTTCATCAGACTCATCTCAGCTCTGGCTACTGTCCTTTTTCTCCTTTACAACCTACTTCCACTTCTTTCCATTCAGTCCCCAACTCAGTGTGTTCTTCCACCCCAACCATCCCATTCACCAAGTGCCAAAATCAGCGAACACCTTTCTTTCTTTATTTTATCCTATCCCTCTTTAGCCTTTGACATCATTGACTCTGTCCTCATTTTTGGGGGACTTGTGGAATGAGAAGATAAAACCTAGGAAGATAGAATGTTAGAGCAAAAAGGCCTCTAGAGACCATCAGACCAAACCACTCAGTTTCCAGGGGAGGAGGTGAGTAACTTGCCAAAACTCATGGCTCCAGCTGTTGGATGAGTTCCAGTACTGTCTCTCCTGTAGCATCTGGTCTTTCAGTCTACAGCTCCTGCTATTCCAGCTTGGTCTCTTATCCAAGCATTATACAGGTCTGACCCTGGCCAACTCCATGACTGGCTGGGCTGGAGTGCCTTCAAGGTGATAGATCTGTCTTTTCTGTCACTTCACTCTCCGCTGCCTCCCAGGGGCCTCTACCCCTCAGGCTGGCTTTTTGCTGATCATGACACCAGAGAATCAATACCAAGAGGAGAAGATTGAAAGTGCCAGGCAGAATCCTTGAAAATGCCATGCCGCATTGATAAAGGTAAACCTATTAGAACTTACAGAGTTAAAGACCTTTGGACCTTTATTCTGTAGAGTAAAACAGTTGCCAAGCTGTAAAGGGATATGCATTTGGGGGTATCTTCTCCTTAAGCCTGTGCATTATCATTTGTCCAGATACCCAGATCAATTTCCTGTGCCCACTTCTAATGGGTATCATGGGTCCTTGCACGTGGAAAGGCCCACTCCACATAGAGTATTGGTAAAAAGACAAGACTTTTAGAACAAAGAGGGAGGAACGGAGGGAGGAAAGAAGGGAGAGGATAAGTCAACTTAAGTCATCCCCACATTTGGCTGCTATAGGGGTGGGGTATTCAATTCAGGGAAAACTCCCTCTCCTTATAAACAACAAAGAGTCCTGAACTCTAACTTCTACATGCAGAGCTGCTTCTTTGTCCTTGCACCTTTGGGAGGACTCCTCATGCGGATGGGAAACTGGATGGAATCCATTATATTGCATACACTGCACCATGGGATTTAATTCATGTAATAAGTAGCCCCAAGCTCTGTCAGGGCACAGATACAATGGACTCAAAAGATGGACCCTTGTTTCTACAAACCCCTAAAGTGCCCTCAGAATTTGAAAGGCGCAACCATGTTGAAGGGTTTTCTCTTTTTTCTAACTAACCAATTTTTTACTAATAGACTTCAAATATCATAACAGTCTAATCCCTGTTGTCCTTAAACTTTTTATTTCTTTTTATAGGGCAGCCAAAAGCTAGATTGTCTTTATTAAATTGAAGGAAGTAATGCATGTGGAAAATGTTTTGCTAAATGTAAAACACGCTACGAATGTTAGTCATTGATATTGTCACTTATGAACCAGTGCTGATTCTCATTAGGAAGAGTTCGGTGAACCTGTCTCCCACTTAGCCACCCTCAGCGTGTTATTTTATGATGGGGAATAAGTCGGGAAGAGAAAAGAAACAATAAACCTTCCATATGCCACATGCTATCGGAAGGGGGAAAAAAAACCCTATTTAAAGATTTCTTCATTCAGCAAATATTTATTGAGTCGCTATTTTTGGGAGCAATACAGAGGTGCACTAAATAGTTTCCCCTCAAAGACCTTAGTGCATTATAAGAAGACATTTAAAAAAAATAAACAATAAACATATCATAAAAAATTGTGTTAAGTACAATGAAGAAATAGAGCAAGGTGCCAGGAGAGAATATACCAGGAGGCCTGAATTATACAGGGAGAGAGGCTCAAAGATGAGTAGAGTGCTTAACACTGGAATATGCTAGGTTTGTATTTATTGAGTAAATGAATCAGTAGTAAATGCATTAATTAGTGGTCTCTCTGCATAAGTGATATTTAAGCTGAGAACTGAAGGATGACTAGGAATTAGCCAAGAAAAAGAGCTTGGGACTTTTAAAGACCTGAAAAAGGCCAGTAGAATGGTGAGAGAGGAAGAAGGTGGTGTGAAGGACAGAGGCGGGTGGGCGGTGGATCGTGCAGAGCGCCACAGACCCCTGGCTTGTTTGCTCTAGCTGACATGGCTAGCCTGGGAAGCTTTAGCCCCGGGGGAACTTAATCTGATTTAATCTCTAAAATGATCACTTCAGCTGTTGCTTGAAGAATGAAGGGAAGGTTGGGACACAGGGACGCAAGTAGGGAGACCACTTAACAAGCTTTGTAGGAATCTAGATTAGTGACAGCAGTGGTGTGAGCTAGGGCGGAGGCAGTATGGGTGGAAATGAGCAGACACACTCACGAAGTCCATTGAATGTAGAATTAAGAAGCCTTTGATGATTGATCAGGGGGCAGTGGAGATGTCAAAGATTGCCTTGAAGTTCCTGGCTTGGGCAACTGGGCGGATGAACTTGGGAACACTGAAGGAGTTTGGAGTGGGTGGGGATCATAATTTTAATTTGAGAATAAAAAACAAAACAAAACGAACAAAAACATCTTGGCCAGCTGAGAGCAGCATGTCATGTCTGGAGAGTGACGTGGGGAAGAGCTACAACGGTAACTTCCTTTTTCTCTGTGAGCGGTGTTTATGAATACATCCTTCAACAGCACCTGGCGTGGAACAGGTTCTATCAACTCTGATTAGACAGTGCAACATGGCATAGAGCTCTTCTCGGGCTCAAGGAGACCAGGAAGGAGGAAGCACCGTTTTCATGTGTCGGGGTTTCAAGATTCGCTCAAAAGGCAGCATTGTAAAATGAACTAAGCTATGATCCGTTGCTCACTTTTCCTTACCCTGGCCCTCCCGTCTCTGCAAGGCATTCTCCTTTCCATGATTCTTTTACTTCTGATAACATTTTAGAGAATACCTCGATTGCGTGATAATAGTCTTTTTTTTAATTGTGTTAAAATGTACATAACATATAATTTACCCTTTTGACCACTGTCAAGTGTACAGTTCAGTGGTATGAAGCACATTCGCTGAGGGGCAACCATCACCACCATCCATCTCCAGAACTCTTTTCATCTTGAAAACAGAAACTCTGTCCCGGTTCAACAATAACTTCCCATCCCCCGCTTCATGCTAATAGTGGTTTTAACTTAGTTGTAACATTTTTTTTAAATTTTTATTGTTATGTTAATCACCATACATCACATCATTAGTTTTTGATGTAGTGTTCCATGATTCATTGTTTGTGTATAACACCCAGTGCTCCATGCAGAACGTGCCCTCTTTAATACCCATCACCAGGCTAACCCATCCTCCCACCCCCTTCCCCTCTAGAACCCTCAGTTTGTTTTTCAGAGTCCATCGTCTCTCATGGTTCGTCTCTCCCTCCAATTTCCCCCCCTTCATTCTTCCCCTCCTGCTATCTTCTTTTTTTTTTTTGTAACTTTTTTTTTTAAGATTTTATTTATTTATTTGTCAGAGAGCGAGAGAGAGCACAAGCAGGGGGATTGGCGGGCAGAGGGAGAAGCAGACTCTCCACTGAGCAAGGAGCCCCATATGGGGCTCCATCCCAGAACCCTGGGATCATGACCTGAGCTGAAGGCAGACGCTTAACCAATTGAGCCACCCAGGCGGCCTTAGTTGTAACATTTTTAATTGCCTTATAAAGAAAGATCTCTTGCCTTGGCCGGGGCAGATTAGACCATAGGCAGAGGAGGGGTGAGCCAGCCAGGCAGGGTTCTGTCCTGGATGAGCATCAGTTTTCTCCGGGGATGGCAGCTGGAAGAGAATGACAGAACCCCAAATGGGAACCAAAACTGGGGGTGGGGGGGTCAGAGCCCAGCACTTTGCAAAGCATACTCTCATCAGCAAAATGTGACTTTCTGTGCCTTCCGGGATAAAACCTTGGCATTACTGTGTTTTTGTTTTAACAGGTTTATTGAGATACAATGCACCAATTTAAATTGTTCAATGGTTTCAGCCTATTTATAGAGTTTGCAGCCATCACCCCAGTCAATTTTAGAATACTTTTTTTAAAAATTTTATTTTATTTTATTATGTTAAGTTAGTCATCATATAATACATCATTAGTTTTTGATATGGTGATCCACGATCCATTGTTTTCGTATAATACCCAGTGTTCCAAGCAGTACGTGCCCTCCTTAATACCCATCACCGGGCTAACCCATCCCCTTCCCCCCCTCCCCTCTAAAACCCTCAGTTTATTTCTCAGAGTCCATAGTTTCTCATGGTTCGTCTCTCCCTCCAATTCCACCCCCCTTCATTTTTCCCTTCCTTCTCCTAATGTCCTCCATGCTATTCCTTATGTTCCATAAATAAGTGAAACCATATGATAATTGACTTTCTCTGCTCGACTTATTTCACTTAGCATAATCTCCTCCAGTCCCATCCATGTTGATGTAAAAGTTGGGTATTCATCCTTTCTGATGGCTGAGTAATATTGCATTGTATATATGGACCACATCTTCTTTATCCATTCATCTGTTGAAGGGCATCTGGGCTCTTTCCACAGTTTGGCTATTGCGGACATTGCTGCTATGAACATTGGGGCCCTTCTTTTCACTACATTTGTGTCTTTGGGGTAAATACCCAGGAGTGCAATTGCTGGGTCATAGGGTAGCTCTATTTTTAGTTTTTTGAGGAACATCCACACTGTTTTCCAAAGTGGCTGCACCAGCTTGCATTCCCACCAACAGTAAGAGGGTTCCCCCTTCTCCACAACCTCTCCAACATTTGTTGTTTCTTGCTTTTATCACCCCAAAAAGAAACCCTAAACCCATTAGCAGCCACACCCCACCCTCTCCAACTACCCACCAGATTGGCTGCCTGGGCCCTAGGCAACTATTCATCTACTCTCTTTCTTTCTGGCTTTGCCTCTTCTGGACACTTCATGTAAATGGGGGCACACCATATGGGCTCTTTTATGACAAACATTTGTTTTGTTTTAACAGAGGAATGCATGGCTCTTTCTCGAGGATTTCCCTTAGTAAGCAGTGAAAAACAACAGCCCTGACCCCAAATCACAGCCAGGCAACTGGGAGAGCTGCAGTGTTCCAGGGGCTGCCAGAAATAGCCCTTCCTTCCGGGTCCCCCGGGGCAGGGAATCAGGATTTCAGAGCTCCCTATGTCATTACTTTTTGAAAAGCATAAAGGCCCTTCCTTCTGGCCCTGGGGGATTCCTTGGGGCTCCCTGCTCCAGGTGATGGGAAAGCCTCAGGCCTACAAGCATTTCAGGTCACAATTCTCTGCCCTTTATCATTGAGGGTTATACTAGAAGCGGGAGAGACTCAGGCTGACTTGCTGTGGAACAGGGACCAACCAACCTCCCCAGTGCCTCATGGCAGAGCCACCAGGAAGATTTTCCCCTAAAAATACACCTCTGTTGGCACTGGAATTCCTTAGATAGCAATTCTTTTCTTTGGCTAAATCATAAACTCTGCCTCCACATGTTCAGTGCTTTTGTTTCCCGAGCACTTGGGCACATATTGCCTTTGCAATATCTTTCATTCTATTAGTTTTGATAGAGCACCATCCATCTGCTTCCTCGTAACGAGATTGTGGAAGATGAGGTGCTTTGCCTCATTGGTGCTCCCAGAACACTTTACACTTACCTCTATTATAGCACTTAGCACCTTTTATTATAGCTATTTGTTTACACAGTTTACCTGCCCCTTCAGACTATGAGCTATCACAAGCAGAAGCTTCTGGACCGAGCACACTGCAGGACACATAGTAGGCAGACAGTAAAAAATGGCGGGGCTCACAACCCAGTTTACAGGAAGAAGACCAGGCCTTAAGCCTGTAAAGATAGAAAGTGATTTCCTGAAGGACACAATTCAGTAAAACGCTGGAACCCAAGTCTTGTTACCTTCAGACTCAGGGCTTTTCACTTGGCAGAGGTGCTTATAAACATGCGTGTGCGGTTCGCAGTTTACAAAGGGCGTTCATATAGATTGTCTCAAGTGACCTCCATAATAGCCTTGTGAGGGAGGGACTCCATTTTTGAACTGAACAAATAAGGAAACAGTCTCAGAGATGTCAGGCAATTTACCGGGCAAACCAGCCCCAAACAAAGGCTTTGCAGAACTGTATTTAAATGCTAGTTCTGTCCCTTCTTGCTCGTGATTTAACTGAGCCATGGTTACTTCATTTCAAAAATGGGAATTGTAAACCCTGCCTTGCTGAAGTTGATGAGATTTATAGATAATGTAAATACATTGCTTGGCTCATAGTAAGCACTGAATGGATGGTAACTATTCCTGCTGCTAGTTGGAAGTTGGAAGCTAAAAGTTGCGTCTGCATTTTCTAAAGAAGCCCTTCTGCTCTTGTAGTCAATGCCCGGGGAAGGATAATACTTTAAGACTGGACTATCAGAGCAGAAGGTATTAGAGTCCAGTATTGAGGAGTTAATACCAGAATAGAGAAGGGAACCGAAATTTGGGCTGCAGGGGAGGGGACAAAGATAAATGTTACTGATCCAAGCATTTTTTTTTTTTCAACCTGGTCTTAGAGAGTGCAAGGAGTGGGGAGGTGGGCCAGTGAGTGTATCCTGATGCTCTACCCTGCAGCCCACTACCCCCACTACCCCCTATGACACTCTAACAGAGTGTCATAGAACTTTACACATGGACCTGCAGCCCTCACACGCTTCATGCCCCAACACCTTCCTTTCTCTGTTCCCTCTGTTCATGCTGTTCCTTGGGGGAGAACATTTTGCAAGTTCATGTACTCCCTCGAGGCTGGGTAAATGGGTTTCCAGATTGGTTATGGATCAGAGAAGCATGTGCATTTGTTTGACTTTGATGTGTCAACACTTGTCTGCATATGTCTCCTTTTGCAGTGTTTGGAAAACGAGGGTCTAGAAGATGAAGTGTTACCTCTTGCCTTGGCCACACTTGGAATGAATAGCCCAGTCGCTCTGAATTCATTCGGTGTTTATGGGAATATCATGTGTAGTTCTGTCGACATTCCCTAACCATTATAATGCAGTTACCGTAGATAATGCTCTCCTAGTGCAATATGTTATCGCCATTTTAACAACCTGACATACGATCGGCTCATATTATCACTTAAATGAATCCATTAAGCAGCTAGAGGCTTCCAGGAGTCGGATATGAGAGCATCAAATGGACAAACCTGCACCACTTCCAACACGACCGACCTCATCAGCTGGAGGAAAGACTCATTCTACCTGAGGGTCGTCCAGCCAGCTCATCCAAGGACTTGGGAAACTATTCCCTTCAGAATCTAAGTTAGACCCCAGGCCCTGCTCTAGGAGAGAAACTCCCACCTTAGTACACCCTTCCTTAATGTACAAAAGAAATGTTGGTGCCTAAGAGTAAAGCAAGGACATGTAATCAAATTCACAACTCCGGCTACAGAGCTGAGTAGTTTAGGTCTGAGGGAGGCAGCAAATTATACAGAGATGGGAAATTGTGCCTGAAATTACTGCTTGCCCACAGGGTTGGATTTGAAGGATCGGCTAACATTTGTAAAAGGTATGCGGTCTACAGACTCTTATTACATAGGCTCTATTTTCTTTGCTCCTCAAAAGTACCCAATAATGTCAAAACGATTATCCCCATTTCACAGATGAGGAAAGGGAGTTTTTCATCCAGTCAGCTTCACAGGCTTATGTGAGAAGTAAACAAAGTCACACATGTGAAATACCTAGCATTTAGTACGCACTCGCCATATATTACTTCTCTTCCACTGAGATCTTCCTCAGTGGGAAGGAGCCTCTGTCCAAAATTCTCTCTCCATCTACCCTGAGCTCAATTCTAAATTCCCACTGTCAAATCAGCAGTCTGATTGGTATCGGATCCATGAGATGGGTACATCGTAGGAGTCTGACCCCTTGAGTCCATTTTTGTAAACTGACTAGTGATGGGAAGAACCAATAACTGGGGGGTCAAAAGAACTCGATATAATTAAATAATTAAATGTCGTGATTAGTGGAGTTTCAGTTACTAGGAACCAGCCAGTTAATTCTACAGAAGGTGCCCCTTAGACCAGGAAACAGCGAGAAGTCCCAGAACGCTGAGAGGTTTGGATCAGGAGAGAGTTTGAATTTTAAAGTCAAACAACGAAAAGTCTGTCCTCAGTTGGGATAACATAGACTTTTTTTTTTTAAGACAGAGAGAGAAAGAGAGAGAGAGCGTGCAAACAGGGGAAGGAGGGGCAGAGGGAGAGGGAGAGAGCAAATCTTAAGCAGGCTCTACGCCCAACACAGAGCCTGACTCAGGGCTTGATCTCATGACCCTGAGATCATGACCTGAGCCGGACGCTTAACCGACTGAGCCACACAGGCATCCCCTAGACATTTTTTTAAGACAATTTTTTTAGAGCAGTTTTAGGTTCACAGCAAAATTGAGAGGAAGGTTCAGAGATTTTCCCTATACCTGATGCCCCCACACACAGCATGGACTTTAAGAGCCAGCTTCTAGGATTCAGGGGATAAGACAGAGTGTGAAGCTCTCACAGCTAAGAGAGGAGGAAGAAAAGAAGGCACCCAAGGACACACAGGTGGTTCTGGCTGGTCACGGCTTAGAGCAGGTCATCCCAAGACAGGGGAGCCACAGAGCCAGGAAGACACCAGGGCTCATGTGGGAGCACAAACCCACTCTCTGTACACTGGTGAGCTGGGGCTCCAGGCTCCTCAAAGCTTTGGGTGAACCCTTCCATTGCAAGGTTGAATTCCTCCCCCTAGCCCTCTGCATTCCGGGCAGCCATTCTTGGTTTTGTCTCTTGGTTGGAGGTCAAGGTCATCCTTTTCACCTTTTTTTTTTTTTTTTTTTTTACTTTCTTTGAGGATTTGTGGGATCTTACAGGGGGTGAAGGGGTGGGGTCCCAGTTCAGAGGGGCCCCTCCTCTACTCTCTCTACTTCACTGCTGACCCCCTCCTGCCTTTTATCTTACTTCCTTTAGAAACTCACAGAATCAATGTGTGACCCTTCCCACGGCACACAGACCCCTCTGCTTCCCTCCTGGGAGCAGCCCTGTCGAACCAGTTTACCATCCTAGCCCTGAACTGTTCCCAACCTTGGCCGCCCCCGTCTTGGGGAATCCCGGTGGATTTACATTCTCCATCTCATTTCAACCATTTTCATGTGCTTTTTAATGCTCCTTCCGTATCTCTGTATCTCTATTTCTTACAGGGCCAGAGGACGGCCGAAGGAAGTTAAAGGGCACTGCAGCAAACTATATCTACTTTACAATTGGGTCCTGACATTAATAAGCTGTAAATGGCATTCACCTGCGGACAAATAAACTGGCCACACTAGAGATGCTGACTTAGCTTCCAGCGGGAGTGATATGCAAACTACTTAACCAGCAAGACAAAAAGGAGCTAGCCAGCCACAGGACTCTGGAGCTCATGGGGTGCAAGTTTCTCCCTCTTCCAGACACCTCCATCCTCTGTTCATTTTACAGTGTGTCTGAATGAAGAAGTACAGGGGGTACGGACGGAGGAAAACAAATTCAGTGCTCAGCCCTGCATTCGCTTCGGACGGGAGGCGCCGTGGTGAGCCCCGGACAAAGGCGGAACATTCGGGCAAGGGGAACATTCCCTGCCACTGGGGCAGGTTTGCCCTAAAGAAAGTGGGAAAGGATGTTGCCCCCTCTGTGGTTAATGGGGTAAAAAAGGTACTTCTTCAGCTCTGCAGCCTGTACCATCACATAAATTGAAACAGACAGAATTACCATTGATACAAATTAAAAACAAATAAAAAGGGTACACAGAGCTGATTCTGAGAGTTCAAACTCCATTACCCGCTGATTTACTGAGCAGTGACCTGTGATTGTGGGGGGAGGGAGGGAGGAGTGCGGAGCCTCTGTGAATCCCATCAACCCCACTGCCATGTGGCACACCAGTCAATAAGCTATTTAATTTAATGGGAAGCAGTATTGACGAGCCGGAGAATGCAAGTCACAAAAGATGCAGCTGCAAGGAGCAGATAAAGTCTTCAACCTGGCCTCACTCTCAGGGTACCCACCCCTCTGCATCCTCCCCCCATCAGAATCAGAGGAGAGATCCATGGGATTTGGGGGGTTTCGGGGCCCGAAGGGGACAGTGCTTAGGAGGGATTACCAACACAGAGAGATGGAGTCAGCCAGAGGTGGGTTGCAGGGGAGATTGGTAAGGAAATGGGAAACAGATCTTTGGAACTGAGGACAATGCTATAAATGACCTTTCAGAGTGAAGGCAGCCAGAACGGGGGAGGCCAGCAATTCTACAGGGAAACCCAGCCACCGAATCCCAGGAGAATGAGCCCATCTGTTTGTTTTACTCTTTCTTATGGGGTCAGATCAGGAGTGAAACGCTCCCGGAACCAGAAGCACTTTTTGTCCACCAACCACAAAATGGAAGCCGAGAAAACCAAGCAGGTCACACTTGCGTTTGGGAGATTTTTAGAAAGGGGTCAGATAAGTAGAAAATTAGAACTGGAAAAGGTCTGGGAAAGACTCTAGTTCAATGTCCCCCCATACTGCCCCTCCCCCCTGCCCATGCATTTTGGGGAATGCCACACCTGGAGAAGGGGAGCGAGAAATAGAAGGTAAGGAAGGCAAGTGTGATGGAGTGGGTCATTTCGCTCCAAGTTCCGTGCACGTCCCACTGCTTTGGAGAGTGTAACAGACTCAAGTGAACGCACAGGACTTGGACCACTCTTAGCTTTAGCACACACTGGGTTTCAAGATATGAGTTTTGAAGAATAAACGTAAAAGAGTGAGTTGGTAGCGTTGTCCCATAGACTGATCTTTATTTATTAAACAAACATGGAGAGAATATGTATTTGTGCAGTAGGTATTGTTCTACGTGTTTTGTAAACATCAGTTCCTTTAATCTTCAAAATAACCCTATAGGAGAGGGACTATTTTTATCTGTATTGTTACAGATGAAGAAATTGGGGTGTGGCGAAGAAGCTTTCTCAGGGTTCATCCAGCTGGGATTGGAGTGCAGGCAGCCTGACTCTGCAGTCCATACAAAGTGCTGTGCTCCTTCCAATAATAATAATAATAATAATAATAACAAAATAATAATAATGTTAACCACCATTGGTTGGTTGCTTACCAAGTGCCAAATGTGCTCTGAAACATTGTATTATTTAACTATCAGAACAATTCCATGAGGTAGGTGTTATTATTCCCATGTGACAAATGAGTAAACTGAGGCCCAGACTGGTAAAGAAAATTACATAAATCCCACAGCTAGGAAGTGCCAGCACCAGGCCTCAAACCCAGGTTTGTCCTACTACAAAGCCCGTTCTCTGAACTACGATCGGAGCTTGTCCTCCCCACGCACCCGGCAGAAGAACTGGGTCCCAGCTGCGGCTCTCACATTGCTCCATGATGCCACCTCCAAGGTCAGCTTCTCATTGCCGAGTAAATTCTTAACCTCGATGTGACTCAATACCCTCATTTGTTGAGTGGAGGGAACCTACCTCTTAGGACTGCTCATGAAGATCAAATGATATAAATGTATTCATGATTAATGACGATCGTGATGATCATGATTAACACATTATCATGTATTGAATGATGTAACGTATTCCACACTATGCATGAGGCAGTGTTCCGGGCACTGGGGATGTAGGAGCAGGGCTGGCTTCATGGGTAGACAACCTGTGCAGGTGCATGGAGTCCTGTATTAAGAAAAGCCTCACACATGGGGTTCAGTGCTCTGGGGTTGCCGACTTAAAATTCTCAGTCACTGTATCTTTGAATTTGTATTTTGTAAGTGAAGTCTGATAGGACAATGGAGCATGCATGAGGGCTTAGAGCCCCAGCCTCACATGCAGTCCTCTCTCCCTGGAACAGATGATGACCACCGGCTCCCCTGCTCCCTGAGGCTCTGACCCCACCTGGCCTCCTCTTCCCAATTCCCATCCAGCAACCAATGCTGCCCTTTGCCCGTGGTGGGGGTCTGAGTGTATCCCTGGAGAGAGTCAGGCATGCCTGCCCCGTAGCATCTTGGCTCCGAGCATGACAGTGACCATTCCCACTCTGGTCTAGCGGTGCCAACGTGGAAGTTGGCAGGCGGCCTTCATCTACCCCCCGGCCAGCCAGGTAACTAGAGCATTCCAGCACAAAGATTACAATACCCTTAGGGGTTGCCCATCCATCACGGGTTGGAGTAGTGGGCCTGTGGGAAGGGGAGATCCCTGGCTTGGCTTTTCCGCCTCTGTGTGGCACAGTGCATCAGTCCAGCAGCTGGAACCTGGCTGTCCATGGACTTCAACTGCCTTGAGTCACCGGGTGGTCATGTGGGCACCTGTAAGGGTCTGCACTGGCTCAGCAACTCTGCCCGTGCCCGACAGAGTACAACCTTCTGCAGCAAATAAAAACCACTATGATAGTCCAAGAGGGACTGGAAAAAAAGAAAAAAGCTTTATATTTTAGTACCTTGAACGGCACTTTTTCCTGCTTTTTCAATAAAGCTCTTGCATTTTCATTTTGTACTGGGTGCCTATATGAATTTGCAAAAGCTTCATAACAAAATACAAAGTTAATGGTTTAAGCGACAGAAATGTATTTCTCATGGAGGCTAGAAGTCCAAGATCAAGGTGCTGGCCGGTCTGGTTTCTTCTGAGGCTTCTCGCCTTGATGTGAACGTGGCCACCTCTCGCCGCATCCTCACATGGACACACTACTCTGAGTGTGCACAGTCCTAGTGTCTGTTTGTGTGTCTAAATTTTCTCTTCTTATAAGGACACCAGTCCAATTGGATTGTGGCTCATCCTAATGGCCTCATTCTAACTTAATTACTTCTTTAAAGGCCCTATCTCCACATCTAGTCGTACTCTGAAGTACAGAGGGTAGGGCCTCAGCATATGAATTTTGAGAACACAATTCAGCCCATAATAGTCCCTCAAATGACGTTACTAGTGTTGTACAGAAGTGTAAAAAAGATTCCATTCTTATAGAGCTTACTTTCATGAGCGAGGAGATAGGTAATTAAAAAGTAAATATTCAGTATGTCAAATGGTGATAGGCGCCCCGAGGAACCAGCACATAGGGTAGAAGGGATGAGAGTAATAGCGAAGACACTTGCTGTTTTACATAAAATGACCAGGGAAAGCTTCTCTGATATGCTAACATTTAAACAGAGACCCGAAGGAAGTCAGGAAATGAACTGGACCTATATCTAGATGAGGGAACAAAAAGGACAAAGCTATTAGAATAGCGTCTGGCACACAGTCTCATATAATATTTATCATCACCATCCCATAGAACTTGTGATTACTTTCCCTGAGTCCATTCTGGGGGAGGTAATAGAGACCTAAGTGCACTCCTCAGTCTCAAATCATTCTGACCAAGACTGACCAAGCTCAAGAATTCGGTATCCTGCAGCAGGTCAAGTCTGGAATTCATCTTGTTGTTGTGGGCTCCATACCTAATGTGTCCTGAGTGACCGAGCCCTACGAGCCCCAGGTGCCCACTGGGCCCCTAGCAAGTGTCCCATTAATTGCTAGTGAATGGCTTCTGTATTTGTGATTCAGCTGCAAGAGCCCCAAGACTCCTCTCTGACTCTTCATTTCCCAGTCATGACTGGGGTGCAGCCCTCAACTCCAGGCTTTTGGCTTAGGGCCTCGCTCTGGTCACTACCTCCCTCTAGCGCCCCTGACGTTGTGGTTCTTAAATTGGAGTGGGGATGGGGGAGGTGATTTTTCCTCCCAGGGAACACGTGGCAATGTCTGGAGACAGTTTTTGGTTGACACGATTGCAGGGGGGCGGTGTTGCTGCTTCTGGCACGTGGTGCGTAAAGGCCAGAGATGCTGTGAAACACCCTCGGATGTAGGCAACAGCTCCCCCAGCAGAGTTACCCAGTCCAAAATAGCAGTAGTACTGAGGTTGGAAACACTGCCCTAGAGGATAATACGGAAGGAAAGTAATACACCAACTGCCAAAAACAAGGCAGAACAGGGGAAACAGGAGGAGAAACAAGGCGAAATGTCTCCTTAGTGCAGGGGTTTGTCTACCTTCCCTAATCACCCCCAGCCCTTTCCCAGGGCCCCCAGGCAGTGCCTGGAGGGCTCCCCGTAACAGGTGGCCACCCCTGGAGCTGCTGCCCAGACCTTGGATCTTGCTCACTGTCTATAGTTGTCCTGCCCCGCGTACCCACTTGGCTGGACACCCTTGCAATGGCTCCAAATGGGCTTCACAGATGCCTTTGGAGACTGATTTTTGCAGCACTTGCTACACCCCAGGGGTGAACCAACAGCGGGCGTCTCGCCACACAGAATCAGCCCCAGCTCCTTATCCCTTCCTGGGATGGATTACTGCTAAATCTGCCCCAGGGATGACACTGAGGTTATTCTACCAAGAAGGTCACCGTGTCAGATCATAGTCAGATCACATAGGTCTGTCACAGAAGCTCCCCTTCCACTCCACCTGTGCTTGGGAATTGTCCCTCTAGCACCTCGAGTAATAGAGCGCCCATAGATGTTCTTTAAATTGAACGGAACTTCCTCCTTACACGGGGAGCATCTGTCCCTTGCACTGCCTTTGGGCAGTGGGTTGTGAGCAGGATGGTGGAGCCATAGATTATTTCCCATTCATAGCTTGGGAGATAATGGTGCAGGGACCAGCCAGTCCCAACAGTGTCTGAAAGCTTTTGTGATCCCCACAAGGCATGTTCCAGCAACCCAAAGACTCCCTTCAGACAAATTTCTATGGCAACAGACAACATCTAAAAGATGAAAGGTGTGTTCTGAATGCCACTAGCATCTCAGGAACTGATGAAGTAGGGTCACTTAAAGATGTGGTGGGGAGAGGGAAAGAGGACATAGGAGTAGGGAGAATGTGTGGTGAGTTTGAAGCCAGGTTATACACAAAGCCGGTAGACTTTCTCCCCAAAGGGCGGAGGGAAAAGAGAAGAAGAGAGCGTACCCACTGCTTAACTATAAAACAAAAGTGAGGGAGAGGAGCAGACAAGCAGTATGAGGCAGGGTGTTCTGGATTTGGCCTGTTCCCTATTCTCTGCTTTGTCCTTCTTCCCCCTACCCAGAAATAGATGTGCTACTTCTCAGAAAGGGTTACAGAATTGCCTTGAATTCAATGGTGGTAGCAAAGAAAGAGACAGGGAGAGATTATGTAACATGCTGCTCACTCTTGAGAAATTTACTGCCAGGCAAAAAAAAAAACAACACTGGGCTGAGAATCAAGAGGCATAGATTCGAGCTTTCTCACCGCTGCTTTTGGCCACCCATTCCTGGCCAAAGAGAGGACCTCTACAAAGGGTGGCTTTTCCACAATAAAACCGTAATAACCGCTCTGCCTCCACCAGAGCCTGTTTTGAGAACCAAATGAGATACTAACTGTGAATATGTTTTGTAAACAGTAAAACATTAAACTAACATTTCCCATAATGTTCTCTGTAGAACATTAATTCCATGGGATGTTAGTGAGATTCTCGAGTCAAAAAAAAACAATAAAGTTAAAGGGTTGTGGTTGTTGTTTTAATTGTCGGATTTGTGAATATCTTTCCAATACTAAATTGACTGTGGGATCTTTTATTGCAGAGTATCTTGCATGACTAAGTTACAGAGCACACTTTGGGAAATGTTTCCCTAAAGAAATATAAGAAATCATTCCTACTATTCTCGGCCGTTGTAGGAATGATAGCAATGTGCAGAAGAGCAGAGGGGCAGGTCACCCTGCAGCAAGAAGAAGGGGACCTGAAGTGTTGCTCCACAGGCAAGGGTAACATAACACACAAGAAAAGCAAAGTGTGAGAACCCCACGCTTTCTAAGAAAGTGAAATGGGTTGAACTGTGTCCCTACACAAAGATGTGTTGAAGCTCAACCTCCCAGCACTTCAAATGTGTCCTTGTTCGGAAAGAGGGGTCTTTACAGAAATAATCGAGTTATAAATGAGGTCCTGAGGGTGAGCCCCAATCCAATATGACTGGTTCCTTATAAGAGGGGGAAATTTGGACTCAGGGAGAGACACTATGCCACTCGGTAACCTGCCATGGGAAGATGGAGGCAGAGATCGAGGCCGTGCAGCTATAAGCCAAAGATTGCCAGCAAACCACTGGAAGCCGGGGGAGAGCCACAGACCAGATTCTCCTCATGGCCCTCAGAAGGAACCAACCCGGGTCGCCTGGGTGGTTCAGTCGGTTAAGCATCTGCCTTCAGCTCAGGTCATGATCTCAGGGTCCTGGGATCGAGCCCCACATCGGGCTCCCTGCTTCTTCCTCTCCCTCTGCCCCTCCTCCTGCTTGTGCTCTCTCTCTCTGATAAATCAATCAATCAATCAATCAATCAATCAATCTTAAAAAAAAAAGGAAGAAGGAACCAACCCTGCCCTGGATCTGGGACTTCTGGCCTCCAACACTGCGAGACGATACGGTTCTCTTGTTTAAGGCACCTAGTTTGAGGTGCTTTGCTATAGCAGCCTGGGGAAGCGAATCCACCATCCCTCCTTTAAAGAACCTGCAGTTTCGTACATGCACTTTTGCAAGGTCCTGACATGTCGCTGCAACTAAGGCCACAGGTGACATAAAGCTGAGCTCTATTTAATAAGGTCATAATAGAATTGGCTAAGATTCCTGAGGCTTCTATTTTTCCTCTTGAGCTCGAAGCATACCTTGGTTGAAAAACTAAGCAACTCTAAAGACGAGGTGTCTTCACTGGGGAGACATGCATCCCCATTCAAAGGAGGATAAAGGGACTGGCATACATTTGCAGTAGTTGAGATAATCAAATCTCTTCCAAAAAATATACCCGACCAAGCCATGGCGGAGGTATGGGTCGTGTGTTTATTCAGCAGGAACACCCTACTGGGTCTAGACTTCAGATGTGATTATGGTGTCCAGCATCTGGCACGAATGGATGTCTGCAAATGGGGGAAGAACATGATAGTTGGGCCTGAGTGGTTTCTCAGAGGGTTCCAGATAAAATTCCAATCAGCTTTAAGCAATCAGTCTTCTGAGAATCACAAGGGTTATTTAAGGCATTTTTAAAAAATTGCTTTTTTTCCCTAAGATATCCAATTCTTACAAATATTTAAACAACATATTGATACGTTTCTCTATGACTTCTGACAGGGTCAAGTATTTGTTCTCTACTGGGAAGTGTTTTCAGGGCGGTAATGTGAATGCCGAGTCCTCAAATTACATTCTCCAGCCTTCTGGTGCAGGGAGTGTCGTTAGCACTATGCCATTTCCCCAAATTTTCTGATATATTGTATTGGGCAAACTCACTTTTTCCACAAGCTCTGACAAACAGAAATACAACGTGGACAGAATATCAGCTTCCATTTTGTCCAGACTTCCAGGAAGCTCCAAACGACATTAAATGTTCACCCTCAATAATTATTAGAATTTTCACTTCCTCTATTTTTTTCTATAAGTGGATTATTTCTGTTCTCTACTTCTATTTTTTTTTTTAAAAGATTTCATTTATTTATTCATGAGAGACAGAGAGAGAGAGGCAGAGGCAGAGGGAGAAGCAGGCTCCCTGCGGAGCAGGGAGCCCGGTGCGGGACTCGATCCCAGGACCCTGGAATCATGACCTGAGCCGAAGGCAGACGCTTAACGGACTGAGCCACCCAGGCATCCCTCTACTTCTATTTTTAAAGCCTTATTTTATCATTATCTCTCCGAAGTATGTCTTAGATTAGCTTTCCTGAGCTCCAAACTCCAAATATCCAGCTGTCTACTATCTATGAATCTCTGCCTGGATATTCTACAGCAACCCAAGCCCAAATCAAATTCAAAATCATGCTTTTATTTTTCCTTCTAAAACAGACAAATCCTCCTGCATTTCTGTCTTAGTGATATCACCACCATTCACTAACTTTCTGAAGCCACATATTTGGGACGACTTACATATCTTTCTTTTTAACTACCCACACTCAATCCATTATCATTCTGTTGACCGTGACTCTACTATTTCTCAGATAAGTTTCCACTGTCTCTGTGCCACATCCACCTTTATTCAGATCTTCCTGGATTCCTGCAGTGCCTCCTAATAATAAATTTCCCTTCCTCCAATCTGTTCGTTCAAAGAAATTAATCCAATAATGGCACTTGGCTTTTAAAGCCTTTCTTAAGCTTGTTCTCCTTGTGAGGATGGATTCAGGTCCCCCATAGCATGGTACACATGGTTACCTCTCCAGCTTTAGGGCCCTTAGTGTGTTTCCTCAAGTTTACCTCCTCAGACTCAGATCATAGCGGAATATATGCCCATGCTCACCTACACAGACTCGGGACCTTTCATGTGGGCCATATGCTTATCTCCTCAGACTCAGGCCATAGCAGAACATATGTCCACGTTCACTTCCTCAGACTTAGGACTCTTTGCACAGGACCTATGCTCAGCTCTCCAGCTTCTGGCAGCAATATGGCATTCATGCACACCTTCACATTTACAGTAGATTTAGATTGTAATATATGCTCCAGACATTTTGAATTACCTTCGATTTCACAATGAGAATCGATCTTAAATATATACAGTCTCTGAGCCTCCTTCTTCTGGGTCAGTAGCACTACTATTAAATATCTCAACAGCTCTTACTCAACCAGAAATAACAGTTGTCTCCCCAAAATAAAGTGTCAGAGGAAAAATAAATGCCAACCCTTTGCACTTGCTGTTTTCTTTTCCTTGAATGGCATTTTCAAACCCAATTCACCTGGATAATTCCTCATCATTCTGAGACTCAGCTCAAGCATCACTTCTTTCTCTGGAAAGGTTTTGCTGTTTTCTTGCTTCTCTTTAAAATTTGCAGAGCTGTCTTGCCTGTGTGCTCCTCATGTGCCTTATACATAGTCCTACTATCTTATCACACTGCATTGTAATTACACGTCACCTTGTCTGTGCTCACCGCTACCATGATCACTAAATTAAAGTTCCTTGAAAACAAGAACTGTTGGGTCCCACTTGTATACCTGGAATCTAGAACGGTGACTATCACATAATGCAGATTCAATAGTAAGCTCGTGTTCAGGAAATGAACAAATGGGAGTCTTCCTGGAGTTAATATGAATTATAACAGGTAAATAAAACATAACGACCTTTACAATTGAAAGCAATACCAAGCACGGCCAGTTGTAATTGCTACTGATCTACTTCATGGCAACATAGTTCCTGTCTATGAATATGTCTACTGCCAATGTGATGTTCCCTAGGTAAGGCACATGTAATTAACTGGACTTTACATTTTTTACTTTTTATGTAGCAAAGTCTTAGGATAAAGCATGGGCACCAAGGACATGGTCTCTGACTGTAAGAATACAAGATGAGGTTCTATATATGGATAATGAAAAGGAGGCACTAAGAGAATAAGTAACTTTCACAGGGTCACTCAGGGAAGAAGTGGTCAGATGAACATTCACATTTGGGCACGCTGCCTCCAGATTCAGACTGCTTTCCATTTCTACTGACTCTGCGATACTAAAGAGAAATCTAAAGGATAACATCTTTTTAGCTCAAACTTTTATTGTACG
This sequence comes from Phoca vitulina, assembly GCF_004348235.1. Classification (NCBI taxonomy): domain Eukaryota; kingdom Metazoa; phylum Chordata; class Mammalia; order Carnivora; family Phocidae; genus Phoca; species Phoca vitulina. The sequence continues at coordinate 740,403 of NW_022589774.1, read as the reverse complement.
AAAGCTAAGAGGTCAGAGAAGTAGATGGAAAAGATGTGATGAGCGAACTAGGATTTGAGCTGACTCCAGAGAATTGTCCACAAATACAAAGAAAACAGAAAGGTATTCCCAGAGAAAAGAGTATCATAAACTAAGTCACATGTTTCGATAAGTAATGGAAAACATAACAAGAGTAGAAGGAAGAAAAGTATTAATTATTTAGAGACAAGTTATTAAAATAGTCTTAATCTATTTTTCTCCCAAGGTTTTTCCCTTCTAATGCATAGGTTTCTGTTTTTCAAAATTGAAGACCGTATTGTAACCACAATTTTGAATCCTACTTTTTAAAACTTGTATATATACTGACACAAGCATTTTGTTATTATAAACTATTTGCAAACATTATTTTTAATGGCGCCCTAATCATCAAACAGATGTATGATGGTTTAATTAAACATCTCCCTATTGTTGAACACTTAAAGTTAAGTATAAATTTGTTCTTCGGATTAGAAATAACACTGCTAAGAACATCTTTGGCCATAAAACTTATATATTTATTTTTATTTCTTAGTGATAAATTACAGCAGTGGAATTCCTAGGTCTAAAGTTACTAACATTTTTGCTGTTTCTTTTTTCCCAGATAATTAAACTAATACTTGCAGGAGCTAGGACCTCAGTGATAAATAACTTAAAGTCTCTGTCCTCAGGGGTTCACTTTCTAGAGCAAAAGTAAGTAAGTGTAGGCAAAGAACAAAACACAGTAGAGCAAGTGTTTTAATTGAAAGGCGTGTGAGCAAAACTATAGGACCATGTGCAGGAAACAGTCATCTCTGCTGGGATAGTGAGGGGCATCTCAGAGAAAGGGACTTCTGAAATACGCTTTTATTAGTGTAATTCCACACTTCATTTTGGAGAGACGGCCATTAGGTCTGATCGAGTCTGAGCTGTTGAGATAGTTAAAGCTGGAGCGCTCCTAACACAGAAGAAGGAGCCCAGGGATTATATACTTTTAAGATGTACTTACTGGAACTATTAACTAATTTAATAATCATTCCTCATGTGTACAACCAAGTCACCCAAAATAAACAAACTGAGTCACTTAACCACGATTTGAAGAAGCAGCTCAGGGCCTTAGAGGCATCGTTCAACTTTGTAGTGCTTTGAAGTGGGAAGGAAGCTGTTTCCATTTTAGAAGATTTGGGTATCAGAGGCACCTTGTCCTAAGCCACTGAGAAGAGAGTGGAGAAAGCCCCAGGGTTTCTGAGACTGTCTCCTTCTCACTCACCCTGTGGCCCAGAGGTTTCTAGATTTTCTCAGTTCATGGCACTCTTAGAGCCTCAGTAATTGTTCTCGTGGTGTCCCTAAGCCAAAGGAAACATTTGTTTCGTTTATTATTAAGTAGTTAGGTTAAATACATACCTAGCTAAAGTTAGGTTAAATACATAATACTATTTATGTCCTAACAAGATAGTAGCCATTTGAAAAATAAAGCACATTAATTGAAAGAAAAAAAAATGTGTATTTTATTCTCAAACAACCACAATTGCTGACAAATGGGACATGTGCAGAACTCTCTTAGGCCTTGGAGTCAGATTAAATATGGTCACTTTTATTTCCTGTTCCACGTTGATTTTAATTTACCACTTGCTTATTACCATAGTAGCTACTATCAACACAACTTCACAACAGTGTCACAGTGCATTGCTGGTGGGAATGTAAAATGGTACCACTGCCGCAAAAAATGATATGGTGGCTCCTCAGCAAGTTATATATAGAATTACATGATCCAGCAATTCCATTTCTGTGAGTATCCTCAAAAGGATTGAAAGCAGGGATTCGAACAAATACTTGTACACCAATGTTCATAGCGACATGATTCTTAATAGCCAAAAGGAGGAACCAAGCCAAGTGTCCATCTCCAGATGAATAGATAAACACAATGTGGTCTATACATTTAATGGGATGTTTCACCATTAAAAAGGAAGGAAATTCCAACACCTGCTGCTACCGGGATGAACCTTAAAGACATTATGCTAAACAAACCAGACACAAAAGGACAACTATTGCATAATTCCGCTTACATGAGGTACCGAGAGTAGTCAGATTCATGGAGACAGAAGGCAGAATGGTAGTTAGCAGGGGCTGAAGGGAGGGGAGAATGGGAGTTGTTGTTTAACAGATACAGTCACCCTAGAATTGTCAGGAGGCAATAATGAAGCAAAAGCATTTTTTGGGGGATCAAAGAATTGCAATTGGTGTTCCACAGATTTGGGCAGCAACCCAAATGGTGTCCCACTAGGAAGCAAAAGTCAGGGATTTTTAAAGACAAAAAGGGAATGCTTGTATATATTGTTTACAAAGGATTTTGATGGGTGTTAGCGGCAGAAATCTTGGCTAAACTTGGCTAACATAATTTGTTTCGAAAGCTATCACAAAACAAAAGTCTGTTCCTATAGCGAGTTATAGGTATTTTTGCAAAGTCCTTGGGGTATTTGCCATTCAAAATGTCATGGTTCCATTCAGTGAGGAAGTACATAAAGCCCACTTCCTCCATGGTCTCCCAGCTTCATTTTAAGACCTCTTGACATAAGTGACTCCATTTGATTCCACTTTCCACAGTACAGAGTTTCAGTCTGAGATGATAAGAAAGTTCTCGAGATGGATAGTGGGATGGCTGCTCAAAAACATGAATATACTTAATTCCACTGAACTGTACTCATAAAAATGGTTAAAATAGTAAATTTTGTTACCACAATAATTAAAAAAAAAGATACAATGACATTAAAGGACATGTAGTGCAATCTAATGCTGAAGCATGAGCTACATTGAGCTGATAATTTGTATGGTGTCTGACAGATGCTGAGTCTTACTATATTTCCCTTAAAAATTTTGAAATATCCAGGGGCGCCTGGGTGTCTCAGTTGGTTAAGCATCTGACTCTTGGTTTTGGCTCCAGTCATGAACTCAAGGTCTTGAGATCCAGCCTCAGTCAGGATCTGCGCTCAGATCCTGCGCTCAGGTTCTGCGCTCAGCGGGGAGTCTGCTTGAGATTCTCTCCCTCTGCCCCTTTCCCCCTTCCCTCTTCCTCTCTCAAATAAATAAATAAATCTTAATTTTTTTAAAAAATATCCAGCAGAATGCCTGTGAGTTTGCTGCATTACTGTGGGGTGCCTTGGCAGACAGTTTGGAAACCACAACTGTTCTCTACCTTAAAGCTTACTCCTTCCCTTTCTGGATAGTTATGGACAAAAGGGCTTGGAAGAAGCTTCGCATAGCCGCTCTGCCACTAACCAGCTCTGTGATCTCAGAAAGTGACTTCCCTCCCTCATCCCCAGCTCAAAAGGACAAGCTAGATCCTGCCCAATCCAGTGAGGTCCACCTCCCCAACCGCTGCTCACTGCCCCTATCTCCCTCATTCTCTCTACCCCAGCCATCCGTAACTTCTCTCTGTTCCTAACCTGTCCCCAACTTCGCTCTCCAGGTCATTCTCCAGGATGTACATCTACCTAGAAAACTTCCTCATTCCACTCTCTTTACCTAGAAATCCCTGCTTGTCCTTTAATCCCCAGCCTGTCACGGCACCTGTAAACTTCCCTGTTGTCCCAGATTAACCAGCTGGGATCACTCCTTTGTGGCCATTGGATAAGTCTTCCTTTCTAGCCTGGAAGCCCTTTGAGGACAAGCTACCACTGCCCTTCCCACCACTGGGTCCGTGGTGCCTGCTGACACAGTTGTGGGAACGTAATTGCTGCTCAGTAAATATGCGACATCCTTACTCACAGGAAATGTCGGTATTGGTACAACTGAAGCTGAGAGAGAGGAAGGAGACTGACTGCATTGTTCAGAGCTCACTTGATCCCTTCATTCCTCTCAAGGTTTGTTTGTTTTCCCTCCTCCCTTCGTCTTTGTTAATATCTCCTTCTTTCTTCTAAAGCACTGTGTGCCCTCATACCAGGAACAAGAAAGTACTGTTCTGTTCTGGTGATCCAAAGGTGGGGGTGGGGAGTGAAAAGTTTCTCCATCTTAGGCACAAAAAGATGAGAATTTATATATTTAAAAAGTATCTTTGGACAAGTAAACAGTTCTGCCCTCACTCCCCTCTTTCCCCAAAGTATAAACAAGCCTCTGCCTCTTCTCTGTTAAAAAGATCTTCAGCAGCAAGTGGGGGGAGGAGGGAGTCTCCTCTTAGATTTCCACTGGCAATAAGGGACTGCCTGGGCAAATCCCAGCCCTCTCTCCCTTATTATTGAGAACCTCAGATGTGCACAGATTGGGTAAATCACTTTACTCCCATGCTGTCTATTCCTTGTCAATGAACTATAACACTCCAGTGTCAATGAATTGAAACAAAGATCTCATTATCCCCATTTTACTGGTAGGGAAGTTGACTCTCAGAGTGGTTAAGGGATGTTCCTGAGGACACACAGCTAACTTTGAGCCCTCTTCCTATTCTCCTTCTTCCCTGCCCCCACCCCGGCACCACTCCATTTCAGCTTCTGGAAAAAGAAACATTGCAAAGATTTTCCCGTAGGAGCCCACTCATTTTCTTGGGCGCTGGGGCTTATGGAGAGCTGAGAGAGCCTATAATTTCGTCTGCCACTTAACTGAGATTAGCTGGAAGCAATCTGCTTAAAGTTTAAACATCAACTTATCACTTTGTTAACTGCATTCATTTTCAAGGGGATGGTTAACTTTAATGGGAATGGGGGACTGAATCATGCAGCAACAGGTTCTGTGACATGTGGGAACCAGAGGGAAGTGAGAGGCCTTCCCTGTCAGACGTTGTATGGAGGGAGATCTGGTGTAAAGATCTGGATTAATTTTCTGCCTGCAATTTCCTGCAGGGGACAGACAGGAAGACTCCCATTCTGTTACCCTGTGATTGACATCAAGAATTCACTCTGCTCAAAGCAGGACAGTGCCTGGTGCCTGAAAGAATGATGGAATGGGGGAGACAAGGTCAGAATTTTTCCTAGCCACGGGAAACACAGATGATGCACATGCTATCAGAACTGCCCAATGGAAGGGAATTTCATGCCCCATCTATCCCACCACTTCACTTTATAGAGGAGGAAACTGAGGCCTAGGGTTGAACCATGGCTTATCCTACAATACAAGGCAGGCCACAGCTTGACTAGAACACAGCAGACCTCTTTACCCATCTCTCAACTTCCAAGAGTCTCTTGACTTCTCAAGGGCAGCAAAGTACAGCTTGTTTAATTCCATTAGCCAAAAGCCAAATTTTCTGGACTTTTAATAAAGAGCATTCATTGATTTATGCCCATGTGGTTTCATGTTTTCTCCAAAAGAAGCGATACTTTTCTTTGAGAAAGTTAATAGGTTCACAACTTCTTGAGTGTCGATGATTTTTTTCTCACAGCCATCTTTAATCACTATAGTATAAAACATCCTTTTTTTTATATGTCATATATATCATGTGTCCTTATTAGGTAGGTAAGGCCTAGGGATTTTAACCTAATTAATAATGAATGGAGCAACCAGATGGGAAAGGTAGTTATGAGAGAGGCTACAAAATCCAGAGAAGTCAGTCTGGTTAAGAATCTGGTAGCTTTGGTCTCCATCCTGCTAGCTGCATTAATGAGGTTACCCTGGTTGGCATTTAGAAGTGCTATCCCCTGGTTCCACTTCAATCAGCCAACTTTCTCTTAATTAGTCGGACTAGTTTCTTTACTGGCACCTCTAATTTCTAATGCCATTCATAGAATATATAATGAACACCTATTATTCATATGACATTGTTCAATATTCTGAAAATTAAAAAAAAGAAAAATCCCACTGAATAGCTTGTAAAGGGTCTAATATAAAGTAGGATCTCAGTCTGCAGGTAGTGATCCATTGGTAAGGCATAAGATAACTTATGGTCAGTAGGTAGGTCATGACCAGCATTTTCTTTTAATGAAATTGTGGCAAAATGCTAGAGTCATGGCCCTCAATGTTTTCTTTCCTCCGTGTGATTCATTGGCCAATGGAACAATGACAAGCATGACACAGGCAAGGACTTCCAAATGCTTGGGCATTGGAACTTGCCCTTTCTTGAAGCTGTTGAAAACTGTGAGACCATCACCATGTGGATGAACCTGGACAAGCTTGTGGAAGAAGAAAGACACATGCCTCAATAATCTGTACCCTGGACTGCAGACTAACCACCAGATACATGATTGAAGCCCATCCAGACCCAACCAGCCTCTCCTATCCCCCACAACCAACCCACCAGCTGACCACAGATTCATGAGCAAGCCCAACCAAGGTCAGCTGAACCTAGTCCAGTCAAGAATAGGGTTATTCAATTTTGGCATTATTGACATTGTGGCCCGATAATTCTTTGAGGGCAGACTGTTCTGCACGTGTTTAGCAGCACGTCCAACCTGTACCAACTAGATGCCAGTAGCACCACTACCCCATTTACAAAAAAGCAAAAATATCTCCAGACATGGCCACATGTCCTGGTTGATTACTATTGGTGTAGAAAAATCACCCAACAAAATTATGAGCAAAATACATGATTCTTGGTTTATGCCATTATGTTTTGTGGTGGTCTTTATGTAACCAAAACTATCTAATATAGAATAGTCTAGAATAGGATAGATCAGGAAACATGTCCCTCGGTAAAGGCAAACACTATTTTATGAAGCAATATCATGTGTATACTAGGTCATGACATAAAATGTATCTCTTGCTCTGGGCTGTCATCAAAAAGGTGTGAAAGTCTTCTGGATCATGATAGGAAAAAGCATGGAACTGGATTTTTTCCCCCAGCTCTGATACCTATTGACTGAGTAATATTAAGTCTCTTTTTCTAAACTTCCTAAGCCTTAGACTTCTCATCTAATGAAACCATCCTAGCGCAAATTTAGTTATGAGGGCTAATTATGTAAAAGTGCATTGTAAACTATAAGAAGTCATAATGATATGTATTAATGTCATCATTGGGTTGGTTTCTGTTTGTCTTCTTGTGTCTTCCTGTCTCCTCAAGGTTCTCCACCTGCCTGCTCCTAGTCAACCTGCATCCATGATTCAAAGTGAACAGTGAAGGCTACATCTTGCCATGAGACATTCTTTCCCTGACCATTCATTGCCTCCTTTTGGCACTTACTAGAAATGCCAAATATCCACTTATCAAATATCACTTTGACACTTATCACTAATTCAATTCAGTGCTCAGTTCCATTCTATTCTGTTTATATATGGTACATATTTTAGTTTCTCTCCCCACCTAGTCTGCAAGCTCCCTGAGGCCGGGGGCCATGCTACATCCTTATTTGCATCCCCCATAGTGTATAGCACATTTTACTGGACACATGATAGGTCTTCACAAGGACTTAACTTACTGATTCTCATCCAAAAGATACAGTGTTTACTTCCTTTCCACTTCCTAGATTTTGCCTTCAGAAGACCACAGTCTACTCCGTAAATTACTCTGCCCCCCTCATGGACCCCTGCAAGTCCTTTCTGGGGTTTGAGCCATCACCCAGTTCCCCTGCCTGATTAATATTGGAGACCAGAAGTGGAATAACAGCACCATGCTGACTGTTTGGGCTATCACCTGATAAACCGTTTCCTAAAAGGACTATCACCCACCGGGAAAGCAGCAGCTGTCTGCGATAACTGTGCTTTTCAGCTAAAGAAGGCCCTGGGCACTTGACCTCCTCCTTGGCCGCAAGCCCTGAGTCAGGCAATTACAGCACCGCAGCCTCACACCCAGCAGAGCCGGGATGGAGCCTCTGCTCCGCACCTGGTTAATTCGGGCTCTTGTTGCAGGAAGCGCACCAGGCCAGAAGGGCGCCCCTGGCAGGGAGGCATCCTTGTTGCCCTTGGGTTCTCCGAGGCTGTGCTCGGCTGTCTCAGTAACACTGCTCCCTGCCCCTCCATCTCCCGCCCAAGGAAATGACCCTACTGGGCCAGCATGGTGAGTCTGGGCTGAAAGAAGGATTTACCGTTTGTTGTTAGACTATTAACAAGCACAGTCTGCTAATGGTCTCTGATTGATTTCTGGATGCTTGCTTCCTTCTGGACTGTTGGAACTCTGATGCAGAAGCTGGTGTGAGGAGACAAAATGTTGACTTGGTTCCTCAACCCAAGGGCAGCTAGAAAAATGAATAGGTATTTATTAGATGAGTGCCCAGGTAGGAAATGGAAAGCTAATTCTTCCTTCCCTGGAAATCACGTTCTCGAGCAGAGGCAATGTGGAAAGAAAGCACGCCCTGACTGTCTGAGTCTGAAGCCTATTTCTTTCAGGAACTGGCTCTGTTTCCAGTTGCCAAGTTTCTGGGACCTTGTGTAGCTGGCTTAAGCCCTCCCAGTCTGCCTCAGTAAATAAGGAAAGCCATAGTCCTTCTCTTAGGGATGCTGAGGAGCTCACAAGGAATCCTCCCTGAGAAATCCTGAGTAAACAGGATCATCAATACAAATGGAATTAGGCCATTTCCATGAATTCTGGGAATGTTCGGGAAAACATGGCTCCCTTCTCCCTCCCTCGTCCTGAGAAGCCTGCTACCAAATATAGCCAGCTATCACAAAATGGGAGTTTGATTTTCTTTGAAGGAGGCAGCTAACTGCCCCTGGAAGTTTCACTTATGAAATAAAAGAAACTAATTTGCAGTGGAAGATTTTAAGTTAAAGGTGAATACTTTTCACTATAGAGGGCTTAAAACTAGAGATGAATACATTACCACTAACAAACATCTATATGGCACTTTACAGTTTAGAAAGGCAGGGTCTTCTTCTCTGGAAGCTTCCAAGAGGAGAGCTGACAGCAACAGCTCTAAGAGTTCATTCATTCAACAAATCTTTATGGAGCACCCACCCTATGCAAATCACAATGAGACCCTCAGGGTATAGTGTAGAAAAAGGCAAGCAAACCCCTTCTCTATGGAACTTACATACCTCTAAGAGATAGTCCAGAAAGAATTAAAAAACATGAAAACAGAATAGAAAGTTAGGTGCTCTGAGGAAAATAAAACAGGTAATAGAATAGTAGAGAGTAACTATGGGGTGCCACTTTAGGAACGATGGTGTGGGAAAAACTTTCTGGGGCACTGACATTTGAACAGAAACTTTAATGGAGGAAGGAGGAAATATATATGGATTTCTGATGAAAAAAAAAAAAAAATGTTCCAGAAGAAAATAAGTGTAAAGACCCTGAGGCAAGAATATGCTTGGTGTGTTTGAAGAACAAGACAATTCAGACCCATCCCCGTTCAGATTAAATGCTTTCTCAAGATCCTTTTCAGCATGTTTTTTGTCTCCCTAGAAGAGATTTAGTCTTTTAATTGTTATTTATTCACTCTTTAGGGGTAATAGAGCAGCAACATAAACTTGGCATTCAAGTGGGATGGAATTTCCAGTCAAAGCTGGCTGAGTTCAGCACGTCAGCTGTTTTAAGTACGGGCCTTGAACTCTGAAAGAGCATTTGGGAGCGTTTATCCCCTTCAGACCTCCTGAGGCCTCCACTCCCTGTTTATCTTCAGAGTTCAGTGAGAAGTGGCTGGTCGTGTACGCGCTGCAGTGACAGAAACCGCGGAAGGCCTCATCACCACCCTGCAGGACTCCTGACAAATCACCAGCAGAGATAGTTGGAAGGGAACAAAATGGACCATCTCGGCTGGATGGGGGGAGGCACACACACTTGCGTTAGTGTTGTTTTTATAGGCAGACCCCGGTCCAAGCCAGATGATGGAAACCCACTTGCCCAACTCATTCTTCTCTGCATATGGGGGTGAGCACTTCATAAATAGCCAACTCTGCCTCCCAGAACAAATGCACAGAAAGCTCAAACTCTCCTTCCTCTTCTCTGCCACCCGAGTCACCAGCTAGGTGCCACGTGGCACCACGGGGTCAGAAAACAGGATCCTTGTGACTGTATCAGGATTAAACTAGTTAATGATGACCCTTCTATGGCCTTCATGTTCCCTCTTAGAGGGAAAACTCTCATGCATGAGATTCTACTTCATTTTCCTCATAGGAACCCAGAAGGCAACGATCTGAATGTGCTTATTCAGGATCCCTGGGCTTGCCATGACTCTGAGAGGTAGCAGGAAGGAGAAGCAGACCAGAGCGGAAAAAGGACCATAGATCAACAGAATTTCACCTCTTGGCTGGCTTCTGTTGAATTGCTTGGGTTCTGTCCTTAGCCGTTTCGCCACTCCTAACCAATCAGACCAATTACCTACATTCCCACATAGGAAGATTTGAAAAGCAGACTGACTTGTCATTTTCTATTTGTTAGAATCTCTCCAATGTCAAATTTCTACCGATTATGGCTACGTGCTCCATATCTGACAGACCTCCCATTTCCTGGGCTATGCCTCGGCCTACCAATCTCTCTTCACTCTTCCATGGAGTTAACCCCTTTTACCATAGTCTCTGTCTATCTGGAGGTCAGCCATAGGCAGTCTGGGCATACACTGTTTTTCTTTTTAAAGATTTATTTTGTTTATTTGAGAGAGAGAGAGCGGGAGCAGGGGGAGGGGCAGGAGGAGAGGAAGACAAGCAGACTCCCTGCTGAGTGGGGAGCCCAATGCAGGGCTCAATCCCAGGACCCTGAGATCATGACCTGAGCCAAAATCAAGAGACAGACGCGTAACCGACTGAGCCACCCAGGCACCCCTGGATATATTCTTGAAACTGTGTGAATTCCCACAGCCAGGCCACTTGAAAAAGCCTTCAGAAACTCAGGCCTTGAATGCCCTTTCTTCCATGATTAAGTGGGAAAATACAGATTTTCCCACAAGAGTGATGACTAGATGGGTTTTCTCCTGGAAGGTAGCTCCACCCACCATCACCATGTCTACCAGGAGTGGTCACTTATCCATCAGATGTAGTAGCTACTCTGGGAAATAGGGAAATGAGTCATATCCTCATCTGGGGTCTTGGTTGCCTCGTTTGTAGAGTAAGGGCATTTGGAGCAGACTGTGCCCACCCCAGGGTTACAGAGTCAGACCCTAGAGGCAGCCCCATCCATCTGCCTTTTCACAAGTCCCCTGGCTGATCTGGCAGATGGTCAAGTCTGGAAACTGCTGCAGAGGAATGGACTCAACCCAGTTTTGCCAGATCCTTTACAATTCCCCTTCCCATCACTTTCGCCTTGTGTTTTCAAGGCCACAGAAGACACACACTTCCAACTCCCGGAAGCATGCCACGTCAGCTTCCGCAGGTAAAACGGGAGCATCCGGAACACCGACCTACAGGCGATGAGCCTCAGGGAAGGACTTTGTAATTGTGTCAGACCAAAGGGCTGGTTCCTCTCTGCAGCTGCCTTCAGGACACCAGAGCTCTCCCGAAGGAGGAGCCTCACTTATTAACATCATAACTCAAGCAAGTTGCTTGGAGTCGCCGCACATGGAAAATTGCATTCTGCAAAGTGTTGAAGCTGCAAAGTCCCCAGCTGAGTCGATAGACTTTTATTTTAACGATGTTTGTGATCAATATTTAAACAGGATTGACCCAGCCTGCTGCTAGTGCACCTCTCTCCTTCCAGCTGCTTGTGAAAGATAAAATATTTACTTGGGGGGTGGGTGGGTTATGATGGTCTGAGGCCAAGGGGGGAGATGAGAGGGGTGTGGTATAGGGCAAGAGTGCCATAGGATACATTAGCATCAAGTTCTAATGGGTCTGCGGTCTCTTGGGGCTTTGGTTCAGACATTCTGGGCAGATTATGAGGGAATGAGAAGAGAATTTATGGAAAGATTTGGTCACTAGTAGTATAAACTTCAGAGTATTAAGAGATTTTCTGGAAAATAGTTACCGCATATTTAAGCTTGCTTTACTGAAACCCAGCAACAGTTAGTAGCTGAGAGCATGGTTTTGGGTTCATACAGCTCAGGTGTGACCCTGTCCCCTCCATCGCCACAGACACTTATTTTATATTTTGGAGTCACATTTTACTCATCTGTAACATGATTCCTCATAACGCTGTAGAAGTATAAATGAAACACAACGTAAAGCAGTTGAAATATTGGCCCTCCATGGTATGCGCTCAATAAGCGTTAGGGAATCACTGGTCGATCTGGGATTCAAAACTCAGTTCTTTTTGTCTCCACACCATACTTTCAAAGACTTGTATGATCTATGTACAAAATTAGATAACATTTTAGGATGTGGTATGATTGAGTGCTAGGGTGTAGAGTGCAGTCTCCATGAAAGGAAGTCGAAGTAAAAAGAAACCAGAGGTGGCTTGAGAAATCAAACAGACCTATATGGAACAGACCACGCTTAAGTTAGACACAAAAGGTCAGCAGGACGATGGAGAGTGACACTGGGAGAAGAGCATACGTGAAACTCTCACATACAGATGGGGCGCCTGAGAGGGACCTGTTGAATCTGAGGTACTTCTGTGCCTGTCAGGGCAGAGGAAGAGTTAAATGCCCAGTGAACAAGGTACACCAGGAAATGTGTTGTCCGAGGGGAGGCTAGAACTCTGCTTCCAAAGGATGGGCAGCACAGAGGAGCCCGTGTTGGAGGCTGGGCAGGGAAGATTCGTGAGGTGTGCCAGGATGACCAACCTGTACTAGTGTGTCTGGCACTTTCTCATCTTAACACTAAAAGTCCTGAGTGCCAGAGACCCTTCAGTCCTGGACGGTTTGTCTCTATCGTGAAGAGGTTGGGCTGCGTATGATTTCCTAAAAGCCAAGGGAAACAAAGTTCCAGAGAGACTGACCGACAGCACCAAACACAAGAGAGAGAAAACCTGAGAAGTGCCTATCGGATTTGGCAATTAGGAAGTCACTGGGGCCAGATTAAGGAAAGTTGTGATGTCAAGATGTGGGTTCTGGGCCTGACTTTTTGAGCCATGGGAAGTTATCATGGTCACTTTCTTCAGCAGGGGAATGACTAGATGAAAGTCATCTGTGAAGAAACTGATTTGTCTTAGGACTTTTTTAGAGCAGAAGAAAAATGACACCATCTAAAACCAAGCACGTAGCCCCCAAAGGGCAGTCTGTGGGGCCTTTGTGTTCAGCATTCCTTACCTCTGGTGCAAACAGTCAGAGGAGTTCGATATGCTGGCCTCTGGTGTTTGGTTCATAATGATTCTGATGTTACATGGATGGCCAAATGACTGACTTTCCCATTGATTGTGGGAGCCTGAGATGTGAATGATGGATTGAGCCACCCGAGCGGCTGCCTGTGGGAAGCCTGATTTTGTTCAGATGAGCTGCTTCAGACAACCTCTTCTCCCCATTCCCTGATGACCCTCTGTCTCAGGCTCTCGGTTTCTCTCTCTCTCATGAAACCCCTTACCTTCCCGACTTCCTACCCACACTCCCTCCCTTCCTTTTTTCTTTCCTTCTTTCTGCCCCTCGGTTCCTTCCCTTCTTCTCTTTCTCCTTTTGGTCACATGTCTCCCTCCCTTATCTGTTTTTCTTCTTCTGGCTTATTTCTTAAGGTCTATTGTTATTTAGTTGGGACTTGGCAGAAAGGGGGCACAAGAAGCATTAAGATTCTTTTAAGGCATGGGATGAAATCCAAAAGTCCTCTTAGCACATCCCAGGGTCTCCGAATCATATCTACTCCGGTTTTGGCCCAGGGAATTACCTAAATCAATGGAAAGCAACGTCTCCCTTGAACCAGCCTCCTTGAGACAGGCCACACTGAAGGAGATAAGCAACTCAATCCCTTTCAACCTGGATCATTTTTTCCAAGGTGCAGGAAACCGTACCTAATAACTTGAGCTTCACAGACCCTTCTATTGTAGGAGACTGAAGGACTCTATTTCAGGGACACAAAACAAATACATATTATGGAAGATGGGCCGACTTTCGTTACTATTTGGAGGGTTGAACTGAAGCCAGCACGGATTATTTTAAAAGCACAGATATATTTTTAAAGTCAAATCAGTCTGGATCTTATTAAACTTGACTGTCTCCATGTGTGTATGAGTAGGCAGTGGATGTGGATGTGTGTGTAGATGTTTTTATCCTTCTACAATTCTGTGAAGTCATCCCTCCACTAATACAGAGGATCAGCTTCTATGCTTTCGATCTCCCACCTCAGAAACTGCCATGCTAACTTTGAGGGTCTAAGCTCAGACAAACTCTGCTGCTCCTTAGAAGTCTCCGTGGGTGTCTTGGGGGTGTGTTTGAATAGGGATTGCAGGTTCCTCACTGTGTTTCTTGTGAGATCAGAGAAAAGAAAACTGAAACACAAATTTGATTTGGTTTGCAACACACTTTGTGCTGTCAATGGCAACAAGCCACGCATGCTGTCATTTACCCAGAGTAATTCTGTCTGGATTGCTTTTATAGCATCCCTTTCCCTCTGTTCGCCACACAGACTATTTAGACACCCTCCTAATGCATTCGTGTCTGTGTCTATACGTGTCTACAAACTATAAAATCATAAGTGTGCAGATACATATATATAAGCTCATTGGGGGAGATGTATTTTAAGTGTATGCTCTGTACAATCAAACTGATTTGGGTTTCCTTTCCTGCCTATGTAAATTCTCTCCTGCCCGTATGTGTGGCCCTTTGCCCAAGGAAAGGGTTTTCCACAGTAAGTTAGTACATCTCCCTATTCTGCAATACTTAGTCTTCCTTCCCTGACACTCAAAGCTGGTTACCATTTCCTTTCTCCCTCTCAGGCCTGCCTGCATGCACCCATGAGATTCAAGGCTTGCTCGGGGTTCCTCTCTGCTTATCATCATGTCCTTAGAGAATCTTCCCTCCTGAGGATTTTGGCCAAAAGACATCAAAACAAAGACCCTCAGGTCTCCATTCTAATTTTAGCCTTACCTTTTACCTGCAGATTCCTTCCACATTCGCAGCCACCTACAGAAATTTTTAACTGAAATTTGCCCCCAGATTACATCTAAAATCAAGCCTGATATGTTTTCCTTTCAAACAAATTTTTCACCCCTCATTTCTCATATCCCAAATGTATTAAACCCTTGACATTGCCATTTTATTGCCCTCTTCCAGCGTTTCTGGTCGGTCCCCGAGGATGGTCAGGCTTGCTCGGAAGGCTCACACTCTCTCTTGCTCACTGATCCCTCAGCCAACACATCCTTGTCAATACATCCCTAGATTCATGCAGCACATTCCTTGTTTCTTCCTCTGCCCTGCTGTCTCCCATCTTCCTCTCCGATGTCTGCATTACTGACAGAAGGCTCTGCAAAATATCATGTGGGCATCTGAATCCTTGCTTACAAGCACACAGCATTCTCATCACCGACTGGGTCATAACCACATTCAAGACTTCCTCTTTTCTAGACCCAACTTTCTCCTTTCTCTCTCCAGTCATATTCATCATCATATAATGCTTTCACCACTCACCACACCATTCTCCTTCTCAGGTATCCACCAATGCTGTTCCCTTCAAGTGAGTGGTCTTCTCTGACTCCCTACCAAACCAACTCCCATATTTCCTTAGGGGTTGAATTCAGATCTACAATCCAGATGGAGCTTGCCCAGATGACTGGTACTCTTCAGTGGGTTTTGAGTTGGAATTCTCTCAGCACATTATTGGGACACTTATTCATATCTTTATGCATATATATTCTGGTTGTCTCCTCTCGTATTTCCCTGAACGTGTATTAAATGACTTAACAAACCAATCCTTGTTAAAATTTCCAAAAGGTCAAGTGCAATAAGAGATAAAAAGTAAATACTTGTTGAATGGACTAATCATGTTTGGAAGAGGTTGTAATATTAATAAATGCACATGGCAAAAACTCAACTCAACAGAGTTAGGTAAAGAGGGATTTACCTAGCCGGATTTACTGGCTAACATCTCAGGAAGGTCCAGAGGTAAAATTGGGCCATGGCATGGCTGGAGTAGGGGCTCGAGTCTGACCTCTTAACTGTTAACTCTGCTCTCCTTCATGGTGGCTTCACTCTCAGGCAGGGCTTCTCTGTGGGTGGCCCCCATCAATTCCAGCATATGACCTATCTGAAAGGAAATTCCCTTTCATATGATTACCCTGCAGTTAATTTTTATTGAACTAACCTAGGTGTGTGCCCATCCTTAAATTCTTCATCATGGCCAAAAAAATGAGGATTAGGCTGATTGGCTGGGGCTGGTTCACACCTCCATCCCTGAGTCCATTGATGAGGTGAGGGCGTTTGATGCTCTGGCCAAGCTAGCCTCAGTCACTTGCCTACTCCTGAAGCCACTGCTCAAAGGACAGGAGCTAAAGATGAGAGAGGGTTTTTTCTCAAGTAAATTAGGTTTCTGTTGTCAGAAGAAAGGAGAATGAATGCTGCTGAGGTAAAAGCAAACTTCTAGGAGGTAATTCCCCACTTATCATGATCTGATAAGACTGAGTACTCTGGAAAGGGGGAAGAGGGTCCAAGGTCGGACAATTGAAGACAAAATGTTGGTTAGTAAGTGGTTTTTCCTACTCTCATATAATGAAAGAAGATATTGGCTCCGAGCAGAATTCCACTCTCTGCATGTCCTCTGCCTCCCTGTCAGATCTACCTTCATTCATTGTCCATGGTAAAAAGAAACCAACTCCGTTAGACATTAAAATATAGTCAAATTACATTGTAACCTCAGAATTAGAAAGAAAACACAAAACAGATAGAAAGCCAAGTCATACCATAGGATTTCTTACAACATAAAAAAAATAGTCCTTTCTTTGCAGACTTAAGAAGGATTCAGGTGTGTTAGACCTGTAAAATGAAGTGGGGCCGGACTTAACATGTAATTAATTTTTATTAAGTTTTTAATACAACAGACATTGTTGAGGTGAAAGCCTAATTATTGGTTCAAATTTTCTTACATAAAACTTGACCTATCCCTGCTGGGACACTTTCCAACTTTCTGAACAAAAGACAGTGCTATGTAATTCTCATGCCTATGAGGTGGAGAAATTGGTTTTGAAAGACAGAAACCAAAACTACCCCTTTTTCTTTTTTTCCTTAATAGAATGAAGAAATGCATTGATTTATTCTTCCCACCAAGCCCTGCAAGTCTCTTCTTGGTCTGTCATACAAATTCAAGATAGCTTGGCAGGAGGCAAAATGTCTGGGCTCCCAAATGGGTCACCAAATTGGCCCATTAACCACATTTCAGTTTTCTTCTCTCCCGTTGTTGGTGGCCTTCGCTCTCTAAGTGAAAACTAATATTGTTCCTTCACATGGGGCTCCTTAATGACACCGGGAAGCAGAGTGGTGACTTCTCATATTAGACCAATTTGTTCAAAGCTCAAAGGAACTCTGCAGCGACTTCATCAAACCATTTCCTTCTTCCCAGCCACGTAGCACGGCCATAAGATTCGGACTAGCTGCCCAGGTTAGCCATGCAGTTAGTCTAGCTTCAAAATGCTGACGATTAAAAAATCATAAGGAAAAGACTTTCTGAGGGGCCCAGTGGGAGGGATAGCACTGGCAAACACATGTAAAATGAGAGAAGAGTTTATCCCTGATTTTGACAATCTACTCCCTACATGAATTAGAAGAGCCAGTCGCTGTGTAGCCATGTAACAGCATAAAGAGAAAGAATCATTTCTCTATTCTGAGCCATAATCCCAGCTCAGACAAACAGGGTTCCTCAACCTCCCTGCACTGACAACCGCCAGACCTGAGATAAATGGATTCCTCTGTTATATTCTGTTTTTTTCTCCCTGAGCTAACTAGAGACATAGCCTCAGAATCATCCCCACCAGGGCTGAAACATTTCATTCCATCCACTGAATTTCATTAGCATCGTTCAGTGTAAGTGGTTAGTGTCAAGAGTGGTGACTCAGCATCTGGCCCTGGACCAGGTTCTCAGTGTTGGGGCCCACAGTGTGCTCCCAGGGCTCCACCTGCTCACTGTGGGGCTTCATCCACCGCTGTGTTGGGTGGTCTGAACATTCACTGAACATCCGTTGCATAGATGGGATCTGAGACTCATAGCCCATGACTTCTGGATGTTTTCTCACCCTGTCTTTGGTACCTCCTTGGGTACCATCTTCAGTTGCTTTTCAACTCCAGTCCTGTGCAATCTTTACCATTATGACTATTTCTTGCCATCTCACCCAGGATTAGTCATGGGCGCCTTCTGGACCCAAGAGACATATATGAATGGAAGTGAGCTCTGGGGCCTCCTTGCTTCATAATGCCAGAATATTAACATCTCTTCATCAGCAGCTCCCTAGCTCATAGGATTGGTTTGAAGATTAAGGAAATAAAAATATGTAAAGTGCCTAGAAAGTGAGCAGCAAAGAGTGAACACCCAATAATTCTTAAATATTTTTGCCATTGTCATAGCAGTATTCCAACTTGAGCTCCCCCTGGATGTTCCTCTCTGTTAGGTGAAAAACTAAGCAAACTAATTCTGTTTAAGAAAAATAAATAAAATAAAAGACAAACTTCATCACTTCTGGAAAGGCACCATAACGAGCCAGTTGGCAAACACATTAGTGGAATCCCCTCAGCCAAATAAGTCCCAATCGTGTTCTGCCGTTGCTGTGGACATAGGTTGTCTTTTCAATGAAAGTCTAGTTTATTTTCATCCCTAAGGTACCTCCACAATCTTCTTTTCTTCTCCCTTCCAATAATTCAATCCCAACCAAAACAGGAGAATAAAAGGTTCTATTTGGCAAGTGTCTCACCAGAGCAACTCTTGAAGGGAGGAAGCAGAAGGAAGCTGCTCCCACCTTTTAATTAGCAAATGTGTGTGCGTCCAGCTGCTGGTCATTGTAGCAAGGGCTGGAAGAGCAACAGGTTTCTCTTTCCCCACCCTCTTTGATTTTTCCCTCAACCACCCCTCCCTCTCCACCTCACCCTTCTACTGCCTAACACCCAACAAAACGTGACTATTTGCATGAAATCAATACCATGATTAACACACAAAAGCCCAGAAAAACCTGCAATGCAATTGTGTGAGTAATTTTTCATGAACCAGACTCCTAAGTGCTTGCCAACAAGCTAAATTATCCTCTTGTTAAGTGTTATATATTTTTTCTTCCCTCTTTCTTCTC
This sequence comes from Phoca vitulina, assembly GCF_004348235.1. NCBI lineage: Eukaryota > Metazoa > Chordata > Mammalia > Carnivora > Phocidae > Phoca > Phoca vitulina. The sequence goes on along the minus strand of NW_022589774.1, from coordinate 721,499 downwards.
TTCCATGTACTTCTTAATATTGATAAGCTTCTCTTAGTGGAAGGGAACATTTGCATTTTTCTTTAGTTCTCTGTGTAGCAAGCACATCAAAGGACCTGACTCCCCCTGCCTTTTTCTTTTTCTTCTCAGTACCTGAACTGTCTTTAGCCAAACTCTTTAAAAAGATGGTGCTATTTTAGAGGGAGAAGGGAAAGCTGACGTTTGAGAGTCTGGGTTTTAGCTCTAATACCAAAAGTCACATGAAAGCTAGGTTTAACTTCTTATAATTCCATCAATTAATCAATTAACCACTAGGTAGTTACCACCTGGGTTTCCAGCCCAATACTCAGTACTTTGGTAACTGTAAGAGTAAAAAGAATTTTAAAAAATAGTCTGTTAGTCTAGTATGATTGGGGGTGCCTGGGTGGCACAGTCGGTTGAGCGTCCGACTCTTGGTTTTGGCTCAGGTCATGATCTCAGGGTCCTGGGATCGAGACCAGCATCTGGCTCCCCACTCAGCAGGGAATCTGCTTGTCCCTCTCCCTCTGTCCCTCCCCCTGTTCTTGCCCTCTAAAATAAATAAAATCTTTAAAAATAAATAAATAGGGGCGCCTGGGTGGCTCAGTCGGTTAAGAATCTGCCTTCGGCTCAGGTCATGATCTCAGGGTCCTGGGATTGAGCCCTGTGTCAGGCTCCCTGCTCAGCGGGGAGCCTGCTTGAGGATTCTCCTGCTCTCTCTCTCTCAAATAAATAAATAAATCTTTTTTAAAAGCACTAGTATAACTATAAAATTATGTGCCGTGGGGCAGTAAGGCTGCAGATGAGAGTGAGAAGAGGAGTCACGAGGGCTAGACAAGGTAAGCACAGGTTCGCAGAGGAGGAGTAGGGACATAGGGACCTGGGAATTGGATAGAATTTGGATGGCAGTAGACAAGGAAAGTCATTCTAAGATCCATTCATAATCAACAGTGACTGTAGTAATTAGACAACAAGGACCTGGTTTCAAACGGCCCAGTTTTCTCCTGCATGTATTACTGCACTGTGGCCCTCTTACATACATGCAGGCTTCACAGCCTCCAGGCTCCAGGTGAGTCGGCCTCGGTGGCCGGGGAGAAGGTCAGACAGGGGATCCAACGGAATGGATTTCTGCTCAGCGAGGTAGGAGATGATGCAACAGACTTAGCAAGATAAAGAAAAGTGACATTTCTTGGGCTCCACGGTTGTATAATATAAAAGCATACCAACTAAACATTCGCATGCACAAAAATAATTAGAATCCTAATGTACATACAGCTTTCTAGTTTTATTCCCTTAATAAATCGTGAGCTGTTTGGGTTATGCTGATAATTAAATATTATTTTAAAATATAATTTAATGGCTGAATGATCTATCATATTGCTTTGCTACAATATATTAAAACTCCGTCCTATTGCCCATTTATATTATTTCCAATTTTTCTCCATTACAAAAAAATACGGTGATAACTACCCTTAATATTAATCTTTGATAACATTTCTAATGATTTTTTAAATATATTTTTTAAAATTTTTATTGTTATGTTAATCACCATACATTACATCATTAGTTTTTGTTGTAGTGTTCCATGATTCATTGTTTGTGCATAACACCCAGTGCTCCATGCAGAATGTGCCCTCTTTAATACCCATCACCAGGCTAACCCATCCTCCCACCCCCTCCCCTCTAGAACCCTCAGTTTGTTTTTCAGAGTCCATTGTCTCTCATGGTTCGTCTCCCCCTCCGATTCCCCCCCTTCATTCTTCCCCTCCTGCTATCTTTTTTTTTTTTATTAACATATATTGCATTATTTATTTCAGAGGTACATATCTGTGATTCAACAGTCTTACACAATTCACAGTGCTCACCATAGCACATACCCTCCCCAGGGTCTATCACCCAGCCACCCCATCCCTCCAACCCCCCCCACTCCAGCAACCCTCAGTTTGTTTCCTGAGATTAAGAATTCCTCATATCAGTGAGGTCATATGATACATGTCTTTCTCTGATTGACTTATTTCGCTCAGCATAACACCCTCCAGTTCCATCCACGTCGTTGCAAATGGCAAGATCTCATTCCTTTTGATGGTTGCATAATATTCCATTGTATATATATATACCACATCTTCTTTATCCATTCATCTGTCGATGGACATCTTGGCTCTTTCCACAGTTTGGCTACTGTGGACATTGCTGCTATAAACATTGGGGTGCACGTACCTCTTCGGATCCCTACATTTGTATCTTTGGGGTAAATACCCAGTAGTGCAATTGCTGGATCGTATGGTAGCTCTATTTTCAACTTTTTGAGAAACCTCCATACTGTTTTCCAGAGTGGCTGCACCAGCTTGCATTCCCACCAACAGTGTAGGAGGGTTCCCCTTTCTCTGCCTCCCCGCCAACATCTGTCATTTCCTGACTTGTTAATTTTAGCCATTCTGACTGGTGTGAGGTGGTATCTCATTGAAATTTTGATTTGGATTTCCCTGATGCCAAGCGATGTTGAGCACATTTTCATGTGTCTGTTGGCCATTTGGATGTCTTCTTTGGAAAAATGTCTGTTCATGTCTTCTGCCCATTTCTCGATTGGATCATTTGTTCTTTGGGTGTTGAGTTTGATAAGTGCTTTATAGATTTTGGATACTAGCCCTTTATCTGATATGTCATTTGCAAATATCTTCTCCCATTCTGTCGGTTGTCTTTTGGTTTTGTTGACTGTTTCTTTTGCTGTGCAAAAGCTTTTTAACTTGATGAAGTCCCAATAGTTCATTTTGCCCTTGCTTCCCTTGCCTTTGGCGATGTTTCTAGGAAGAAGTTGCTGCAGCTGAGGTCGAAGAGGTTGCTGCTTGTGTTCTCCTTTAGGATTTTGATGGACTCCTGTCTCACATTTAGGTCTTGCAACCATTTGGAGTCTATTTTTGTGTGTGGTGTAAGGAAATGGTCCAGTTTCATTCTTCTGCATGTGGCTGTCCAATTTTCCCAACACCATTTGTTGAAGAGACTTTTTTCCATTGGACATTCTTTCCTGCTTTGTCAAAGATGAGTTGACCATAGAGTTGAGGGTCCATTTCTGGGCTCTCTATTCTGTTCCATTGATCTATGTGTCTGTTTTTGTGCCAGTACCATACTGTCTTGATGATGACAGCTTTGTAATAGAGCTGGAAGTCCGGAATTGTGATGCCGCCAGCTTTGCTTTTCTTTTTCAACATTCCTCTGGCTATGCGGGGTCTTTTCTGGTTCCATACAAATTTTAGGATTATTTGTTCCATTTCTTTGAAAAAAGTGGATGGTATTTTGATAGGGATTGCACTGAATGTGTAGATTGCTCTAGGTAGCATTGACATCTTCACAATATTTGTTCTTCCAATCCATGAGCATGGAACGTTTTTCCATTTCTTTGTGTCTTCTTCAATTTCTTTCATGAGTATTTTATAGTTTTCTGAGTACAGATCCTTTGCCTCTTTGGTTAGATTTATTCCTAGGTATCTTATGGTTTTGGGTGTAATTGTAAATGGGATCAACTCCTTAATTTCTCTTTCTTCTGTCTTGTTGTTGGTGTATAGGAATGCCAGATTCCTGTGCATTGATTTTATATCCTGCCACTTTACTGAATTCCTGTATGAGTTCTAGCAGTTTTGGGGTGGAGTCTTTTGGGTTTCCACAGAAAGTATCATGTCATCTGCAAAGAGTGAGTTTGACTTCTTCTTTGCCGATTTGGATGCCTTTGATTTCTTTTTGTTGTCTGATTGCTGTGGCTAGGACTTCTAATACTATGTTGAATAGCAGTGGTGATAGTGGACATCCCTGCCGAGTTCGTGACCTTAGGGGGAAAGCTCTCAGTTTTTCCCCATTGAGAATGATATTCGCTGTAGGTTTTTCATAGATGGCTTTTATGATATTGAGGTATGTACCCTCTATGCCTATACTCTGAAGAGTTTTGATCAAGAAAGGATGCTGTACTTTGTCAAATGCTTTTTCTGCATCTATTGAGAGGATCATATGATTCTTGTTCTTTCTTTTGTTAATGTATTGTATCATATTGATTTATTTGCGGGTGTTGAACCAACCTTGCAGCCCAGGGATAAATCCCACTTGGTCATGGTGAATAATTCTTTTAATGTACTGTTGGATCCTATTGGCTAGTATTTTGGTGAGAATTTTTGCATCCATGTTCATCAAGGATATTGGTCTGTAATTCTCCTTTTTGATGGGGTCTTTGTCTGGTTTGGGGATCAAGGTAATGGTGGCCTTATAAAACGAGTTTGGGAGTTTTCCTTCCATTTCTATTTTTTGGAACAATTTCAGAAGAATAGGTATTAATTCTTGAAATGTTTGGTAGAATTCCCCTGGGAAGCCATCTGGCCCTGGGCTTTTGTTTTTTGGGAGATTTTTGATGACTGCTTCAATTTCCTTAGTGGTTATAGGTCTGTTCAGGTTTTCTATTTCTTCCTGGTTCAGTTTTGGTAGTTGATACATCTCTAGGAATGCATCCATTTCTTCCAGATTATCTAATTTGCTGGCATAGAGTTGCTCATAGTATGTTCTTATAATTGTTTGTATTTCTTTGGTGTTGGTTGTGATCTCTCCTCTTTCATTCATGATTTTGTTGATTTGGGTCATTTCTCTTTTCTTTTTGGTAAGTCTGGCCAGGGGTTTATCAATCTTGTTAATTCTTTCAAAGAACCAGCTCCTAGTTTCGTTGATCTGTTCTACTGTTCTTTTAGTTTCTATTTCATTGATTTCTGCTCTGATCTTTATTATTTCTCTTCTCCTGCTGGGTTTAGGCTTTATTTGCTGTTCTTTCTCCAGCTCCTTTAGGTGTAGGGTTAGGTTGTGTGCTTGAGACCTTCTTGTTTCTTGAGAAAGGCTTGTATTGCTATATACTTTCCTCTTAGGACTGCCTTTGCTGCATCCCAAAGTTTTTGAACAGTTGGGTTTTCATTTTCATTGGTTTCCATGAATTTTTTAAATTCTTCTTTAATTTCCTGGTTGACCCATTCGTTCTTTAGTAGGATGCTCTTTAGCCTCCACGTATTTAACTTCTTTCTGACTTTCCTCTTGTGATTGAGTTCTAGTTTCAGAGCATTGTGGTCTGAAAATAGGCAGGGAATGATCCCAATCTTTTGGTACCGGTTGAGACCTGATTTATGACCTATGATGTGATCTATTCTGGAGAATGTTCCATGGGCACTAGAGAAGAATGTGTATTCCGTTGCTTTGGGATGGAATGTTCTGAATATGTCTGTGAAGTCCATTTGGTCCAGTGTGTCATTTAAAGTCTTTATTTCCTTGTTGATCTTTTGCTTAGATGATCTGTCCACTTCAGTGAGGGGGGTGTTCAAGTCCCCCACTATTATTGTATTGTTGTCAATGTGTTTCTTTGCTTTTGTTATTAATTGCCTTATATAATTGGCTCCTCCCATGTTAGGGGCATAGATATTTACAATTGTTAGATCTTCTTGTTGGATAGACCCTTTAAGTAGGATATAGTGTCCTTCCTCATCTCTTATTACAGTCTTTGGTTTAAAATCTAATTTGTCTGATATAAGGATTGCCACCCCATCTTTCTTTTGGTGTCCATTAGCATGGTAAATGGTTTTCCACCCCCTCACTTTCAATCTGGGTGTGTCTTTGGGTCTAAAATGAGTCTCTTGCAGACAGCATATCGATGGGTCTTGTTTTTTAATCCAGTCTGAGAGCCTGTGTCTTTTGATTAGGGTATTTAGCCCATTTACATTCAGGGTAACTATTGAAAGATACGAATTTAGTGCCATTGTATTGCCTGTAAGGTGACTCTTACTGTATATTGTCTGTGTTCCTTTCTGGTCTATGTTGCTTTTAGGCTCTCTCTTTGCTTAGAGGACCCCTTTCAATATTTCTTGTAGGGCTGGTTTCATGCTTGCAAATTCCTTTAGTTTTTGTTTGTCCTGGAAGCTTTTTCTCTCTCCTTCTATTTTCAATGACAGCCTAGCTGGCTATAGTATTCTTGGCTGCATATTTTTCTCATTTAGTACTCTGAATATATCATGCCAGTCCTTTGTGGCCTGCCAGGTCTTTGTGGATAGGTCTGTTGTCAATCTAGTGTTTCTACCATTGTAGGTTACAGATGTCTTCTCCCGAGCTGCTTTCAGGATTTTCTCTTTGTCTCTGAGACTCGTAAGTTTATTATTAGATGTCGGGACGTTGACCTATTTTTATTGATTTTGAGAGGGGTTCTCTGTGCTTCCTGGATTTTGATGCCTGTTTCCTTCCCCAAATTAAGGAAGTTCTCTGCTGTAATTTGCTCCAATATACCTTCTGCCCCTCTCTCTCTTTCTTCTTCTTCTGGGATCCCAATTATTCTAATGTTGTTTCGTCTTATGGTATCGCTTATCTCTCAAATTCTGCCCTTGTGATCCAGTAGTTGTTTACCTCTCTTTTTCTCAGCTTCTTTATTTTCCATCATTTGGTCTTCTATCTGACTGATTCTCTCTTCTGCCTCATTTATCCTAGCAGTTAGAGACCCCATTTTTGATTACACCTCATTAATAGCCTTTTTGATTTCGACTTGGTTAGATTTTAGTTCTTTTATTTCTCCAGAAAGGGTTTCTCTAATAACTTCCATGCTTTTTTCAAGCGCAGCTAGTATCTTTAAAGTCATGATTCTGAATTCTAGATCCGACATTGTACTAATGTCTGTATTGAGTAGGTCCCTGGCAGTCGGTACTACCTCTTGTTCTTTTTGTTGAGGTGATTTTTTCCATCTTGTCATTTTGTCCAGAGGAGAATAGATTAATGAGAGAACAAAATGCTAACTGGGTAACAATGTTCCCAGAAAATATACTCTAAACAACTCAGAAAAGACCTGAAGCCAGGGGAAAAGAAAGGGAAAGAAAGAAAAAAGAAAAAGAAAAAGATAAAAACAAACAAAAACAGAACAAAACAAAAAAAACAGAATATGATCAAATATGATCAGGCTGGTGCATAGATCAGTGCCACACACTAGATTTGGGGTGTATTTTGGTCTGTTAGAAGAAAGTGCCTCCCAAAATTTTAAAGAAAGAAAAACTTATATATGTACAAAAATAAGGGTTGATATGATGAAGGAATGGAATATGACTGTAAAGATGAAAATTATAAAAAATTTTATAAAAGGAATTGATAAGAAGTTGTTTGAAAAAAGAAAGAAGAGGATTTAAAAAAAAAGAAAAAAGAAGGGAGAGAATGTGATCAGGCAGGAGAGTCGAACAAAACCATATACTAGAGATTTAGGGTATATTTTGATCTGTTAGAAGAAACTATCTCAAAGTTTTAAAGAGAGTACACTTATATATATATGCCAAAAATAAGGGTAACTACTATGAAGGGATAGAATATGACTCTAAAAATGAAAAATAAAAATGTTTTTTAAAAAAGGGATTGATAAGATGTTGGTTGAAAAAGGGAAAAAGAAAAATTCAAAAAAAAAAAAAAATTAACTTTGAAAGACTAAAGAATCATGGTAAAAATGCCATGGATTCTATGTGCAGTATTCCCCTAGCGCTGGAGTTCTGCCGTTCTCATTGATGGGTAAACTTGGTCTTGGCTGGCTGTTCTTGCTGATCTTCTGGGGGAGGGGCCTGTTGCCATGGTTCCCAAATGTCTTTGCTGGAGGCGGAATTGCCCCGCCCTTGCCGGGTCCAGGCTAAGTAATCTGCTCGGGTTTGCTCTCCGGAGCTTTTGTTCCTTGCAAGCTTTCCGTACAGCTTTGGAGGACAGGAGTGAAAATGGCGGCCTCCCAATCTCCGCCCTGAGGAGCCGAGAACTCGGGGCCCCGCTCCTCAGTGCGCCCCCAGAGAAAAGCAGTCAGTCACTCCCGTCTCCCCGGTCTCCGGCCACACTCTGTGCTCACCTGGCCTGTGACCGAGCATTTCAATCTCTGGCACCCGACTTGGTGTGGAGTCTCCAAACCTAGCAGATCCCTGCGGTGCGATCCCGTGCTGCTCCTCCCAGGGGAGGAAGGGGAGTCTCCCCGGATCTGCCGCTTGTTGGGTCCCTGTGGAGGAGCAGTGGCCCGACTGTGCCGCGGATCACGGTTTATGGCAACCCTGAGCTGAGAGCCTGCGCCTCGGCTCCGTCTCTGCAGCCGGCTTCCCCGCTCTGATACCTAGGAGCTCTGCCGCACTCAGGCACCCCCAGTCTTCCTGTGATCCCGAGGGTCCTGAGACCACACTGTCCCACGAGGGTTCCACCCCCCGCTTAGCCACTGGAACAACGTCCCTCAGCGGAGCAGACTTCTAAAAGTTCCAATTTTGTGCTCCGTGGCTTTATCACTTGCCAGAAGTGGCCGATGGAGGCCCCCTCCCCTGCTGTCTATCCTCCCAAATATGGCCTCAGATTCACTTCTCCACACGTCCTACCTTCCAGAAAGTGGTCGCTTTTCTGTTCAGAGAGTTGTTGCTATTCTTTTCTTTGATCTCCTGTTGAGTTTGTAGGTGTTCAGAATGGTTTGATCCCTATCCAGCTGAATTCCTGAGACCAGAGGAAATCCAGGTCTCCTACTCCTCTGCCATCTTGCTCCGCCCCCCATTTCTAATGATTTTTAAGACATAGTCCTACAAGTAGTATTATTGAATCACCAAGTATGAACAGTTTAAGACTCTTGATAAATAGTCCTAATCGCTTTCCAGAAACATGGTACCCATCTTATTCCCAGAAGAAGCAGTGCCAAAAAAAAAAAAAAAAAATATATATATATATATATATATATATATATATATATATGCTTTACTAAACCCATCTCAAACATGGGATGCTGCACACATTTTTCCATTTAAAATTTTAAGCTATATCACACATACAATGGAATATATTGTTATTTGCAGGTATCAAATGTGCATACAATTTTAAAATAACTTATGAGAGTTTAAAGCATGAAGAACCATGTTAAACCTGTGACACAAGTTAAGAGAATATAAGCAAGTGTTGAAGCTCCCTATGTGCTTGTCCCCTATACAGCTTCAGCCTCCCTACCTCTAAGAAGTCAACGCAGACTGAATTTTCTGTCAGTTACTTCCTTATAGGTTTACCATATATGCGTATAACTTAAATGCTACACAACTTAATTCAGCTTGTTCTTGAACTTTACAAACATGATGATGTATGTATTTTTCAGCAAGTTTCTTTTTTTTACTCATTTATTTCACTGCTATCAAGTATTTCATTGAATAAATGCATCGTGGCTTATCCTTTCTCCTGTTGATGGATATTTGGGTTGTTTCTAGTTTGGGTCTATTTTTGGACAACACTGCTGTGAAGATTCTTTTTTTTTTAAGATTTTATTTATTTATTTAAGAGAGAGAATGAGATAGAGAGAGAGAGAGCATGAGAGGGGGGAGGGTCAGAGGGAGAAGCAGACTCCCCGCTGAGCGGGGAGCCCGATGTGGGACTCGATCCCGGGACTCCAGGATCATGACCTGAGCTGAAGGCAGTCGCTTAACCAACTGAGCCACCCAGGCGCCCAACACTGCTGTGAAGATTCTTGAGTGAGAGTTTCTCCTGGACCATGATTTACAACCCGAGTGTGTGTGGCCCTGTGGAGACATGGGGCTTTCCAAAGGCAGAAGATAGCTTTCAGGGAACCAATTTACAAATCACCAGTTTCTGTTCATACATTTTCCTTTAACCAATGCTTGCTAACCTCTCATATTTGGTAGCTCTTTTCCCACTTTACAAAAGAAAAACATACCTCTCACTCATCCAGATTCCTATTACAGTGCATTAAACTGGAGTATAAAAAATTCCAGAATGACAAAGGGTCATTTTACATTTTTATGATCATATTGAGAAAGCAAATGACTTTAATGAGTGGATAATAAATCATTTTGCATGTCAGATGCATTCCAGTTCTTTGTTGTCCACTGAAGTGAGCTTTCAGCTGCTAGATTATTGAAAATAATTTCCGATGATAAAATCATCAATCATAAATCACTAGGTGATATTTAGCATATAGCTGGGAATGAATTCAAAGAATTGAGTGACACTTCTAAACAAAACTCCTTCTGCTCTTCTGTTTATTTACAAGAACAAGGGCTCATTCTAGCCATAAATAATACTTATCCTTAGATATCTGAAACCAATTAGAAAAAAAAAACCCTATCCATTTCAATAAAATAAACGTTTTTGATAAAATTTTAGTTTTCATAATTACTAGTTATCTAACAAAATTTTATTCATACTGTTATAATCAACTGTGTACTACTAATAACTGTAATGATAATTCAATCCAGAAGAAATTTTTGATACTTAGAACCTCATGGTCATACAGAATATCTTTGAAAAACTCAATTTATGCATATACTTTTGCTTTAAAGATGTATGGCAGGGTAATCAATTAAAAATTTTCAGGCAAAAAAAATTGTTAAATTTAGATTAAATTATTTAGAGAGATGTGGAATAAAAAAATATAGGTCTAAAGAGTAAAAGAAGTGATTAAAACCTTAAAGCATTTAAGAACTTGACCTTGGGTTTTTTTTTAAGTAATCTCTACACCCAACATGGGACTCAAACTCACAACCCTGAGATCAAGAGTCACATGCTCTACAGACTGAGCCAGCCAGGTGCTCCTGTTTGTTTTTATTTACAGTTAGTACACAGGAAGTTATTTGTGTTGCCTGCATTAAAATCTCCAGTGAAAAGTGTAGATGACAATTTAAAATTGTGTCAGCAGTGCACAGTTTCTCAGAATTCTCTTAGGGGTGTCCAAGTGAAAACATTTGACAACGGTCACGTGAGGGTGTATACCCCAGTATGGAAATATATCAAATGGTGGGCATACCTTCAATATTTCTAGGTAATATTACATTGTTTTTCAAGTTGTCCAACCCTATCAGAACTGCAGAGTTCCTAATGGCTGAACATCCTCCCACACACTGAGTATTGCCAGAGTTTTCCATTTTTGCCAAGCTAGAGGGTGTAAAATGGCATTTCACTGTGGTTTTAATTTGCATTTTCCTGATTTAATGAGGTTGAGCATATTTTCATATGTTTATTGGCATTCCTGTTACTATTATTTATTTTTAAGCTTTGCTAATTTGATTTACAAAAAGTCATGCCTCATTTACATTTCTTTGATAACTAACAGGGTTAATACTTTTTCATATGCTTATTAGCCATTTTTATTTTTTATGTGAGTTGTCCATTCATATCCTGCCCATTTTTCTATTAGGATTTTAGGCGCTTTCTGATCAATTCAAATGAGTTCTATTAAGGCTAAGCCCTTTACTTGTCATATTTATTGTGTTGCAATCTTGGAATAAACTGTACTTTTTTATATGATACCATAGTTCTTTTAATATACTTATGAATGTGATTTGCTGATCTTTTGTTTTGGATTTTGGCATCAATATTTATAACTCAGATTGTCCTGCCAGTGTTCTGCTCTGTTTTGTTTTGTTTTGTTTCGTGGGGGTGGCACTGTGTCAAGTTTTAGTGTCATGTAAATGCTTACTTCTTAAAATGAATTAGAAGATTTTTGTTTTTTTCTAGGCAGACTAATCAATTATACTCTCTGGAAACTGTTGCTTGAAAAATTGACAGAAGACAACTATAAAATAATCTACAACTGATTTTTGTGGGGAAAGAGTGATTCTTAAGGCAAGTTATTAGGTTTTCTTAAAAAAAAAAAAGCCAAATTTAGTGTGTATACTTTGTCCAGCATATCATCAATCTCATTAAGAATTTCAAATTTATTACTATTGATAAGTATAGTTTAGCTTATGAATTTTTTAATGTCCTCTATACTGATCATATATCCCTCTTCTCATTGCAAATTTTGTGTACTTGTACTTTTTATTTCTTACTTTAAAATGTCAAAAGATTTATTTTTTTATTTTTTTATTTTTATTTATTTTTTTTTTTAAGATTTTATTTATTTATTTGAGAGAGAGAGAATGAGAGAGAGCAAGTACATGAGAGGGGGGAGGGTCAGAGGGAGAAGCAGACTCCCTGCTGAGCAGGGAGCCCGATGCGGGACTCGATCCAGGGACTCCAGGATCATGACCTGAGCTGAAGGCAGTCGCCTAACCAACTGAGCCACCCAGGCGCCCTCAAAAGATTTTTTAAATGTGTTTTTCTCAAAGAACTGTTTCTTAAATATGTTTATAAATTTACTATTCATCTTATTGATGATTTGTTGATTTCTCCTTTTATCTTTCATTTTCCCCCTTACTTAGATTTGTTTCTAATCTGTTGAGTTGACTGCTTAATTTATTTATTCTTTTTTGTTTACTTTCTATTTAATAATGAAAACATTTAAAGTTATTTCTTGCTCTTATTATGTCTTTAGTCAAGGAACAATTTTCAAAAGTCAACTAGAAGATACTGTCTGTATCTTCTTCTTGTGATTAATCCTCCAAAGATGCAACTCTTGTCTTTCCCCTCTAAATACCTTAACTGGTTTTTCACCAGGTACTGAAATAAGTTTCAAGTTCTTTACCTTCCATTCAAGGTCCTCCATACTCCGGCCATAATAGACACTTCTAAAGTCCACCCCTAGTACTTCCTATATCTAGAGCCCATTCTAGAGTAAAATTGGACACTAATTTTTCCAAATGTTGTCACCACCATGCATTTACCTATGCCTTTTTTTTTTTCCTACTGGGAATGCCTTTCTTCTCACTTCTCACCCCTTAGAAGCATAACCGTCTTTCACAATTTTATTCAATCCTTCAGGTAGTTGTGGCTTCCTGGGTTGCTGGAGTCACAGAGTTAGAGCCATCAGGTTATCTCTTGTTGGTCTCTTGGCTTCACCTTGGACCAGTGCCGCACACAGGCTTGATGACGGGGCCTCATGTGCTCAGCAGTACCCTTTCTTGCTGATGTACCAAGCCTTCCCAGGCACATCCCATAACCATAACAGCAGCTTAATGGAAAATAAACAAATATCATCCAAATTAGGATACTTGTTTTGCTGCAAGGAGTCACTCAATAATTATACCATCATAGTAGATATAAACCAGGCCTTTCCTGGCAAACAAGGACATATGGTCATCACCCAACTAGATCTCATGATCTATGTCTGTACATACTTTATATATATATATATATATATATATATAATACTTTTCTTACTTCTCTGTAGGAAGGTGATGGGGTGATGGAAGGGGATGGAAGACCATATTGCATAAAAGTACGGAGACAAAGGATGCATTGATATGGATATCCCCACCTAGGATTCTTCAGTGTGCCTATTTGGGCTTTGTAGATAATTTACATAGATTTTGGCTCTTGCCAATAACAAGTATCAGGACCCTTTGCCCTAACTGTAGCCTCCTAGGGTCCAAACTAACTAAGAGGATGCAGAGGCCCATCTGGTTCAAATAATCCTAGGATATTATATTGACCTCATAGCGTCTGAGACATGCCATGGGAGAGAGTGATGAGATGTCCCAAGCTTATCACAAGATACACATTGCCACAAAAATTTTATAGCTCCCAGTGTTACAATATTTCCTCAAGTCTTCTCCCAATTCCATTTGCTCTCCTATCACCATGACAACACACATTTCATTAATAATGGAGACCTGAGGGAAAGCTTCTAGTGTCAGTCCCCTCTCAGGACTCACCTCCTGCTTTGGCATTCCGTGAAACCCTTCTGATTCTAGACATCATGCTTTGAAGATTCCAACTTATCTCAATTTTGCGTCTCAGAGAAGAGGCTGGTGAAATACTGCGGATGGTGACGGTGCAGAAGTTTGCCAAGACTTCCTGAAGCGATTAGCTGGAACAACAGACAGAACAGAGAAAGCCATTACAGAAAAAGCTAAGCCTTTTAGATTTGAAGATCAATGTCTGAGTCCTGCTTCTGACACAGAGGAACAGGGAGAGACAGATTCCGGAGTTTTCCACCTGTTTTCATAGTGCCTCTCAAATCCAGGCCTTAGGTAGGAATGGGGCAGTGAAGAACAGAATTTGAGAAGGACCGGTTCCAGCTGCTTAGCTAAGTGACTGACATCCTGGTACTTTTTCCTATATAGACTCGGTCAACTTTAAAACCTTTAAATATAATTAAGAAGTAGAAGGAGGAGGAGAAAGAGAAGGAAATGGAGAATCAGCCACAGAGACCCTGTGACCAGAGAGATTTACTGTTGAATCCCAGCTCCAACGCTTAGCAGCTGGGAGACGTTGGATAAACATATATCACTTCCCTGAATCGCTGTTTTCTTTTCAGTAAAATGGAGACAGTAAATACTAACATTGAAGATGAAAATTAATGCATCTGAGCCCGTCAATAAAGTTAGAAATCATCAGACTAAAATCAGCAGCTGCAGCAGCCTCACCAATGGGCTTGGGGAGGAGCAGGTCTGAGCCCTTCCTCTGGAAGTGCTGTGGTCAGATGGGGTCCCACCCCAGGCACAGTCCTGGTTCAGGAGCACCAGGCATCTTGTCGAGCAGTGGGAGAAATCAGATGTGATTCTAGGGCCCAGTGGACCAAACAAAGTAAGTGTAAGTCAGGAAATGAGCCGTCAGAGTCAACAGCAACAAGAGATTGAGTTTCGACCTTCTGTCCTCGGAAGAGCAGACAGGCAGGTCCAAATAAGCACGTGTGCCTGCCGATGGTCATGGTGGTGGGTCCCCTCCCCGCGAGGGTTTCTTTCCCCAGCTCCTTATGCTGCCCAGCGTGGCCATCCCACCTTCTCCCTCACAGGGCCATGGGGGCCTGCAGATGCTGGCGGACGTGAAGCAGCGAGAGCAGAGGCAAACGAATGAGTCTTCTCATCTCTCCGAACACGAGGGCTCTGGCCCAGAAGCTCAACCCAGTGGAGCCCATTTTAAGTTCTCTTTCTTTCACTTCCCATTACCTCCTTGGTCCTTTACACCCCGAGCTTTCTCTTCTGCTCCAATGTTTCTCTTGCCTTCCCTTTCTATTTTCATTTCACCATTACCTCTCTACATCCAGCCCTTGTCAGCTCATGCCTGATTTAATTCAGCACCTTCCACGCAGATGTCCCTGTCTCCAGGGTCTGCCGACTCCAATACAGCCAGCACAGCTGCCAGGAAAAACTTCCTTAGGCAATGTTGGCGTCACATCATCCCCCGTCTCCCGGGCCCACCGAGTCTCTGGTTCCCTCCTCCTGCCTCCCCGGTCCCACTCCTCAGTCCTTACGGCTCCCCTCCACCCTCCACTGCAGCCGAGCTCAGTGGCTTCTCCCGGCCAACACAGGATTTTCTCTCATAACCTTTGCATGTCATTCCCCTGCTCTGCAATATTCTCCCCTTCCTCTCTGCTCACTGTGCCCCTGATGGCCCTTCCAAGTTAACTGAAAATTACACCTTTCCATACATACTCTGCAGCAGTCTGTCATACCTCAGCTTGTGCCGGACCTGGAGATTTGTGAGATAAGCAGTGATCCCTAAAATCCCTCCTCGATGCCCAAGCTAGCCACTAAGTTTGATCTTGATCCTTCCCCAGGTGCCAGCGGTATAAGATGACTCCACTGCCCAGTAATTCTTACTTATTGATATGTTAGTTTATAAATGTTGTGACTTCATTTCAACCTCTCTCCGGAACTGGAAGAAAATTCCCCAAAGGTGGTGATTCTGCTTTCTAGTCACACCCGCTCTGATCGCATATGCATACCTGTGTGCGTGGAG
Source organism: Phoca vitulina (assembly GCF_004348235.1). Lineage (NCBI taxonomy): Eukaryota > Metazoa > Chordata > Mammalia > Carnivora > Phocidae > Phoca > Phoca vitulina. The sequence goes on along the minus strand of NW_022589774.1, from coordinate 705,893 downwards.
CTAGCTCAAGAAACGCGTGTCGCTGCCTGAAGTAGGACGCTCAGATGGCCCTGGGAACACTGACCTTTCAATAAGAAAAAGAAACTGGAAATAACCTCAGTAGTCAACCTTATACATACATTATGGGATAGCTTTGTGGTGTAATATCACTCACACCTTAAAAACAGTTTTGAAGAGATTTTTAATGACATGAGAAAATCTCACTACATAAACTTGCTTTATATATATACTTTTTCATGTAAATATAAGATGTCTATGTTATAGTATAAAGATGAAAGATGATGAAGAAAAAGAGGGAGGGAAGGAGGAGGGGAGGGAGGAAAGGACAGAAGGGCTAATGGAAAAAAAAAATGTAGCAACATGTAAATGATGGTGATCCTGAATAGTTCTGGGTATTTTTAAATTTATTTCCTTCTTTTGGTCCTTCTATTTCTTTAAATCTTCTAAAATAACACCACACAGCTTATAATAGAAACAGAAAATATAAACCTTGTTAAGACTACAATTGCTTATCAAAATGTCACATTTTCAAATAGTATTTCTTAAATATAATATCATAGAGTGAAAGAGTAGGCCAGTGATAGGTGGAGAAACAGATTGATCATTGAGAATAAAATTTTGATATTTAAGAAATTTCTAGCTGCTATAAAAAGGGCAGCTACCTGGGTGGCTCCGCTGGTTAAGCATCTGCCTTTAGCTCAGGTCATGATCCTGGGGTCCTGGGATGGAGTCCCTATGTCTGGCTTCCTGCTCAGTGGGAAGTCTGCTTCTCCTTCTCTCTCCACCCTCCCCCCATCCCTGTGCTTGTTCTCTCTCTCTCTGCCTTTCAAATAAATAAATAAAATCTTTAAAAAATAAATAAAATGAATAGAGCAACTAGTTTTCAATGAGTAATATCCTATTCCTCAGACCAGGTAAGAGACCATTTTTGGTGTTTCCATTTTGAAATGCTGCCAATCCCATCCCTTGAGTGACAAAATTACCATGTCCACTTCCACCAGCTCTACAACCACTATCAACTCCACTAACGTCACCTCTACCTCCATCACCTCTACTTCCTTCTTCATTTCCATCACCACCTCCACCTCTTACCACCTCCACCACCATCAACCTAAAAGAATAGACAAGTCTTCTATGGCAAGTTGGATTAGGGGAGAGTATAGAAATACAGAAAATCAGAACACATTCCTCAGAATACTATACTTTAAATATTAAAAATAAGCAGAACTTTCTTTTTGAGTTCACACATCCATGGCTCAGAATAGATGGGATTTGGGGGTAACTGGCCAATAGAATGGGCCAAAAGAAACCTTCTTGTCTTAGTCCTTTCGGGCTGCTACAACAAGATAACCACAGGCGGGGTAGCTTATAAACAACAAAAATTTATTTCTCACAGTTCTAGAGGCTGGGAAGTCCAAGATCAAGGCACCAGCATGGTTGGGTGAGGGCCCTCTTCCAAGTTCATAGCCAGCGCCTTTTGGCAGTGTCTTCAAATGGTGGGAAAAGATGGGGATCTCTCTGGAGCCTCTTTAGAAGGGCACTAATCCCATTCCAGAGGGTGAAGCCTTCATGACCTAGTCATCTCCCAAAGGCACCATCTCCTAACACCATCGTCTTTGGTCATTAGGATTTCAGCATATGATTTGGGCAGAGGGAGGACATAAGCATTCAGACTATAGCGTCCACTTAGTACCTGAGCCAAAAAGGGACTGGAATGAATTTTGCCTCAGGTAGCTCAAGAGTTCACATCAACTTTGTAAGAACTGGAACCCTCCATGAATCCAGTGTCATATCATCCAACAGCTCATAGAATGTTTGCTTAAAAAACTGTTTTATACTGAGGTGCATGGGCAGCTTAGTCAGTTGAGCGTCTGACTCTTGATTTTGGCTCAAGTCATGATCTTGGGCATGGGAATGAGACCCCGTGTTGGGCTCTGCGCTCAGCATGGCGTCTGCCTGAGATTCTCTCTCCCTCTTCCCCTGCCCCTCCCTCCACTCTCTAAATAGATAGATAGATAATAAAATCTTTAAACAAAACAAAAAACTATTGTATACTGACAAGCAATAGAGGACAACGACAAAATGGTAGGTAAGGGGTGAGCACAGATGAGGTTGAGGAGAGCTGAGCAGGTGTGTGTGTTTTCCCGTGTGCACGCATGAGCATGTGCACATGTACCAATACTTGTACATCCACTGGAGCGCACATGAGCATCACGGAGCATCAGGACGCCTGTAACACCATTTGGTTCTGCTTAGGTTATTACATATTTTCATATCCAAATTGAATAATAGTCACTTTTGCCCAGCAGCATGAAGGAATGTACTGTTTCAAATTAACCTGTCTCTAAAGGAAAACCTGTATGTGTGACACAGGAAGACGGAAAGTGGCTTCTCCTCTGTGACACGTGTTATCATTCAACCAAATCTGCTGAAAGGTTCTGTCACTCTTCAGGAGCACAAGGAGGCAGAGAAGGAGAGGAAGTCTGGTTGGGGCAGGATCCGGAGAGGGAGGTGGAGGGCAAGTATCTGTGGAGCTGGCCCCCGCAGGGCCAAGGGCCCATAGTCATTTGTTCATATGCCCATATCCAAAGGGGAATGCGGCAGTAGTACTGCCTCTCCCTCCCTCATTCATTTCTTCATCCCGGTAACAAACACGCATTGAGCACTTACGATGCAGCACACACTGTTCTGAGCATTGGAAATAGAGAATGCTGTGAACAAAGTGAACAAAGTTCTTTTCTTCCCAGACAGAGCTTATATTCTAAAAGGGGATGTAGATAACGAACACATAAAGCACTCATAACATCAGGAATAGTAAATGGTATGAGGGGGCATGGTGAAGAGAAAGTGTAACCGCAGTGCTAAGGGCAGTGGTCAGGGAATGCCCTTCTGAGGCGGTGATATTTGAGCAGAACCTTGAACGGGGGGAGGGGGAAGCCGTGCAAACATCTGAGGAGAGAATGTTCTAGGCCGAGACAATCCAAAAGTGCAAAGGCCCTGAGGCCAAAACAAGCTTAAGGTGTTTTAGTTTTTAGTGTGCACGATGGTATGTGGCCCAGCCTTCAGGGTGTTACTGCAGAGGAGTGAGCCAGGGAGAGTGTAGGAAATGAAGTCTCCAAGGCAGCCCAGCTCCAGATCATGCAGAACCACGGTGGCCAAGGTCAGGAACTTTGAGCTTTATTCTAATTTGATGTAAAGCAATAGGGTTTTTTCAGCCAGGACATGTTTGTTATGTGCCTGAGGGACATTATATATAGGATATACATATATATATATATATATATATATATATATATATATATATATACACACATATATCTCAAGAGAAAGAGGCATCTCCAGGCACCACCTCTTACTTCCGCCTCTTCTGCAGGGCCAGTGGTCCAAGGGCTTCCACCAGCTTTGCTCAGGCACAACCCCACGGCACCACATCTCCTCCTCCCCACACACTGCTTACTCCCTGCCCCAGAGCTTCTCTCATTTCCAACTTGGCACTCACAAGTCTGATCTGGAAGTGCCAGCCGTTAACACCCAGTGGGGGTCTCCCTTGACCAAAGGGTAACAGAAAATGAGGGATACGTGCTTCTCCTTTTGTTCCCCTGGACAGCCAGTTCTCATTTGGATTTCATATGCCCCTTGGAATTCCCGGTGGGATTAAGCACCCATCTCTTGCTCAGTATTCAACTCCATAACTCCTTGTATCACCCTGCCTGTCTCCTCCTCCCTGCTTTCACTCTGTGTGTTTTGTGTTCCTTCTGTCTGGAATCGGATTCCTAAATAAACTTCCTGTATATTTAGTGTTGTGGGGAGGGGTACACAAGATAAGACAATATAACCATCCCCATTTTACAGATGAGGAAGTAAGAGGTTAGATAAATGGTCCAAGGTCACACTGGAATCAGAAACGGAACTGAGGTTTATCTGATTCCAGCAACCATGACGTAAACCTCCCTTTATGCTGCCTCACATTCAGAATTTGACAGGTGGCAGTGTTTCTTGTCTGGATGGTCCTTCCTACTGGGAGCAGATAAAACTCTGGGCCAATGATAGAGCTATAGTAGGTTGACAAGAATGAGAGGAGTTTCAACTGTAGTCTATCTGATGAAGTGTCAGAGGAGGGTCCAGTGTAGAAGAAAGGATCAGAACTAATGAGAGACTGAAGAACAATCCTGAATCCATGGCTCAGGATGATTTCTAAATCTCCATCTCCAGGCCTTCTCACTTCTGAGCCCCCACATCCATTTCAATCAACTGGGGGGATATGCAGTTCATAAGAGGGTTGGTACTGGTAGGTTGCACTCAGGGGCCATTGATACAGCTATCCTGGATACCAGGCCTTGGTGACAAAATGAATTTCAAAGCTCACTCTGCAAGAGGCAAGTGAAGAATCTCACCTGTGGTCACATAGGTAAGTGTAGAAGAATTAATGTCAGCTATTTTTTTTAAAGACAGATATAGTCAGATTGATAAGAAACAAAAAAGAAATCATAATTTCTAGTAATAATAGCTCCCTTATTCAGCACTTACTTGTGCCAGGCACGGTGTTAAGTGCTTTGTATAAATTACCTTTTCAGCAACACCATGATGTAGATACAATTATTATTCATATTTTAATGATCAGGATTAGAGTGGTTAACTCAGTGAATGTCACACAGGTAATAAATGATAGAACCAGGTCTCAAACTAGGCCTGTGTGACACCAAAGCCCTTTCTTCTTAAGCACTTCCCTGGAATGGCTGAGTGAAGACTTTTTTTGGGACACAGTGTAACGCTGTTGGAGATATTGGGGCAGGATGTGGTAGGTAACATTACTTTGATGCCAGCATGGCTATTGAAATAATTCTAAGAAGAAACCATTAGAATATTTTAATGGTCCAGAAGAAGGTGACATGAGATGAAATTAAGGGAGTTAAGACAGAATTTGACCCAAGTGACACTAAAGTAAGAATCCGTGAGGACCACGGTTCTAATTAACCAGAGCACAAGGGAAAGAAGAGGGTCTTGGAAGATTCAGAAGCTCTGATTCTGATGGAACAATGATAGTTATGGGTGGGGGCACCAGTAGGAGTGGGAGGGTCAGAATCAGGGGACAGAATTTGAAGGCTCTTATGAAATGCATATCCCCCCGGTTGATTGAAATGGGTGTGGGGGCTCAGAAGTGAGAAGGCCTGGAGATGGAGATTTAGAAATCACCCCTTAGACCGTCCCAGGCTTGCACCCTTAGGTAAGATCAGCTGGAGAAAGACGCTCAGGTACTGCAGCCCACTCCTACAGAAGAGCCGGGTTCTCTCCCTTCTCTTGCCACTTGCCTTTTTTCTCCTTACCAAGTCTACCTGATTTCTGACTCTGTCATTTCTGACAAGAGATTCACCCATGAGCTGTGTTGCCGGTTTAGATTCCAAGCTATTTGTTGGTAGGGACCATACCTTAAACTTCTTTTTCTTTTATACCTAATGGTATTCTTGTAGGTTGTTAGCACACTCTCCTATTGGGCTTTTGATTTTTATAGGAACAAATCTGAAATGCAACACAAATCATCATTTGCCTCCAGTTCGGAGCCACCCAGGGCAAAAACGTAGTAATCCAAAGCACTCATCTGAAATGCCTCATTTTAACCTCAGTCCTCCGCAGGCCTTCCTACGCACGTCCTCAATCCTCGATTCCTGCTTATCATCCACACGCGAGTCTCCCAGTCTTCCCCATCCGATTTCTAGCCTCAGGCAGTTGAGACATAGCAGCTTTGCAATTAAATTTTCCCCTCCAGCCAAACTGACCCTAAACCATCCTTACAAAATCGCTCAAGTTTATTTATGGTGTTGGTTTTGTTTCTGCATTTTCTGGGTGCACCCAGAGCCCTCCTCACGGGCAGGGCTGTGTTGCTGTGCTCTGAACGGCCCTCTCCTTCAGGGCACTGGTACCACGTCAGCGGAGCCTTTCCTCCCGCTGGACCCGCGGGCCGCCTGGACCTCAGGCCCTCAGCAAATGTGGAGCTGACAAGGCAAAGCGATAAAACCATCCCGCCCACTCGCCCCATTGGCCCCGTCTCTGCTGCCCAGTGCCTTGTTGGCTGTGGCTGCACCCTCGGGACACCATCCCACAATCTCGGTCTTCCTCAACTACCTAGCTCGACAAGAATGGAGTGGCTGCCTGTAGGGTAGACCCTGGGTGAGGTGCAGGAGCCCATGGTGATTAAAGCCCAGTCTTCTTGCCTCAAGAAGCTCCCAGTTTAGTTGTGTGGCACCTGCAGCATTAGGTTTATGGAACAACCCAGAAGATCTGCCTAACTGGCTCGGGAGGGAGGAAAGGCCTCTTAGATGCAGGGCTGACTTATCCACTGGGGCCAGGAGGCTCATGCCCAGGGACCATGACACTTTTTGGAATCCATGACTATTTTTAAATTTTAAGTTCTTTTAAAACTAGAAAAAAAAAAAGATGAATATAATTATAAGGACCATATAACAATAAATTCAGCCTTTAAACCAATGCAGTTGTAAAATAAATTATTATTTATTCTATTTTATTTTTTTGGGGAAAAGGTCCACAGAGACAACATGGCCTAGGGTCAACAAGAGTCACAATGGGGCCCTCCCTGGACGAGGTGACTTCAAGGCAGAGGAGAAGATATCTAGGAAATGTGGGAAGAGTGGAGTAGACTTGCTAGTTGAGGGACCAGTGTGAGCATGGGTCGAGAATCCCAGCAACCCAAAGATGCTGGGAAACCGCTTGCACACAGGGAGTTGTGAGGGATTAGGGCAAGATTAAGGCAGGGACGTGGCAAAGAGAGCTTTATCCACCATATCCACAACCTGGAATTTGCCCATAACCCATGGGCTCGCTCCCACTGAACGTGCTGCACTAAATCGACACTTGCCAATCCTGTGCCCCACTCTCTCCCAGCTAGTATTTTCCTGCAACTATCATCTGGGTATTGAATGTGTGACAGGGTGTTACCACCCAGGAGCCGCTTCCTCTGTCACCTCCTCTGTAGAAGGAGCCATGCTTCAGATAAAGAAACGTTTCCAATGGCAGGTGAGGGATGAGATTTGGGATCAGGAAGGCTCTGGGCCACCCACCCTTCTCTCTGTGTTAGGGCCTCAGCTTGAGCCCCTCTGGAAGGCCAAGGATGGGCCATTGGCTGCCATTTTCCTTCTGTTTACAAAGTGCCCAGAGGTCTGCTTGCTCAGTGACCATTTTTGAAGCATGAAGTGAAAGCAGATGAAAGAACAGGAAAAAAAATGTTCATTATGCAGGCATATCAGAGCCCCCCTCCATCTTAATGCATGTGTCATTTAAATATACTTGTGAGAGGTGTTCATTATTTCCCCCATTATTTAGAAATGTGTTTCAAAGACCCCTCAAACAGCAGTGTGCCGTCACATTGTTTAAACATATGATTTGTTAAATCATCACCCTCACAGCCCTGAAGCTCTGGGGTTATATCATCTCAGAGCCGACACAACTGAGGGCTGTCTCAGCTACTCCCCACCTCATCCTGATGGTTAATAAGGATCAGCTTTTGAAAGGCAAGGTCAAAAGAACGAAGTGACTTTTGATGCTGGCTGATGGTGTGTGAGTTCATTGTTCCCAGGGGCTGGTGAGCATCCAGTGAGGAGAGCCCATTATTGTCAAGAAGCCATGGAGACAAAGCCTAGCCCCGCCATCCACCTGAGCCTGGCACTGAATGGGGGCTTCCAGAAGGATCCAATCATTGACTTTAGGAATAGCTCCCTTTCGGAAGACTTGTTTACATGAAAATGGAAACCTATAAAAATATGTAGTAAGTGTTGATCATGTGCCTATCAAAGCACACCTCCAAGCACCCTTTCCTCCGGGTGCACTACAGTGTTTATTTACAGATTTTAAACTGTAGGATAGAAATGCTTATGACAAGCCACTGATTATAGAAAATCAAACTGAGATGCATTCATTGATTTAAGGGGAAAATAAGAATAATGGGGAGAAAGCTTTCCAACTTAAAAAAAATCAATTTATGTAAATTTATCAAGAAGATATCTGCTCTGTAAAGAGAAGTCTATCTCTTCCTTTCTCTTGTTTTTGGCATAGCAGCCGTCAGCTCTCATCTTCTCACTGCGTGCTTTCTCCCTACACACCAGTCTACGTACTTTGTCTCTGCCTGGCTACTTTACAAAACACGTAACATTTTTTAGGAGCTCAAAGGTGAACCTACAGAAAAGTATGTAAAGGCCCTGTGGCAGCTAAGACCTACCTTTTGTGGAAGGGGATAGCAATCTACTGGAGTGGCTAATCGTGTTGTTGGGGCGAGAGTTTCTATCACTGCTGAGAGCAGAGGCAGACCTTCGATGATTCCCCTTCTCCAAATGCCTTTGTTCAGTTGATGACTCCGTAGATCTACAGTCAAGCAGGCTCCAACTCATGGAGATAGTACCAATCACTCCCTTTCCTTAATCCCAGAGATGTTGTCTACCACCAAATCCACCACATCCTTCCCTGGTCATCGTCCTTCACAGTGAGTCCTGTCCATCCCAAGCCTTCCTCACCTAAGGCCTGAGAATCTGTAATAGCCTTTTATCCTTTCCACCTGCTACCTTCCACTCTGGACATTTCTTAAAGTTTACTTTGTTCAGTTGCCTGTCATGCTCTGGTGGGCAAACCACAAAAACGTGCAGGCTGTTTTCTGATTCCTGATCACTTCCTCTGGTTCTAGCGTGAGGTGAGGAGTATGCCTGCAGCTCCTTCCTGTTGTCTCCTAGGCCTGGCTTCTCCATCTCCTGTGAGCATCTCTTCAAACAAGGACTCACACATCTACAGAAGAACAAGCCATGGTCTGTGGGCACAGTTCAGTTCAAACGCATGCTTCGGAAAGAAATGTTCCTTCAGTGGAAAGAGTGTGAGGATCTGCAGCTCTGCTCACCACACAGACAAAACTTCTTACTAGGTCACAGAGGACAGGTTAGCTCCTTGCAGCAAATGCCTCTCTCCCTGGCAGACTGGCACTTGGGTTTCGAAGTTCTGTACCACGTGAAGGATTTCCTGGAACACTGTGTGAAAAGTGTATGCAGGTGTCCACTTCTCATAGGACAGGAAAAGGAAAACTCCAGACCCTGGGCCAACTTTCAAATGAGGTTTTCCAGCTTCACTATTTCTGTCAAGTTTTCGAAAGCCTCAGGACCAAGGTTCATATAGGAAGAGAGTTCAAGAAAAATGGTTTTTCCTTCTCTCTCTCTTCAGACCATTTGAAGAGAGGCAAAGTGAATTTTTTACAGAAAGTATTAGCTTGTCCAGGAGATAGCCAGTGTTCTTTCCTAATGTGACATTATTAAACCATGCCAGCCTTAAAAGAAAATTCTGGGTCTTCATATAAAATTTTGCAAAGAAGCCACCCTTATTACCTTTCCTCTAGAAAAAAAAAATTCCTTAGTGTACAACGTGGGGTCTTTGTCCTTCCCTGAAAAAGCATTGATCTAGACCTGAGTTCAGGTCCCAGTTTTTCTACTAACTAGTCCTTGACTAGTCCCTTCTCCTATCTGGCCAGTGAGTGTGTTCCTCTGCCAAATAAATGAAGGCGGAATGTAAGATGTCCGTGGCTCTCTGTCCTGGTACAGGGCTATGACCTTGCGGGGGTCACTAGAACACGCTGCCAAGTACACTCCATCAGGGAGCTCTGAGACCAGACAAAGCCCATCTCCGGGAAGTTCCCACATTAACCAACTGCAGTGACACCCAAGTTAGGCGAGCATATTTTTGACTTCTGATTTTAGATCTTGCAAGGGAATTGGAGAAAAACAGTATTTTCTCCCCCCAATCAAAGAAGAACGGTTTTGTTCCCTAGTTCGTCATCAATCCTAGCATGTTTTATATAAATGCCCCTAGAAAGCTCATACTTTCACTCCTCGCCAAAACTGGCTGAGCTCCTGGCTCGGGCTGGGGAACAGAGGAAGAATTACGAGTGTGGTTGAACACACTGGCATGCGTGAGGCTGAAGCAGCTCTGTGTATCAGTAACGTGTAATGACAACCTCCCATCTGTTCTCTGGAACTCTTCATCTGAGCCTTCATCAAACTGGAAATCTGGAAGGAGATGAATGCAAGGAGACTGTTCAAAAGCCATACATGAGCTCAGAAGTACCTGCAAAAAGGGATCCACCATGGGTTGGTTGGCTAACTGCGGAGCTCAGCGAAGTGGGGCAGAGGTCTGTGAGGTCAGGGACTCCAGCCCCAGTGTCTCTGCTTCAGGATAGGGTCTTGAGCATTTCGTGCAACGAAGCATCAGCCCAGGAAGCAGCAACCATTCTCCAAACCGCTTCACTATCACAAGACCCCAGATTTTTCCAACGTCCATAGAAGCACAGACCTCGGGGCCAAAACTGGAACTGAAAGTCTGACCAACGCTCAGAATGTCCACCATTCCTGCAGATGCCTTTGCCTCTACTCTTGGGGAGAGAAAAGATGGGCAGCAGGGAAAAGAAGAGGGCCGAAGACAGCCTACACCCCAAACTGGTGGTGTCTTTGAAAACAAAATGAAACAGAAAAAGGTCTGGGTCTCTTCCACGGGTATAGAGTTAGAGCTACCTAAGCTCCGGGAGTGCTGGAGAAATGCTGCCCAGGGAAAGCAAGCACACGGAATGCAATTTGCCCGCTGCATTCTGAGCACTGACTGGCTCTGCTGCGAGCAGCTCGGCGGCCCGCATCTATCATCAGCTATCTGGGAGCCCAGGGCTGCTGGTGTTTGCCGCAGGCAACTGATTAGCGGGCAAGAAAGCTTATTAGATCCCCAGTTTTCCCCAGTGAAGCCTCCCCCTCAGGGGACAGGAGGGGGACATTTTCATGGATTTGATGAATACTATTGGGGATCTGAGATCAGAGGCTAGGAAAAGAAGGCAGGGGGAATGTGAGCAGGGGATTATGGAATTTGTTGAGGCTTAAATATGACCGATGAGAAGCCAAGGGGAGCGCAAGCTGACGGCTCTGGTCTGGGCCGAGGACCACTGCCTGGCTGCAGGCTTCAGACTTTTCAGCCTCCTGATTACCAAAGCAAATTCGCAAGCCTCCTTACCTGCTCTCTGTGCTGCATGAAACTCTCCAGCCAGCCCTCTCCGCTTTCTTTCCCCAAAATTCGGGCTACTGGGAAAGACCTCTGAAACGTGAAGCAGATAGGAAATGTTCACCGAACACCTGAAGCTATTGTTAAACATCCCTCCGAGGGAGTTGTGTTTTGAAAGGAGGTCTCGCTTCATTCATTAATTCATTTACTTAACATTTTGGAGGGCATCCCAGATACCAGGCAATGTGGATAAGGAGCTGTCTAGTTGGAGGGGGAGCACATACGTAGAGGAGGCCATTACAGAACCAATCTAAGGCAATTGTCAGAGAGGATAGATGGTGAGAGATAACAAGCCAAGTGTTGCTATGGAGAGAGATGCTCGGGGGCTTGACCTGGTCAGAGAGGGCTCGAAGGAGGGGAGTGTAAGGCGAGTCTTACAGGGTACGGAAGCTTTGAATGGAACGCAAGGGCAAAGGTGTCCTGGAAAATTGGCAGAGGAAAGCCTTTTTGCTTCTTCTCAGACTGAATCCTGACCCTTCCTCCCCACCCTCCCGGAATTAGCAGGAGCTCACACCAATCAAGATCTCTGTAAACCACAACCACTTACCACAAATATACGCCTGAAACCCACAGACAATACATCCCCAGGAGATCTGGTCAATGTGGTCCCTAGATCAGTGGCACCAACAGCATCTGTGAGCTTGTTGGAAATGCACAAGCTTGGGCCCCACTCCAGACCTACCATCAAAATTTGCATATAATGGAGTCAGGAGACCCACACGCATATTAAGGTTTGAGCAAAAAACAGGCTCCCAGATTCCCCCTTCTGGGCTCCTCTTGGTCACCCTCCTAACAAGGTACAGAGAGCTATCCTGACCAGAGCCATGACAGCAGTTCTCAGTGCCTATCAGGAAATCTCAGCATCCTGACTTGTGAGCTGGCCTCTCGTGACTGCCTCCACTTACCGATCCTGGCTAGCTTGGGAAGTGTGGTTCCATTCTGCAAGTGCTACCTTCTGGGACTGCACATCTCCTGCCCCAGGACCAGCCTCTCACCACACAAAATGCCTCCCAGATACAGGACTGTAGGAAAAGCTGGGCCGTGGGGATGTGAGCCAGCCTTGTGGAGGGGAACTAGCTGTGTACATGAAGTGCAAAGACGTGGGTGCAAATTTATGATTCTGCCATTTAGTTGCTGCTGTTTAACCTTGGATTAGTCTGAGCCACAGTTCCAATTGTACAAATACCTGTGCCGTGATGCGAATGATACAATGCTAGAATAAAACAGGGGGGTTCAAAACATAGGTTGTGAAGCCAGGTCCCTGGAACAGCATCTCTACTTAATTGCTGAGTGACGTTGGGAAAGTTACTTAACCTCTCCGCACCTCTGTTTCTTTATCTGTAAAATGGAAATAATAATAGTAATACTTCAAGCATTTTAAGGAGGATTGAGTTAATATTTGAAAAGTACTTAGAATAGTTTTTGACATACTGTAAATGCTACATAAGCATTTGTTAAATAAATAAAATAGAGCATCTAGCGGAGTGACTGGCTAAAGCAAGTGCTCACTAAGTATTTGTTGTTTTTGAATTTGAAAGTCAATAAGATAAAAGCAGAGAGAGAGAAAGAGAATATGCATGAGCTCCAGGGAAAAGAGACACCCACCTCTGCCTGGGTGGCTCCAGTACGTGGTGAATGATATGGAGTTGTGTGTGCAGCCTCCTGAATGGGGATGGGGCTGGAAATAGAAAGGGGATGGGGATGGGGGAGGCATGGCAGGGCATGACAAGATACGCAGACATGCCTGCCCTTTAGTCCCTGTCAATCACTCCCGGAGCTGATGATGTGCTGAGGTGTGTGAGAGTCCAGACAGCGCCAATCTGTGCTGGATCTTCATGCATCAGCCCCTGGGGAGCTGGGGCTCTCACCATGTCGGAGTCATGGAAGAGGAGGCGCGCCTCCCCAGCCCCACGTCGTCAGGCTCAGCTACAGCATAATTGCCCACCAGGCCCTCGGCCCCTCCTGCTTCTACTTGGGAAAAACCAGTGCTTTGCTTGGCTTGATCTCATATCCTCTACCTAGAGCATCGAGCCCCCAACGGGTTCCTTTGGCTGGGGACCCTGCAAAGGAGTAGGAAGTGTGCCAGGGAAGATGTTTTTAGAAACAGGTCCCAGCCTTAATGAGCTTTCCCTCACAAACCCCCACCCATCCTGCCACTCCTCCCAGACGCATCTGTCAACAGCTGCTTCTCTATGTGGCCCCATAGTTAAGACTCTTCTTTTCTACCATTTCAGGTTGAAGCCACCCTATCCGCCCTGGCAGCCCTCAGCAGCACCGAGCTGCCGGCCTTTCGTCGGTGCTGACTCTCCAGCAGGACATCGGACACCTGTCTCACCCCACATTCTACCTCCATGACGATCTATGGGATGGCTCAGTGAGGTTAAGGGATGCGACCGTTGTCATCAGTGAATAAGGGCCAAGGTGGGGACAGAGATGATCTGACCTCAAAGCCCAAGACACTGGCTTTCTTGCTTGTGTTTCCTGTGTGTGAGTCATAGAATACTAGTTCTGAGGCTTGGTGATAGATATTAAAAAAAAAATATATATATATGTACATATATATACATACACATAAAATATATGTGTGTGTGTATATATACACATATATATGTATATCTGTAGCAACATACATTTTAAAAATTCTAGATTAAACTTACTGAAAGGATTTTCTTATCACAGGACTACTCAAACCCTTGAAAATATAGACACTAATTACTAGTCTCAGAAAGAAGATTAAAGCTCATTGACATGTGGAATCCCTTTCTCCCTCACCGTGAGGCTTGCCTGGCTGGGGATCTCCGAGTGTGCACTGCTCTCTGCCATGTTACCCCTCAACATTGGTTTCCCTCTACTGTATAACCCCAACCACCCCCACAACCTTCAGGCAGCCTGGTCTTCCTGCCTCATGAATACTTCCCGGAAACACAGCCTTAGCACAGGTTGCTCCTTTCCTCGGTGGTGTTTTCTTGCCCCTCTGAATTCTTTTTTTTTTTTTAAGATTTTATTTATTTATTTGAGAGAGAAAGAGTGAGCTAGAGAGAGAGTATAAGCAGGGGGACCGGTAGAGGGACAAGCAAACTCCCCGCTGAGCAGGGAGCCCAACTCGGGGCTCAATCCCAGGACCCTGGGATCGTACCCTGAGCTGAAAGCAGACACTTAACCGACTGAACCACCCAGGCGCCCCTCTTGCCTCTCTGAATTCTGTCTACCCTTCAAGGCCCCAAGCAAGCCCTAGTCTCCCTTATGAAGCCTTTCTTGCACACTCCAGCCTTCCACATTGTCTGCTTCTCTCAACTTCTGCTGCATTTGTCATCTTATTTAAACACTGGTTGACGTACTGATGTGACTACTAGCCAGATAATTCCCTTAAAATAAGAAGCAAAACTTACATTTCCCTGTTGCTCACAGGGTCCTTGACAAAGAGTGGGAAATAATTGGGACTTGCTGATGGAATTTGGATTATTTAAAGCAGGAATTGGGGTCCCCCTCCTGTGCGCCAGCCAGCTCAAGGAATACCAGCTGGGGTGAAGAGCCGTGCCATTTTGCATCGCGACCTGGTTCCCGGTTGGGTCCCCAGGCTGGGTCCCGGGGGAGCGGGTCCCTAGCGCCATCCTCAGCTGCACCAGCCTTCGGGATCCTTTCTGCCGGCTCCAGTGACTCTGTTGCTTAGAAAGGGGGAGCCATGCCCGGGGACACTGGTCCAGCTACAACCAGCCAGACTTCCCACCCCCACCCTCTAGTGCATGTGCTAGACTGCAGACTCCCTACGACAAGGCAAAAAAAAAAAAAAAAAGAGTTTCTGCAGCCTCTGGGATCATTGCCTATTTGTAATCTTTTTCTCTTCCTGAACTTCAAGTCTCCTTCTGCATCTCGTTGTATCTGTCTCTGCCTGTCTGTCAGTTTGCCTCCCTTTTCAAAAAACCTGAATAAAACACAGAGCAAACTGTCTCCCTTTCCTATCTGAGAGCAGAGAATAAAGCAGTCACATGTCAGGGGCACATTCTCAGGTTTTATTTTCATCAGCAATAGCCTGCCCCCCCATAATTGCTATAGAAACACCAAATCCCCTTCCGTCCTTTTGTGTGTGCTGACAGACTTCACGGTAATATACCCTCAGATGAACCTCACCCGGGCTCCGTGCTGGCCACGGCACCCGGCAGCGCCCAGGGATGTGCCAGAGTCAGTTGAGAAACACCTGTCCAGTTGACGCTGGACGTGCTCTCCCTTCTCCAGTTCTGACTCTCTCTCATCGAACTTAAGATGCAGTGCAGAACATCAGAGCTAGACACGATGCTGTCTGCATGGTAGCATCAACAACAGAGGCAGGCAACTCTTTGGGAAGACAGAATGCCAGCCAGGAAAGCTGGGGGGCGGGGTGGGATGCTGGGGGGCGGACGCGGGGGGCTTCTGGATGCGAACTCGCCTGTGCACCTGGAGGCTGGCCTCGCATGGAAGTCCACCTCTGATTCAGAGGTCCTGACGCTCTGCACAGCCTGAAGGAGAGAGGAAAGCTCTCTCGTTGAGGCTGGTACCCAATCTCCTCACGCACTTGCCCATCTGGCTGAGTGGATGCTATTTGCAGATGGAGGGAAATGGGAACTGGTCCCTGCAGGTCCAGCTTCTCCATTTCTGGCACAAATGCCTTCAGCTCCTGGAAGGGAGTAGGGCCAAAGGAGGCTGTGCACATCTTGTCTGAGTGAAGGGCATGTTGTGACTCCTTTTCAGGGACTCTAGTAGTCAGGAAGCAGCTTTGGATGAAGACAGAGGTAGGGACCGGTTGGTTATTCCCACAGTGAGAGAACATGGAGGCTCACAATTCAGAGGGGCCAAAGACTTCCCTAAACACCTCTGCACAGGGATTTGATTAAACAGAGCCCGGACGGACATGTAATAACCCTGACCCACTCCACCCAGGAAGGATTTAGCTTGAGGCAATGTAGGCTGCCCAGATACGTAGAGCATGAGTTATGCGTTCTGCAGAATGATCCCATAAATCCTGAAATGAGTTTTTTAAAAAAGAAAAACAAAGCAAATCAAGATGAATAAATATTAATGAATCGCCTCCTCTCTGTGGCAAGAGGAATGTGAGGCAGAGCTAATGACTGTCAGCAGATCACATAGACTCTGAATATTTCATGGAGCAGTGGAGGTGGACCTCAGAGCGGGGTCACTCACCCCCATGTGCAGTTAGAGACTGACAAAAGCTGCACGAGAGGGACACTTCTTTGAGCAGAAGGCTGCATTTCCTAGCCAACTTGCTGGGGTGAGTTGGCGCCTGGTACACACAGTAACAGCACTCCATTTGCTGAGCGCTGGCTCTTTGTTGATGCTTTCTATCTATTACCTTGACCGAGTAGCTATTACTAAGCCCACTTCCTAGGGGAGGAGACCCAGGCTGAGAGAAAATAACATGCCACACAATACACATCTGATAAGTGGCAAAGCTGGTATCCAAACGCAGGGCTCTCTTGACTCCCAAATCCAACCCTACCCTACACTGCTGCTCAACACAACACACCCCTTCCTTCCTTCCTACGCATCTTCTCGGCCTTGGGCCACGTCTCCGTGGCTTGACATGAGCCCTTCATTGACTCAGCATGGGGGACAGCCTCTCACACAGTAGGTGCTCAATAAATCAATAGGTGTTTGTTGAATTGGATCGAATTTCCAGCCAGGGAAGAAAATGACTTTGCCCTCTCCGCCTAGCGAGGTGGAAATTCACAAAATAAATCCTTCCCCCAGGGGTAGCTCTCCCGTGCAGCCGGACCTCCTCGGAGGCAGACATGAGGGCTATCAGCCTCGCAGCCATCACTGTGATTATCATAGGGCCGCCAAGGGCTTGAACAGGTGAGGCAGACATGAAAGAACTGGCAGAAAATTAAGTGAGAGACAGCCCCCACTTCAGCACCATTGCTTTCAAGGGGGACCCCCAAGGACTGCCAATCACAACCCTTTCCCCCGAGCACCAAATTCACTTAAAACAGTTTTTTTATCCCTAAATTAACAAATGGAAGAACAGGAGCAGACTTTCTCCAGCCTCTCTGCCGCGTCCCCACCCAGCGACAGCTAAAACGTTTCACTTGTCAGTCAGCAGTAAATACCAGGTCTCAGCTTTGTACTGAACATCCCCAGAATAGACATTGCTAATGGCCTTGATGACAGACTCTGATTTCTGAAGCATATGTGAGAAAGTAAGAGAAGGGGGGCAGCCAGCGGGAGGGAGGCAGGAAGGCAGGGGGGAGGCCGTGGGAAGGAGTCAGGGGTGGTGTGAAGCTCGCTTCCTTCTCCTTCTGATGTTTCCACTTTTTTTGTCATTTTCCCCTGGAAGTTTTTTCAAGTGTCCACAACGCTCACCGTGCTGAGCAGCTCTAGCCCTAAAGGCCAAGAAGAAAAGGGCAGAGGGAGAAAGAAACAGCCTTACCTTCTATGGACCACTTGACTTAGGTTGGTGAGGACTGCCTCCAGCCTTCTCATGGACCCCAAGGAGACCACATGCTCTGGGACATCCTCACTCTCCCCTCTGTTGGAAGCAGGTGCCACCCAGTCAACCTTTCCTGGGGCTGGGGCATTCACGGCCAGGCTGTAGGGAGCAGGGGAGGGATGAGACCTACAGATCCTGGTCGACAGGGATGCTCAGTCTATTTGTCTAAACACCTGATGGCCACTCATTAATGGGTGGGGCTGGTTCCTCCTTCCAATGAAAAGAAAGGGGGAATAAAACCAGGGAGGAGTGGCCAACTAGGAAGTTTGATTTATACAAACAAAGGTCACTGATATCACGCTGCATTGCACTCACTGGTTAGGTGAGTAAGACCCAGCGTCTATCCTCAGAAGCTCTGTGGTCTCCACTTGCCCTTGTCAGATGCACTGACTAGAACTCAAGGTGGAGGGATTGGGCTAAGGACATGACTCTGAACCAGGGAAAATGGGAACAATCTCCTCGCTTTCTCCAAAATGAATCCCTGCCCCCATACACTTATCACCCTACGCCACCTCCCCCACAAAAATACGTTACCCTCCCTGCCACCTTCCCTGACTTCTTAAACTGAAATAGTCCATAGGAATCCTCCTGAATCAGGTCTCTTTAACCTGCCTAACATTTGCTAAGCCTGACTGTATGTTACTTGCTGTTTTAAGTGCTGTATGGGCCTTACCTCTGACATTGGCACGACAAATGCCCCCATTTTACAGATGGGAAAATGGAGGCTTCCCTTTGTTAAGTAACTTATCTCTGTTGATCATGAGCTTGGGTCCTAGAGCTGCAGAGTCTACTTCCTTGCTTTCCCATCTCACAGACATGCATCGGTTCTGATCTTGACCTTAGTGTCAAATCTTTGCCCTCTTCTTTCCACAAAGAAAAATAGTATCAGCTTCTTGGTTCCTGTGTGCTATCGGATCCCAGATTGAAGATCATTGGTGTTGAGGCTCTTAGCTTCCTCCTTTCCATTCTTTATAGAGAAGTGCACCTGGATTCTCTGAAACACTCAGGCTGAAAGAAGAGACAACAAGGCTCAGGGGACAATTGGTACCAGACCATGTTCTGTGGCACTTGTTGACTCATTTGCTTTTTCTTGACCTCTATCATGAACATGGTGGTAGTGATTTCAAACACCTTATGAAGGGTTGACAGGTTTCCCAAAGGTCCTATAACTTGTGGTATAGAGTGTCTGCAGACAAATCCGGATACCATAGGCAGTCAACTCATGAAAAGCTTTTTTTTTTTTTTTTAAAGATTTTATTTATTTATTTGACAGAGAGAGACACAGCGAGAGAGGGAACACAAGCAGGGGGAGTGGGAGAGGGAGAAGCAGGCTTCCTGCAGAGCAGGGAGCCCGATGCGGGGCTCGATCCCAGGACCCTGGGATCATGACCTGAGCCGAAGGCAGGCGCTTAACGACTGAGCCACCCAGGCGCCCCATGAAAAGCTTATTTTTAAGGATAATGATCAAATTGCTGTTTCCAAGGCCTTCACCACTAGCCCTGAATTGACTTCATATTCTCGAGAGGCTTGCACCCCCATTCTCTCCAGAACGTCAGCTTTAATTTAAAGCCCCATCAGAGATCTTTGAAGGCCTAAATCTTTCCCTTCCAGCTGGTCAGAAATATCGGCATATTAATCTATTTAGTAATCATGCGAACAAGCTCTGACCATGTGTTATTGAAAATTAAACTATCAAAATGTGTCCAATCAAATTGCTCAATTTCTCAATCCCATCATGTCATTAGATTCAACACCAAGATTAATTATGAAGCAATGGGCCAGGTTCGCCAGATGTTGCACTGACTCCAGTCAAGGTACATCTGTTTCTCTACCTACCATCACTGCAGATTCAGCCACTGATTCCACAGTTCCTGGTCTGGTTCAGGGATGCATTAGCCTAAACATGCCTGGTATTGACTTAGTCAAATGCTCTTGAGTCTCCTGCTCCTTGCAACTGCTGTCCAAGGCCACTGTTGGCCAATGGTCTGTCCCAAGGGAGTCCCAAAGGAGTGAGAACTGCCAGCCAGCTTTGAGGTAAAGGAATGAGGTGGCTGCTTTGAGGGGAATTACAATTACAGAGATAAGGAAGCCACAGAGGTGGGTTCTGGCCCAGAACCTCTGATCCTTGCCCTCCTGGTACAATTTCTTGGTAAACTGCTTTGCCTCCTGACTAGGGAGTATCACCACGTGTGATGTAAACCCACCAGCTGGATGCCCAGGGCACCATATGAAGAGCAGAACCTTAAGGGTTACATACAACCAGTCTCACCCTGGCTCCCTGCTGCTTGCTGGATGTGTGACCAAGGGCAAATCAGTTCTTACCCTCTCTGAGCTTTCTCAGTTGTAAAATGAGGAGGTAAAATTATCTACCTTCCAAGGTTATGAGAATTGTGGAAGTACATAAAGTGTGCTTGGCATTGTAGGAGTGATTAAGCCCTTAGCCTCTTGAGTCAGCCCAGCTGAAGTTCAGTTCCTGCTCTACACCCCACTAATCACCAGCCGGGGGACTTTGAGCGAGGAACCTCACCTTCCCAAGCTTTTATTTCCTCATCTATAAGATGGGATGATAATAGGACATCAAAGGTAGGATTAAATTACATAATTCATAGAAGTGCTAAGCAGAGTTCCTGAGAAATAACAAACATTAAATAACATTCAGGAATGTTACTATTATTATTATCCTGGAATTTATAGTAGGCATGCAGAAAATATTGCTTTCTTTTTCAGCTTTCTTCTTTTCTTGCTCCACCTCTGTGTTTCTCTATGGCCCGCAGACTTGAAGGAGTCTTAGGAGTCATATCATCCAATCTTACACCACACAGACATCCATTCCTTTCATAACAAGACAGAAAGAAGAGTTTGCAATCATAAACCCAACTGTTTCCTTAAGTAAGAGGATAAATTTTGTTATATGGAACATATTTTGTTTTACCAAACACCTTAGGATACAAGTATGGAAAGTGAGCTAAGACTGATTGCTCAGCCTAATAGAGAAAGAAAACAAGTGTATCTCAATAATGAGGTCAGGAGGGAGAGGGTGAAGAACAGAGAAAAGCAAAAAGGAGAATGGAGAAGGAAAGATGACAAAAGGACAAAGCTCTATAAAATAACCCCTTCCCAATGATCATTTAAAATATCAGTCAAATCCTACTAAGAGTGTGATGTGAGCTGATTTATTCCAGAAGCCAGTAAAAGAATTGATTTTTGTTGGCATGATGTAAAAAAGAAATTAGATTTATGGATAAAGGAGTTAGAGGTATAGATGACCAAAAAGTGCAAATCTCCAATGGCTCAATCAAGATATTCTAGGTAATTTTGTGTTAAAAATTTCAGAGCCTTAAAACAACAAAATTTGACTTCAACTTCTACATAAGACATAGAAAAGCATAAGACAATGGCTATCACTCTAACAAAAAGAACAAGCTGGATAACCTACAAAATCATAATTCTTAAGCCAATCAAAGAGCCAGAGATGCACACAAAAAACTAATAAACTAAAATTCAGAAAATCACATGGCCCTCCTAGGAAAGAAGAGACCCATAAAAATGATATTTTTAAGGGATTTATTTATTTATTTTGGGGGGGAGGGGCAAAGGGAGAGGGAGAGAGAAATTCAAGCAGACTCTGTGCTGAGCATGGGGCCAGACATGGGGCTTGATCCTGAGATCACGACCTGAATGGAAACCAAGAATTAGATACTTAACCAACTGCACCAACCAGGCTCCCCAAAATGATATTTTTATCATTATAAAAAAGTGGCAGAAGGAGGAAGCTACCATAGATATGTGTAAGAAGAAAACAGCTAAAATTTTAATGAATTTGTAAGGTTTGAAATTGGATAGGAATGATGGTTAGAATCTGTGGGAACCCTAGAGATAGAGTCTGAATCCACTCATGAACTTTTCCATTGACTTTCTTTAAATGCTCACACAGAATATTGGGGGTAAGGGCAAGAGAGCTGTGAATGTCTTGAAATACAGACATGTGTAAGCTGTTAAAACCCAAAGAGCAGGAGAATTGAAACAAACCCTCTAGGAATTCCGACCCCAAGCCTTGGTAAAGGTAAGATTCTAACCCTGCCTTCAAATCATTTTAAGCCTGTGATAAACTGAATTTAATGAAAGCAGCAGTCAAGCCCCGATTCAGCTCAACGACAAATCAGATCAACTCAAATCCACAAACCAGAAGCCTGACAGAAAAAGAGGATGTCCTATTTCTGGAGTAAGTATTATTTACTTCAGTTTCTGCTGTATTTTTATCCATGATGTCTGACATTCAATCAAAAGCCATGAGACAAAATGTCAAGGCTGTGAAAGACAAGGAAAGTCTTAGGAACTTTCACAGATTGGAAGAGACTAGAAGACATGATAAATAAATGCAGTGTGGTATCTGTATTGGATCCTGGAACAGAAATAGGGCATATGTAGAAAACTAGGGAAATCTGAATAAAAACTGTAGTACAATGAATAGTATTGTATTAATGTTAATTTCTTAGTTTTGATCATTGTACTGTGCAGTTATATAAGATGTTAACATTAGGGGAATCTGGGGGAAGGGTATCTTGCAATTCTCTACACTATCATTGGAAATCTTCCATAAGTTTTAAATTCTTTCAAAATTAAAAAAAACAACTTCATGAGATGTTTAGAAAACAAGAAGATATGATCTATTATCAAGAGAGTGAAGAGTCAATAGAAACAGTCACAGAGATGGTCCAGATATTGAAATTAAGAGAGGAGCTTTAAAATAACTGTGATTAATATGTTACACAATTTTGTGGACAACATGAGAATATAGAGAGGGAAATTCAGCAGAGGCACTTCTATTTTCTATGGGGGAAAAAAAAGCCCAAATAGAAATGCTAGGAATGAAAAATATAATGGATGAAAAGAAGAATTATTTCTTTCAATGGGTTATCAACAAGCCAGACCAGAGAAAGGAATCAATGAACTGAATGTCAGGTTAATAGAAATTAAAGACAGGGGCACCTAGGTGGCTCAGTCAGTGAAGCATCTGCCTTCGGCTCAGGTCATGATCCCAGGGTCCTGGGATCGAGTTCTGCATTGGGCTCCCTGCTCAGCAGAGAGCCTGCTTCTCCCTCTCCCTCTGCCTGCTGCTCTGCCTACTTGTGTTCTCTATCTCTCTGTCAAATAAATAAATAAAATCTTTAAAAAAAGAAATTAAAGACAAACATAAACAGAAAAAAAAATAGTGTTTTGTTTTGTTCTTTTAAGAACAGAGGATCTGAGCTACGTGGTACATTATTAAGTATAGTTTACTTATACATTTGTATAATTAGAGCTCCAGGAAGGAAAAAGAGGAAGAATGAAGCAAAAGAAATGTTTGAAGAGATGAAATTTTCCAAAATGGATGAAAGACAAAAACCCATAGTTATGAGTTCAGAAAACCTAAGCAGAATAAGTCCGAAAAAAAGAAAAAGAAAAACACATTCAGATACATTTTTGAAAGCAGTCAGAAAATAAAAACACATTATATTCAGAAGAAAAAATAAGAATGACAGGTGCTCTCTCATCTGAAATCATGCAGGTTAGAAGACGATGGAATAATATTTTTAGAGCACTGAAAGACAAGACAAAACAAAACAAACCTAGAGTTCCATACCCAGAGAAAATATCCTTCAAAAATATAGGCAAAATAAGGACAAGTTCCTACAAACAAATGCTTAATTTGCTTCAGCAGATGTGAACAATGAGCTCTTCAAGCTGAAAGGAAATGACACCAGATAAGAACCTTGTTCTGCAGGAAGAAGTAAGGAACACTAGAAATGGTAAATATGACAGTAAATCATATAGTTGGATGTTCAAAGTAAAAATTATAGCAATATATTGGGGGGATTTTAATCTATGCAAAAGTAAAATATATGACAAAATCAGCCCCAAAGGCAGAGAGTTGGTAATTGGAAGCATATTGTTCCATGGTTTTTACAACGTTTAACAAGTAGTACAATGTTTTTAAAAGTAGAATATTTTTGACACATTAAAAATACATATTGTAATCTCTTGTGAAACCACACATACACACACAAATAATACAAAGGGGCATCATAAAAAAGTTAATACAGGCATGCCTTGAAGATATTGCATGTTTGGTTCCGGACCATTGCAATAAAGTAAATATTGAACTAGAGAGACTCAAATGACTTTTCTGGTTTCCCAGTGCATACGAAATTTTATATTATACTGTAGTCTATTAAGTGTGAAATAGCATTATATCTAAGAAAAATATATATACCTTAATTAAAAGATTCTTTATTGCTAAAAAGTTCTAACCATCATCGGAGCTTTCAGTGAGTCATAATCACTGATCACAGATCACCACAACAAATATAATAATAAGGACAAAGTTTGAAATATTGTGAGAATTACCAAAATGTGACACAGACACACAAAGTGAGCAAAAGCTGTTGGAAAAATGGTGCCAATAGACTTGCTTGAGGCAGGGTTGCCAGAAACACAGTATCTGTGAAGTGTGATTAAATGAAGCACAATAAAATGAGGTATGCCTGTAGAGGAGATAAAAAAGATTACTAAAAAAAAAAAAAATCACTTTATTCACCAAAAAAGCAGGTAGAAAACAAAGAACTGAGTAACTAAATGCACATGGGACAAATTTAAAAACACTTAAGACTCAAGTACAAACATATCAATAACTATATTAAATTTAAGTGTACTAAACACCCCAATTAAAAGGTAGAGATTGCCAGACTGGATAATAAAAAGTAAACCATATGCTATTTATAGGTAGTACTCTTTAACATAAAGTCATGGGTTGAAAGTAAAACATTGGAAAAATATAACCCATTTGTGATAAGGACTGAGGGTAGCCTTCAGCCAGCAATCAGCTAGGAACTGAGAGTGGCCTTTAGTCAGCTATCAGCCCCAAATTGAGTCCCCTTAGTCCAACAGGATATCAGTAACTGAGTTCCGCCAATATTCACATGAGCTTCAAAGTGGATCCTTCCTCAGTCAAGTCTTCAGATGAGAACACAGCCCTGCCAATAATAGTCATTGTAACTTTGCAGAGAACTCATCTAAGCCATGTTCAGACTCTTGACTCACAGAACTGTGAATAACCAATATGCTTTGTTTTAAGTCACTAAGTATGTGGTAATATTTTTAGGCAGCAATAGAAAGCAGGCCCAGCAATGGGCTCCACCCTCAATGGGGTCTGCTTGAGATTCTTTCTCTTCTGCTCCCTCTGCCCCTCCCCTTGCTCTCTCTCTCTCTCAAATAATAAATAAGTAAATCTTAAAAAAAAAAAGAAAGCAAATACACTATGTAAACACTAAGCATAGGAAAGCTGGTGTGGCTATATTAATATCAGACAAAGTAGTTTTCAAGTTGAGGAGAATTACTAGAGACAGAGAAAAATATTTCCTACAGATTACAGGGTCAATTTTTGGAGTCATTTTTTTTTCAAGTTTGTTTGCAGATTTATTGAGATATAAGTTTAAGCTATACAGGATAATGACTTGACATACATATACTATGAAAAGCTCAACAAATCAAATTTAATTAACACTCATCGCATCATATAGTTTTAATTTTTTTTCCTTGTGATGAGAGCTTTTAGGATCCACTCAGCAACTTTCAAGTACATACAGGGTCAATTCACTATGAGACACAGCAATCTTAAATGTGTATGCACCTAATAACAAATCTTACAAACACATGAACCAAATAATTGACAGAGGTAAATAGAAATAGACAAACCCATAATCATAACTAAAAATTTTAACATTATTCTATCAGTAATTAATTGCACAAGTAACCAAAATAATCAGTAGAGAATTCTATACCCAGCCAAAACATCTTTTAAATATGAATGCTAAATAGGCTTTTTGAGGCAAACAGAAACAGAGAGACTGCATTGAAAGCAGCACTGCACTACAAGAAGTGTTAACGGAAGTTCTTCCACAGAAGGATCATTATATCAAAGGGATTTTTAAAAATTAAAGTATAGTTGATATACAATATTACATTAGTTTCCATGTACAACACAATGATTTGACAAGTCTATATGTTATGCTGTGCTCACCCCAAGTGTAGCTACCATCTGTCACCACACAATGCTATTACCACCAACTATATTCCCTATGCTGTGCCTTTTATCCCTGTGACTTAAACATTCCCTAACTAGAAGCCTCCCACTCCCCTTCACCCTTTTTGCTCTTCCCTCAATTCCCCCCCCACCACCACCACCAGCAACCACCAGTTTGTTTTCTGTATCAAAGCAAAAATTTGGATCTACACAAATAAACAGTTCTGGAAATGGCAAAAAAAAAAAAAAAAAAATACTACTAATAAAGGTAAAGATAAAACACTGTATTTTTCTTATTTTAATCACTTTAAAAGAAAATTGATAATCAAAGGCAAAAATAAAGTCTTTTTGTGGGTTATAAAATATATAGAAGTTGACTGAAAGGCTCATATACTAATGTGAAAGGTACAATACTGTTTTAAGATTGACTGTGATAAGCTAAGGATACATTATAAACCCTAGGCAACCACTAAAAATTTTTTTTAAATAGATATAACTGAAAAGTCAAGAGTGGAAATAAAATGGAATTATAATAAATACTCAATTCAAAATTAGGCAGAAAAAGAGGGGAAAGTAAAAAATAACAGATGCACAGTTAGAAGATGACTAGCAGGATTGCATATTTAAATATGATCATATCAATATTTTCATTAACTATGAAAGGTCTAAAACCTTCACCAAAAGGCAGAAGTTGTCAGACAGGATAAAAAGAAAAGATCCAAATTTATGCTACTTATAAGAAACCCACAGCAAATACAAAGATAGAGATAGGCTAAGGTCCAAAATTCTAGTTATAAAATAAATAAGACACAAGGATGAAAAGTACAGCATAGGAAATATAACCAATAACATTGAATAACTTTGCATGGTGACAGATGGTGACTACAGTTATCATGGTGAACATTTCGTAAAGTACAGAATTGTCAAATCACTATGATATATACCTGAAACTAACAGAACATTGTATGTCAACTATAGTTCAATAAAAAAAGATATATATAGGTGAAAAATAAAAGGATGGTAACAGATACACAATGAAATACTAATCAGAAGAAAGTTGAAGCAGAGTTCTTGATATAGGTGAATATTCAGAATTAGCCTCTAGTAGTAGTAATTGTAATGAGATTGGCAACCATCTCAGGTAACTGGGAAAACAACTCACAGTTACTACAAGACCAAGAGAAAGCCCAACAGTGGGTTGGGTGCTCCACCTCTCAGCAGGTGCCCATGAACTGGGAAATTGGTACGATTTGTGGACAAAGCCATAACAACCTCCCCTCTCCTACTGCTGAGGCAGCAGTAATACTTCCTTTCTGATGCTTAACAAAGTATTCAAGCTCTTCTTTCTCACATCCTTACACACCTATGTATATTCTTTTTTTTTTTTTTTTTTTTTTGCTATAACTGGAATTCTCAAGGGCCAAAGAGCAATTTGCAAAGATGGAAAGAACATGAAACCAGACTATGTTCAAATCCCAGCTCTACCATTATTGAACTATGCAATCTTGGACAAATTACTTACCCTCCCAAACACATTTCCTCGTATGTAAAATGGGTTAATAATCCTTACTTCACAAGATTGTTGAGATGAATAAATGAGCTAATTTATGTGAAGAGCATAGAGTATGTGCTCAGTATGGACCCTGATCTCCCAACTTCCTATAAGATAGGAAGATATTTTAGGCATATCAGGGAGTTCGGTGGAAGCCCAATCTGTCTCTGGGAGTGGGGAGGAACACTATGGACCTTTCTTTCAGAATTGGGTATAATATGGCCCGGATGGCTCATGTAATGGAATGGGCAGGATCACCTTCTCCTCCTCAGGTTTGGTAGCAGGGAAGTCAAAATCCTGTGGAACTTTCACCTTTCTCTCCTTGGGATAAAAATGAAAAGCCTATGCCCTGAGCATTTCAAATACTCAGCCTGATAAATCAACAGTAGTTACTGAAGGTGTTAGAAACAGCAATCACCATACTGCCTCCTTCTAGGTAAGGAAGTCAGCAGCAAACATCTGCAGTTCTTTAAGGGAGGCAAGGTAGAGTTGGTCTTCAGAGAAAATCTAAGTTGGACTTGCAAGTAAAGTAAAATCTGGGGTGCTAGGGTGGCTCAGTCTGTTGACCGTCGAACTCTTGGTTTCGGCTCAGGTCATAGTAGACTGAATCTCAAGTAAGCCTCATGCTCAGGGTGGGGAGCCTGCTGGGGATTCTCCCTCCCTCTCCCTCCCCTATTTGTCCCTCCCCCTGAATTAAATAAATACATAAATAAATAAAATCTTTAAAAAAAGAGTAAAAGCTACAAGGCCATAAACATTCGTTTGCTCGTTCATTCATTCATTCATCCATCCATCCATCTTTCCTATTCATTTATTTAACAAACCTTTATCAAGTACAGATACAGATCCTTTTATCAAGGATCAACTAAGTGCCAGGTATTAGATCATAAAATCAATGAAATGACATCCTTTTCTATTTCTTGGTAACAAATTATTATTTATGGAAGCAAGTGAGTAAGAAGTTCTTTACAGATGGTCAACCAAATTCCTTGTGCTTGCCCTCCATAATATAAGTTCTTCATTTTTTATCTAGATTGGCCACAAAATCTGTAAGCCTTGGTTGGGACAGGAACCAAGGCTGAGGTGAAACCCCCTGCCTTCAGAAGATGGATCACAGCTGATGAATGAATTAGTCTTGGAAAAGTTTTCAGCAGGTGATCTGCTTGACTTGTTAGGGAAACTATCCGGTTCATTAGCTGATATACCTGGTTCAGTGGATAATACATCTGATTAAGCAGGTGAAACATGATAAAAAACAAACCCTTTTCACCCCTAACCCTCATCCCCTATGGTAGAAGGAGATGTAACTGCTCAGAGCAACTTTGTTTACTGCTGTTCTCCTCTTCCCTGCCTTAATGCCTGTCAGTGATCTGTCCGGTGTGTCCTGAGGGACATACAGGTGTGAGACACGTTCTGTGTTGATAGAGGCAGAAATCTGGATTTGGCTGTTTCAGTAAAATCACTGTCATCCAGAGTGGTTCTGAATTCTGTCAAAAAAAAAAAAAAAAGGCCTCAATTTGCTATGCAGACAGAATGGGGCTGTTTTTAGCCTGCTGAGAGTCATAGCCATGAAGTCTTTATTTGCAAATCAGGGCTCTTTTCAACAATGCTGGGTGTGGGGACCAAGATAGCAATTCTCAAGTCACTTCTCTCACCCTCAGTCTGCTCTCTCTGCTTGGGGAGGATGGGATCCCTGCAGGAGAAACAGCTGTCCCCCTGCCCATACTCTTGTCACAACCAGAAACAGACAATCCCTGGAGCCATCCAAGCTCGGGCTCAAGAAATGTGAACAAATCTGAATTGTGGATTTCTTTAGCATTGGGGAGGGAAAACCAGGAGGGATTAGAATCCCCCGGAGGGCTTGTTAAAACATGGATTTCTGGGTCAAATGCTATCCTAGTAAATATTTAACAACCTTACCCTCCTTGGAAGAAAAGATATGATTTGCATTTGCCAATGTCTGTGGTGTAAATACTTGCACAATAGTCAATTTCGAGCTACGTGGAAATTGGGAAGAGATGCGCGGTCCTCTTGCTCTCAGGAGCTCATCCCAGCCAGCTCCAGCACCACAAAGGGGAACCCCACCCTCATAGTTTCTGACTTAGCAGGTCAATGGGAAGACTAAGTACTCCAGGAAAGCAGAAGCACAGGGGAGGGAAGAGTGGCAGGAGATGAGGCTGGAAAGAGGGCTGGGTTCTAAACTTTATCCTAAGAGCATGGGGCACCATGGAAGGATCACAGAGGAGGGCGGATCACATCTGGCCTAAGAAACTGTTGCCTTTGGAAATGGTGCAGCCCACACGATTGCACGTCATTTCTGAATCACAAACGCAGACAGATGCCCTGTTATGCAAGGTTATGGCTGAGCTTGTTCTTAATTCTCTTTAGGTTAGCCATACCATTCTCTATCATCCTCTAGTTGTGCTGCTCTTGTCATCCAATGAAACTAAACTGTTCAATATCAAGGATGCCATCTTCATTCCTTCTGTAGTCCCCTTGTGCCTATAGTGACGCTGGGTGGCCCCTGGGTCACTGGTGAACAGTCACAGGTAATGAGAAGATCACTTGACTTAATAAAAGGATATCAAGCTTCCAGTCCACTACCCATTCACCAAGTTTGAGAAATTGAAGCCTCGTCCTTGGCCCCTCTGGCCAACTTAGTAGTCTTTAAGTTTTGGCAAGTACCTTTGCCTGTGTGATTGAGTAACTAAACCTTTCTTTGTATGTCTCCCCATAGATCATGCATTGTTTGCTAGAAAGACCCGAAACAAAACCATGTTGCACAACCTCCTCCCAGGGCACCAATACACGACCTCCATGCACAGTGATACTGTCTGCGCCTGGCACCATAGAGTCTGCACCCAATCAAGAAGTGTTACAGACCACCGTGCTCCCCTTTTACTCATTAATTGCCCTATAGCTCCTTTAAAAATCTTTGCGCCAGGCAGAAACATTGGAGTTGAGTTTTGGACAAGAGTCTGCCTTCTCCCCAGGTGGCCAGGCTCCTCAATAAAGCTCACATTCCTTTCCAATCAAAAGTCATCTCTTGAGTATTGGATTTATTTATTTATTTGAGAGAGAAAGAAAGAGCGAGAGTGCAAGTGGGGGGAGGGGCAGAGGAAGAGAATCTTCAAGCAGACTCCCACACTGAGCATGGAGCCTGACGTGAGGCTCGATCTCACAACCCATGCGATCATGACCTGAGCTGAAACCAAGAGTCCGACGCTTAACTGACTGAGCCACCCAGGTGCCCCTTGAGTGTTGGCTTTTTGAGTGACAAGCAGCCGAACTTGGGTTTTTCAGTAACAAAATCCTACGTATTTTTTAAAACTTTTGTGAAAGAATATCACAAGCAGAAGTTTTAGAATGCTGTGCATGTGTAAGATGGCACAATTAATGACAGGTAGCATGGTTAGGGACAATGGGCTGAATCTTCACCCAACACTGCCCTCCTATTTACCTTCCTGCTCCAAATTACCCAACCCCCGAATACCATTTTGGACTTTCTTCACACTTTGCAGGCTTCCAGGGTGACAGGATGGGCTGCGGCAAGGACCTGGGAGCCCAGAAAAACACGTGTTCCCTGCTGTTTCTCTCAGAACGTGCATTTGGTGCTCTCTGATATCCAAGGCGCCATCCTGTCAACACCCGTCCTCATGGGTACATGTCGCTTCATGGTTTCTTGGAGCAGAAGGAGGGGACTGGGGCTTAGGGAAGTCACTTTTAAATTAAAGTCCATGGGTCAAATAAATAAATAAAATCTTTAAAAAAAAAAAAAGGGTGCCTGGGTGGCTCAGTCGTTAAATTAAAGTCCATGGGCCATCCACATCAAAATGACCCAGGCTCTTATTCAACATGCAAATTTGTGGGCCCTACCCCAGCTCTACAAGATCACATCTTCTGAAAAATGAAGGTTCCCAACTCTGCCGTGGTCTATAGAAGGCCATGCTTTAAACTCACCCACAGAGATGAGCACACGAGCTCCACCAACTTGACCCCAGTCCCCTCATCAATGTTTTTGATTATAGATTATATTTTATATTAATCTCTCCCTCAGATAGGGGCCGTGAGGGTTAAATGAGATGAAGTATATGCAGTGCTTAAAACAGCTCTTGGCACTTAGAAAGCACTTGATAAATGGTCACATTTATTATGTCACCCTGGCCTCTCAGCAGCCCTGTGCATGGGTGGACGGTGAGCCGGTATCTAGAAAAGCAAAATGAGTTACCAGAGGCCACACAGCTAATTAGGAACCAGGCAGGAGTCAGACCCAGAATGCCTAACTCCTAACCCAGCACTATTTCCGCCACACCAGGCTGCCTTTTTTAAGCTGTGATTTTCCCCTAAATGCTTCTCTTCCGTGTACCTATCTCTAAGTAGCTGAACAAAGCTCTACCTGGCTCCCTTTCATTAGCAATTTATCTGGATGTTGCTTTGTATCTTGCAAACAGATAACCAGCCGAGCTCAGTTGACCTCTAGAATCCCTTCAGATATAATTGAGTTTGTATTATCTGACAGGTAGCCCATCTTAGAGCATTTAGGTAAATCACAGAGCCTTCTCACCTGACCTCAACACCCTGCCCCCCCGGGCTCTGAATCTTCTGCCTTTGTCTCCACAGCTCCCCTCCCCACCTTCCCTTTTGCAGGCAGACCTTGACACCTCTCTTCAGGGATGCGCTACTCGTGTTGATGCCGACTTAATGCCAAGCACGCAAGAATACAAAGCCCTAACCACTCCCCTTACAGATCCCAGCCTTGCCTTTTTGAGACTGGGGGAGATTTAATTTAGATAGAGGTGATTTTTTTTTGCGATATGGATGTCCCAGCCTACCCTTGAGGAACAAACAGGGCAAGAGCCTCTTGGAGCCAGACGCTGGAACACAGCAACGTACTCTCCACGTGCCTTTCTCTGTCTCTTGCAAAGAATTAAGGAGT
Organism: Phoca vitulina; assembly: GCF_004348235.1. NCBI lineage: Eukaryota > Metazoa > Chordata > Mammalia > Carnivora > Phocidae > Phoca > Phoca vitulina. The sequence continues at coordinate 673,780 of NW_022589774.1, read as the reverse complement.
ACCTGGGTTGAGGGGCCTTCAAGCTTTCTCAAGCTACTCTTGGCAAAGGAGAGGGAGCAGGTATTTGGTTTTCGTGGGCCAATGTAACCTTTTCTTGCTGAGCCAGCTGTTTGCTTCCTTAGAGACTGTACCTCTACATGACTGCCCCCTTCACACACACCTGCTCTTCTCCTCTCCCTGCAATCCAGACATAAGAAAATATAATTGGGCAAGTCACCTCAAGATCTCAGGGTGCCTACTTGCAAATGACGATGCTAATCCTGATGACTGAAAGATCTCTTCCACCTCTGACATGCTGTGCTTCTCGAGTTTACTCATTCTTAGCTGTCCCCAGGCATTGGGCCAGGTAGACCGATCAGCCAATGATGTGAACTGCAGCATCCTTATGGTGCTTACAGCATAAGTTCTCCGACTTTTTCCATTCATGACACCCTCAAAGTTCTTGGTAAGTTTTTCACAGTACCCAGAGGCCAAAAGAAATACCTAACAGATCTATTTATTGTGTGGTTAGGTCCAAAGAACATAATGAGTATTTATGTCCTAGCCATTAGTAGGCATTTAAAAAAAAATACACCTAAATTGAAAGAAAAATAACATTTTTAGTTTATTCTGGAAAAATAACAATTAGTTACTAAGGGAACGTATGTGCCTGATGGGCACTGTGCTCCTTCTCAACTGTAAAGGCACACAGGACCCCGTCTGCCTCGTTTCCCGCTTCACCTCGATCCTTGGCATGGTACTTGTTTTTTTCCTCAGCAACTGCCAATAATCTAGCTTTATAAAACCGTGATAGCACCAAAAGGAAGGTTGCACAATCCAATGTTGTGACTATACACAAGCTATTATTTTACAGTATCTGACGGAGCATCACTGTATTTCCCTAGAAAATTAGAAATATCCTGTGGCATCTCTGAGTTTACTGCAGTCCCCCAGGGTGCCTGGGGTACAGAGTTTGGGAACTGGGGCTCTACAGTCACATTTCCTAAACGTCTATCTAAACCTCCTACTCCCTGCAGCCTTCAGAAAAAAAAAAAATCTCAGTGCGCACCTCATCGTAGTCCTTTTCACTCTGACATCTCAGAAGACTCTGAGGAGCTAGTCACTCTTGTGTTGAGAAAAGGCTCTTGGGGCAGTCTGGTTTGAGAAACTAGAAGAACTTTCCACATCTTCCTTCATAGCCCAGGCTCAGAAACAAAACCAGCAGATCACTTATCCAGTGGCAGTTTGGATGCCGATTGTGTTTCCCAAAGGTGCACACAGCTAGGTTACATCCTAAACATGCTACTGGCAGAGAAAGAGATAAGAAAGAAGGCTGTCATGTAAGGTGATCAGGTCAGAGGCACACAGGATCTGGATTGCCTGAGTCATTCTGTAGCCCTAATTTCATGTGTGGAACGGACACAACCAGGATAAAATTAGGCATTATAGATACTTGAAATGACTGTCGAGCCTGGCTATGGGCCTGGCACTGTGCTAAGATTTTTTTAGACTCATGAACTTTCCCTTGAGAACGTACAGCTAGTCTAGAAGGTACATTCCATTGTATCCCCATCAAACCATGAAGGCACCAGGGCTCAGACAGTTACAGAGTGGAAGCAGTGAGACCAGGGCTTGAATTCATACCTTTCTGACTATAGACACCCAACCTTGAGTTCCATACGACCTCTTTGGAAGTGTGATTTTCCCCTCAAGGGTGCCAAATGGCCCAACTGGCAGGGACACCCAGGGATTTTCTTCAGAGTGCTTTAACAGACTTAGGATCTTCAGACCATGTTACTCTAGACCTGAGCCCACTTTCTTCTCTAGCTCCAAAGCAAGTGCACCTGTTTTCCATTTACCATCCATTATGGACTCCCATTTCCGCTAAGCCTGTACCTTCCCGGTGGTGTAGATGGCTGTTTCCCCATCTTGTTTACCTCCTTCAACAGCAACACCAAGAATTATCTCCTTTCTGGGTTCCCTCCTCACATGGTAACTGGGAGGGATAGAACTCCAAGTGTCCTTTAAAGAAAAATGTCAAAAGCTATAAAAGAAAAAGAAATGGCATTTGTCTCACATAGAGCATGGATCATTTAGAGGCCGTTGCTTTAAGTTATAGGGAATCTTAGTTAGGCCAGGCTCATAGACATTTATTTCTCCCTCTTGCCAACGCAGGCACCCCGGTTCCATCTATAAAGCAAATGTCAGGGAAGCTGTAGCTCTCCCCTCCACGACCAGCCATTAATGCAGGTGCAAAGCACTAATGCCTGGAATTAGTTGTTGGCTTCTGCCTGTGTTTCCTCCAAAATCCCCTTTATTGACAACCTTAGTGTATTAAGATTGGGGATTGAGGCAAAAGGAAATCCTGGTGAGAATGAGGAGCCTGCCTCCTACACGGAGGGAATACTGGCTCAGCCACCACTCAGATCTGCAAATCTAACCTGCAATAATTGTCTCCTTTTGCTCAGAGCCCTACTTGGTTTCATGCTGCTGCTCCCCCTCCTGCTCCTTGTCTTCTGCTCTTATTGCGTATAATTCACTTTTTGGTGTACTATTGTATAGTTTGACAGTCGCGCAACCACCACCATGATCAAGATAAAGAAAATTTCTATAACAACAAAAAATCCCACTATGCCCATTTGCTGTCAACACCTACCCCCCATCTCAGGCCCACCAACCACTGATCTGTTTTCTGTCCTTATAGGTTTGCCTTTTCCAGAATATCGAGTAATTCGAATTACATGGTATGGAGCTTTCAAATTTTTACTTCTTTCTCTTAGTGTAATGCATTTGAGATTCACCAGTATTGTTGCATGTCTTGGTAGTTCAGTCCTTTTTTTATGCCAAAGAGTAGCCCATTCTACGACTATAGCCCCTAATACGGATGTACCATGGTTTACCTATTCACCAGTTGAAGGATGTTTGGCTTGTTTGAAGCTGGAGGTGAGTCTGACTAAAGCTGCTATACACATTCACATGCAGGTTTCTGTGCTAACAGACTTAACGGTCCTCAGGCCATGTTATTCTAGACCTGAGACCACTTTCTTCTCTTTGTTCCAGAGCAAATGCCCCTGTTTTCGTTTACCATCCATTATGGACTCCCATTTCCACTAAGCCTGTACCTTCCCGGTGGTGTAGATGGCTGTTTCCTCATCTTGTTCACCTCCTCCAACAGCAACACTGAGAATTATCTCCTTTCTGGGTTCCCTCCTCACATGGTAACTGGGAGGGATAGAACACCAAGTGTCTTTTAAACAAAAAAGTCAAAAGCTTATAAAAGAAAAAAATAGCATTTGCCTCATATAGAGGATGGATCATTTAGAGGTCGTTGCTTTAAGGTTAATAAGGTGAATACATTTTCTTTCTTTCTTTCTTTTTTTTTTAGGTAAATACCTAAAAATGGGATTGCTGGGTCATGTGGTAAGTATATGTTTACTTTTGTAAGAAGTTGTGAAGCTGTTTTCCACAATAGCTGTGTCAGTTTGCATGCCTACCAGCAGTGTGTGTGAGTTTCAGTTGCTCTGCATCCTGACTGGCACTTGAAATTGTCAGGCTCCCTCCTTTTATATTTCAGTTGTTCTATAGTTATGGAGTAATAGCTCAACTGTGGTTTTAACTTGCATTTTTTTCTAATGACTAATGATGGTAAGCATCTTATTTGCTGATTTGCCAACTGTGCCGATTGTTGCTGAAGTCTCTTTTAAAATCTTTTACCCATTTTTTTAATTGGGTAGTTTGTTTTCTTATTGAGTCTGAAAAGCTTTGATATGTTCTGGATTCAACGCCTTTGTGTTTTGCAGATATTTTCTCCTATTCTGTAGCTTATCTTTGCATTTTTTTAACAGTGTCTCTTGAAGAACAGAAATTTTCAATTTTTATAAGATCCAATTTATCAATTTTTTCATTTAATAGATCATGCTTTTGATGCCATGTCTAAGGAATCTTTGTTTAACCCAAGGTCACAAAGATTTCTCCGATGTTTCCTCTAGATGTTTTATAGTTTTAAATTATATATTTAAGTTGGTGGTCCTTTTTGAGTTTATGCTTCTTTTTTATTTCATTGTCTTTTATTTATTTTATTTTTTTTCAAAGATTTTATTTATTCATATGAGAGAGAGAGAGACAGAGAAAGCACAAGCAGGGGGAGAGGCAGAGGAGAGGGAGAAGCAGACTCTCCACTAAGCTGGGAGCCCGACGGAGGGCTCAATCCCAGGACCCTCAGATCATGACCCGAGCCGAAGGCGGACACTTAACCATCTGAGCCACCCAGGCGCCCCTGGTTGTCTTTTAAAAACAGAGAGGCTGAAGGCAGAAAGGGAGATTTGACTTAACCCCTGTAAAGAGTTGGTCTTAGGACAGTCAGCTCATCACTCCTTAGGAAGCCATTGCCATGATGGGTGGTGATGTCTTAGGCTTTGACAGCAGATGCCTTGAGTTTGAGTCAGTTTTCCATATCCTAAGTTGTAACATAGAGTGATTACTTACCTTCTCGATCCTCAGTTGAATGAGTTGTTAATCAGCAAGACTAAGATTAGGATCAGGACTGTAGCATTGAGTTCTATCACAAAGCCTGGTTCTGAGTGAGGAATACAAGAACTCTTAGCTGGGGAACCCATTCTAAACAGTCCAGGAGAGGTGGCCAGAGTAGTTTACCACTAAATACTAAAAAAGACCAGTGAGGTTATAAGATCAAGTCACTTATATCCTCCATACTGCATGTGGCCAAACTTTGACCTCTCACTGCTTTCCCTGGATCAGAGTTTATCTGGACCATTGGCCCCCCCTTGGGTTCTTCTTCTTGCTGCTCAAATATACTCAGATGTGTATTTGAGCTTTATCTGCTTTTTTTTTTTTTAAAGATTTTATTTATTTATTTGAGAGAGAGAGAATGAGACAGAGAGAGCACATGAGAGGGGGGAGGGTCAGAGGGAGAAGCAGACTCCCTGCTGAGCAGGGAGCCAGATGCGGGACTCGATCCAGGGACTCCAGGATCATGACCTGAGCCGAAGGCAGTCGCTTAACCAACTGAGCCACCCAGGCACCCTGAGCTTTATCTGCTTTATCTGCTCTCCACTTTCTTAGGTTCTGCTTCTCTGGCCTTTTGTTTGTAAGGAGCAACTATCAGCTCTTGTCTGGACACTTCCTTCCAACAAAGACACCCACATCATAATCCAGAAAGGATTACAAATTCACAGCTCAATATGATAAAAAAAAAAAAAATGTTTACCTTATGTGTCTCCAGCCTCCAGTCAGGCCTTTCCTAAAATCTTCTGGGAAACAAATATCCAGTTATTTAGATGAGAGGCAATGTAGCATGGCAGGTGGGGGTGGGAGCAGATGGGTTTTGGACTTGGACTTCGGTTCAGATCATAATTCTGGCCTTTATTGTGCTATCTTGTGCAAAGCATTTAGTTGTTTAGCCTCAATTTCCTGATCTCATAGTAAAGAATATGAAAATCTTTACTTTTTTGTGAGCCTTAAATGACATACTATGTGAAATATCTGGTACATTGTGGCAACTTTCATAATTATGATGATGAAGTCTGCTCAGCCTTCCTCAACCACTGTTTCCAGGATTCATAACCTTCATTTGGAGGCACTTCTTTCTCTTTTCAAATCAAAATGCCGCCTGCTATAGGCCCAGCTCATTTCTGATGATCACATCCAGTCAATGGCCCTGCAGCTATCAGATAGGAGTTGAGAACATCCTAATGGCTTTTGAATTCTTTGAAAAGTACGTATGTATGTACAGTGCAATCCACTTATGAAGAACTTGCAGCAGATCAATTCTTGTAAATACCCTAAACAGCTTTAATTGATTGCCATGTGTGATCTGAAGTTCTGATTAATAGAGGCTTTGTTTAAAAAGGAAAGCATGCAATGCCTAGGAATAAATGTAACCAGGGTGGTGAATGACCTGTACTCTGGAAACTCTAAGACATTGATGAAAGAAATTGAAGACAGCAAAAAATAAATGGAAAGATATACTGTGCTCATGAGTTGGAAGAATTAATATTGTTAAAATGTCCATACTACCCAAAGCAATCTGTAGATTCAATGTAATCCCTATTGAAATACCAATGGCATTTTTCACAGAACTAGACAAAATAATCCTAAAATTTCTATGGAAGCATAAAACACCCTGAATAGCCAAAGCAATCTTGAGAAAGAACAAAGCTGGAGGTATAATGCTCCCTGATTTCAAACTATGCTACAAAACTACCATAATCAAAACAGTGTGGTACTGACACAAAAGTGGACATATAGATCAATGGAATAGAATCAAAATCTCAGAAATAAATCCATGCTTATTTGGTCAATCAATTTATGACAAAGGAGGGAAGAACCTAACAATGGGGAAAAGACAGTTTATTAAGTGATATAAATGGTATTGTCATAAATAAATGGTGCTGGGAAAAGTAGGCAGCCACATGCACAAGAATGATACTGGACCACTTTCTTACACTACACACAAAAATAAACTCAAAATGGATTAAAGACTTAAATGTAAGACCTGAAACAATATAAATCCTAGAAGAAAACATAGGCAGTAATCTTTTTGGCAATCGGTCTAAGCAATATTGTTTTGGATATCTCCTCAGGTAAAGGCAACAAAAACAAAAATGAACAAATGGGACTGTGCCAAAATGAAAAGCTCTACACGGTAAAGGAAAACATCAACAAAACAAAAATGCAATCACTTGAACGGGAGAAGATCCTTGCAACTCCTGGTAAGGGGTTATATCCAAAATACATAAATAACTCATACAACTGAATAACAAACAAACAAAAAACCCCAAACAACCTGATTAAAAAATGGCCAGAGGGCCTGAATAGACATTTTTTTTCCAAGGAAGACATACAGATGGCCAATAGACACATGAAAAGATGCTCAACAACATCAAGGAAATGCAAATCAAAACCAAAAAGAGATACCACATCATACCACCTCATACCGTCAGAAAGGATGTTATCAAAAGACAAGAAATAACAAGTGTTGACAAGGATGTGGAGAAAAGGGAAATCTTGTACAGTGTTGGAGGTTGAATAATGTAAATTGGTGCAGCCATAATGGAAAACACTATGGAGTTTCCTCAAAAAAATTTAAAAAATTAAAAATCAGAGCTACCATATGATCCAGCAATTTCACTTCTTGGTATTTATCTGAAGAAAACAAAAACACAAGTTCAAAAAGATATATGTACCCCCATGTTCACTGCAGCATGTTTTACAATAATCAAGATAATGGTAACAACCTAAGGGACCATCAATAGATGAGCAGATAAAGAAGATGTGGTAGACATATACAATGGAATACTACTCAGCCATAGAAAGAATGAAATCTTGTAATTTGTGACAACATGGATGGAACTAGAGGGTATTATGCTGAGTGAAGTACATCAGATAGAAAGGCAAATACTGCATAATATCGCTTATATGTGGAATCTAAAAAACAAATGAATAAACAAAACAAAACAGAAACAGATGCATAGATACAGAGAAAATACTGATGGTTGCCAGAGGGGAGGGGTTTTGGGAGGAGGGTGAAATAGGTGAGGGAGATTAAGAGGTACAAACTTCCAGTAATAAAATAAATGTAAAACCAAAACTACAGCATGGGGAATATAGTCAATAATATTGTAATAACTGTATGGTGATATAACAAGACCTATCAGTGATCATTTCATAAAGTATAAAAATCACTATCTGGTCCACCTGAAACTAATACAATATTGTACATCAATTATAATTCAACTAAAAACAAAAAAAAAAGAATAAAGAGGAATCTCATGTATCTTCTACAAATTTTCTCTTCATGGTATTATGTTGCAGTCTTACAGTACAATATCACAACCAGGATGTGGACACTGATTCAGTCAAGACATAGAACAGTCTATCACCACCAGTATCCCTCATGTTATCTTGTCATAGCCATACCATTTCTCTCTTGGTATGACTATGACATAGCCCCATCTACTCTCCTCCCTGGAAGTGGAAGTCTTCCGTTTTGTTTCTCCTTTAGCTAGAGTATTTTAAAGCAAATCTTAGTATACCATTTAATCTGTAAATACTCCACTTTGCTTCTCTAAAAAATAACGTGTGAGAAAGCAACCCAGTACCATTACTTCACCCATCAAAATTAATGAATCCTTTAAAAAAAAAAAAAAAAAAGAAGGAAAGCATTTCTAAGAAAGAGAAGGAAAACATCACTGTCTACCCTTGCCAAATTTTGAATTATGAGGTTGTGAAATGGTCTCCACTGGCAACTCCCTGAGTCCAGTTACCTGCTACTTCCAGAACAAGTCTCTGCTTGGACAAGTACATCTCCTATTTGTTGGCATGCTTGGAGAGAATCAGCTGGGATCATCTTGTTCCAGCATACATTGTGCCCAGGTTCCTAGGCTGAAAGTTCTATTACGTATTCCTGGGTGAGGGACTATCTCATGTATCTTAATCCCGTGAAGCCCTGGTGACTCACCACGGCTCTTTGGGGCTTAGCTTTGAATTCCCTTGACTTTGAGGTTACAAACATCAATCCTTCCACATTGCTTTGCTTTCATTTCTGAAACATTGGTGTGCATATCTAACCCCTGCGTGCACATGAGTATTCATTTGCCTGGAAGTCTTAAAAATGCTAATGTGAAATTGGGTTAGAATTCTACAGGCCGGACTCTGACCTCAAATATTAATCATGCCTGGGTAGCCAAGGGGAGACTTGGCCATTGTAGGGAAAAGGCAAACGCTCAGGCGTGCTCACCCCGAAGCACTGCAAGGCAAACTAATCAAAATCAACCCCCATTTTAAAACATTTCACTCACCAGCAGGCTGTTCATTTTTCTCAGGTGTACATCTTGCTTTTGATTAGACAGAAGCAGTGATCTGATCAACTTTTCGACTGAACAAGAAACAAAACAAGACATGGCCAATTCACATCATGTTTCTAGAATGGCTTTTGATAGAAATTTACTTCTCTGAATTCCATTCTTGTTTATTCAGTATGATCTCAAAGATTCTTATCCTGGCTCCTCCTTTTTCTCCTTTACCTCTCTTTCCCTACCAACTTTCTCCTCTAAACACTTTCTTCTATGCTGAAGAATTATTTAAAAATTGGATCTGAAGGGCGCCTGGGTGGCTCAGTTGGTTAAGCGACTGCCTTCGGCTCAGGTCATGATCCTGGAGTCCCAAGATCGAGTCCCGCATCGGGCTCCCTGCTGAACAGGGAGCCTGCTTCTCCCTCTGACCCTCCCCCCTCTCATGCTCTATCTCATTCTCTCTCTCAAATAAATAAATAAAATCTTTAAAAAAAAAAAATTGGATTTGAAGTTCAACATTCCATGGAGTTGCTTCTTACTGACTCTGGACAGTCCCTAACCAGAGGTCTCAGAGGAGTCTCTTGGGAATGCATATCCTCTGCCAGGGCATACAACGTGATGCTCTGAACCAGGTCAGCATCAGCCAGCCCCTGGCATGGGAGCAACAGTCGCAGTGTGGTCCCTCTGTCCAAGGGGTCTGTGCAGACACAGTTCCCCTTCTCCTTGATGTCCTGGCCCTCCATTATGGCGAGTCCTATGCTAGGTACTTTCATCTGTGACAGTGCTTTTGATCTCATTTGGTTCTTACAACCATCTTGTGACTTAAATATTATTACCATCCCCATTCAGGCATAAAGATGACCTAGCTAGAAAGAGGTAGAGTCAGATTTTGAATCCAGGTCTTTTGACCACCCTCCCCCCCCAACCTTTTTACCCTCTATGTCTCACTGCCTTTAAGTTACCATTCAATTTCCTTCCAAGAAATTAGAACATGATTTTTTCCATGACCTTACAGGCCAATTGGCCTAAAATCTGAAATTAACCAATAAAAAAAAAAAAAACGGAAGCTCGGAGGGCCCTTGTGACTTGCCTGAGGTTCCACAGCTCTTGAGTGGGCAGAGCTGAGACTTGGGTTTGTGTCTTGTTGATTCTAAGTATTGCACCACTATTGCATACACCATACCGTCAGTCAAGGGGATAAAGAGACTAAGGTTCAAAGTCAAAGAAATAAAGTCTAACCCATGCCATCCCCTCCTAGAAGAAACTGCTGCTTCAAAACGGATACAAAGATTACTGGCCCTAGTACATCTCGTGCTTATAATATGACCTCTCTACCACTTCATAAATTCTTTATGGTTTATTTTGCTTATTTACTGCCTAATTTGAGATTCTTCTGTTGGGAATACGGAGACAGAAACAAAACAACAAAGTACTCAGAACTGCCATGCAAAATAAAAACAACTCTGAGCTTTTCTTTAGGTTTTCTTAAACTTCTATGAAATATACCTCCTGCAATTTACAAAATATCCTTCTCATTTTACCTGGACTGATCTGGTCTAGTTGTTTGTCTCAGAACAAGACTGGGGTAACCTCAGAGACACAACATTCTAGGCTACAGCCATGTCTGTTGTTAACCAAGGCTAAGAAGGAGAGAAGGTAGGAGTAAGAAGGAGAGAAGGTAAGTGTCCTCAACCATATTGGAGGGAGATATTGCGATCTTTAGATGGTTGCAGGGATACCAATGAGAAGGTCCCAAATACAGATCTTATCTTCATTTACTGGGCTGTAATTCACTGCATATTTGAGAACAGACTCCCTAATAATGCAGTGAATTACAGCCTAGTAATTGAAGATAAATTTTCTATTTGGAACTTTCTCATTGGTATGCCTGCAACCATCTAATGATTTGTTTTGTCATAAAATCTATTCTCCAAGGGTACTGAAGTATCAGAAGACCTAAAGGAAAAAGAAGCATTGTTAGGAATTAAATCAAGTTTTCATTCTGGAGAAATATCTCCAAGAAGGAGAATGAGCAGCATGTGGTCTTGGTCTAGTTCCCCAGACCTGCCTCAATGAAATTCCCACCTTACTTTGTAAGAAAATGGATGGACTCTGTACCACAAATATATTGACTTAGAATGGCAAGAACTTGGTCAGTGTTAAGCTTTGATTCACTGGTAGGCTAGCCTCTGCCCAGCATAGCTATGGGATATCTCCATTCAGTGCAATATATGTTCATTTATTCATTCAACAAATGCCGAGCGCTGTCCCTTTAGGTTTTGGAGATATAACAGTAAACAGAATTGACCAAAAAATTCCCTGCTCGCTTCGTTAGAGAAATAAGGAGATAAAAGGAACAGGTCAGGTGATGATGAATACAATGATGAAAGTGGTAGAGGAAAAGCCCACAGTGCAGTCAACAGAGGAGGAAGCTACCCAGCCCCTGGGACCCGGGCCACCTTCTGTCTATCTGTTTGTGCTCCTCCTCATTGGCTGCCACCTTCTCCAGAATCCTATTTGCCTTGGCCAGTTGCATCTTAGCTCAGGGATCTTCATCTCAGAAGGGAGTCACTGAACTTGGTCACTCCCAGACCCCGGTGTCCAATGGCTTTCCAGCTTCCTGCCTTCTTCCTGGTGCCCATTTCCTTGCTCTTGCTTTCAATATCTCTCACTCTGCTTCTGCCTTGGAGCTCCCCTCCACAGTCTCTTTACATGAGCCAACTGTCCTGGCTTTGTCATCTATTTCCTGCCCCATGCCTTGAACTTGATGATTCCCAAACTCCCAGGGAAGGGTCTCCATTTACTTTGTTTCTCCACACCCCAGTGGTAGAATTCCAGCAGAGGTCTGTGACTGGTGCTCACATGGAGCTTGCTCTGCATCTGTGTCCAGTATCTAATTGGAGAGGATTATTTCCAAATATCGTAAAGCAAAGAAATAGCCATTTCCTATGCATACAGAGGTGGTGCTTTAGAAAGTTGTCATCTGAAAAAGCATGAGCCTGCAGCTTGAACACAGCCTCCACAATGCTTCATACCTCCCACAAACCAAATTTATTCACAGGGCAATACTCCCATGGAGATGGGGCTGCCTGGCTTTTTCAGCCATATGCCTAATGTGCCCTGAGTTTCTTTAAGTTCTTCCCCCCAACAATATTCTGCCACAGCCAAGGTCCTCGGGTTAATTATACCTTCCTAATTTAATACAATTTCATTTCTTAATCAACTTAAAACATGTATCCTTTAGACCAGAATGCTGGTCTCCCCCATCTGGAGATGTCATATTACTAGATGCCTAAATGGCTTTCAGATGTAATAATTACTTTAGAGCTCTGTCTGCCAGGGTGTCCTCATCCATTCTGTTACCATGGTCATGGCCATTGTCGCTCGCCCACACCATTGCCCCGATGACCCAGCTATGCCTGTCCCTTCTGGCTATGGGACTGCCCTTCTCAGACAAGCCACCTACCTAACTCCATATCCATAGACTTGCAAGGCAACAGCTTTGGATCGTTTTTAAGTCCCTACGAATATCTACGCTACTTCTCCAGGCGAGGAAACCTACCTTACGGCAGTTATTGTTGAAATTTAATAATCGATTATGTAAACTCTAAATGAGCACATTTTTACTTTTTGCCTTTTAATGCAGATTATATTTTACATGAGAGTTAAATTGGAGAACTGTCAGTTATACCATTGGTCCTGAATACACATGGATTCAGCTACCCACCTTCCTTTCAAGAGTAGATTTATAATGGCCTGAATGTTTGCACTGGCTTCTGCACAAACCATCTCTCCAACCCCTGTGGCACTACATAGTCTCATGTTTAAACAGTAGATTTGGAATAAATAAGGATAGCACAATGCTAGAGAAAGCAAAGAAAGAGAATATGAGTAATTTCAGTTTTGTTATTCTATATGACCACTTGGAGTATTTATTTGTGTTTAATATTTAAAACAATAAAACAATGTAAAGCATGAAATGTCTTACTGGATCTGAACAGTATCTTTAAGACTGAAATTTACTCATGTTAAGTAGCTGTTTAGCACTAGAACACGGGGGCGCCTGGGTGGCTCAGTTGTTTAAGCGACTGCCTTTGGCTCAGGTCATGATCCTGGAGTCCTGGGATCGAGTCCCGCATCGGGCTCCCTGCTCAAGGGGGAGTCTGCTTCTCCCTCTGACTCTCCCCCCTCTCATGCTCTATCACTATCTCTCTCAATAAATAAATAAAAATATTTAAAACTAGAACACGAATTAAGAGAAGAAGTAAGTTTAATCATAACTTATTAGACAGCTATGTACATTAAATATTATTATATCAGACTATTATCAAAGGATCAAAGTTCAAACTATTAGGTAGATATAAAAATGCAGAATAAATAGTTGTGGCTTTTTGTTTTTTGTTTGTTTGTTTTTGTCTGGTGGGAACATGGAGGACCTAGAAGTAAGCACAGTATTGGTTCATGATTACTCTGCATTTTGCAAAGAAATTTGAAGTGGGGAACTAACATAAAATGACATTGGCCTAGTGAAGCTCAACAAAGAACAATAAAAAAAGAAACAAATAAGGGACAGCGAATCAATATCTATTTTGAAATATGTAGCGCCTTCACCATCACATAGAGCTTCATTTCGTGACTGTCACTGAAAATGATTATGTTGCATAGAGGAAAGGATGTTAAAAAATCGTATGTTCCAGGTGTCAAATGTGCTAGATACACCACAGAGTCCCTGTTGCTCTAATTTGCATGCCTCTAATTAATGTGAAACTGAGCACATTTTCACATTTATTGGTCAATCAGGTTTCTTCTTTTATGAAATGCATGCTAAATTCTGTGCCTATTTTCCTATATGGTTTTAATATCGATTTATACAAATTTTTTGTATCTTCTCAATATTAATCCTTTCATCCTCAAACATCTGTCTCTATCCCCAAATTCTCAGATTATGTACCAATATTTTGGGGGATTATGTGAGGCTATTTTTGTTAATAATTTTGAAGTCTATCGCATTGTGGAATTTGCGCTCTATGATCGCAATTCCTTGATATTCTGAATTTCATATTTCTTGGTGAATTATTTATTTTTTGTGATGAACTTACTTATTCTAAATCATATTTATTTTTAGTAGAGTCCATTTTTTTCTTTTATTAATATTATTATATCAGGACTTCTACTTCCCACCAAGAAGAAGCAACAATGATTGGATTTTACCATCTTTCCTGAAAAAAAAACAAAAACACAAAACACAAAACAAACAGAAAAGCGAAGCAATAATTTTCAAACCACTACACAGCAGACAATGGAGAATAGCGATCACTGATAGATGGGAAACAAATGGAGTGAGAAATTGGTCCAGCTTACTGACTTGAGAATTTCCAGGATATGATGCAGGGAGGAAGAACCCAGGTAGTTTGACAGACACTCTGAGTAAAAGCAACAGAGCCACAAGTCAGGGGAGAACAAGGTGGCTGGAGTTCACAGGACAGAATACTGAAGAGCTGCACAAAAAGAGAACTCCACAGATCTTCCAGGGTTCCTCTTGAGTATTCAGCTGGATACTGAACAGGATAGGCATGCAAAAAAGCACCTGAGGCTGGGGAAAGATCCACCCAGAAAAGATTGGAAGGAACAGTGACCAAAACTCAAAAGGACAGGGAAGAGTTCCGTTTTCCACCAGCCAGACTGGAAAATTTCATAATTATGGGTCTTTAGGTGGAGTAACATGAAGTATTTTTTCCTCAGTGGTGGAGAATAATTACTGCTCCCTCCTAACAAAGATTTAAAGTGAGATCCAAAAGGACCAAACTGTTTCAAGGTAACTTAATTGTATTCAAGAACAAAGCTCAAAGCTATTATAGGAGTGCAAAAATAGCCAGGACTCACGGTAAAATTTATAATATTTGGCATTCAAGAAAAAAGAAATCACAAGGCCTGAGAAGTAAAAAAAAAAAAATGTAAACACAAATTGAAGAGAAGAATTAGTCAAAGCAAACCAACTGAGAACATGGTATGTTAGAATTAGCAGACAAGATGTTGTAACAACTATAATTGTATTCCACATGTTCAAAAAGTAAAGTAGAATCATGGAAGATATATAAAAGATACACACTGAACGACTATAGATGAAAACTACAATTTGTGAAACGAAAAATACGTTGTATGAGATTAATGGCAGATTAGAAATAGCAGAAATGATTAGTAAGTTTGCACTGCTGTCACGTTAGATAGATAAATCAGTGGAACAGAATAGAGTCCAGATATAGATCCACCAAATAAACAACTCATTTTGACAAAGGTGCAAAAGCAATTCAGTGGTCAGAGAATAGTCTTCTCACGGAATGATGTTGGAAGAATTGGATATCCGTATGCAAAGCAAAAACAAACTTTGATCCCCATCTTGCACTGGTTACAGAAAATGACCTTAAAGTGAAATCTAAAACTATAAAACTCCTAGAAGAAAACAGAGAGAGAAAAATTGAGTTAGGCAAAAATGTATTGAATACGATGCCAAAAGCATCCATAAAAGAAGAGAAAACTGATGAATTGATCTTCATCAAATATTTGAAAATCTGTTCTGAAAGAGGTACCATTAAGAATGAAAAGACAAGCCACAGAGTAGAAGGAAAATATTTGCAAAACATGAAGGACTTGTATCCAAAATACATAAGAACTCCCAAAACTCAGTAATAACAAAACTCAGTAATAACAAAACTTGATTTTAAAAGTACAACAAAAGATTTGAACAGACAGGGACTTTACCAAAGAAAACACATAGATGGCAAATAAGCACATGAAAAGATGGTCAACATCATTAGTCCTTAGGGAAATGCAAATTAAACCACAATAAGATACCACTACCTACTTATTAGAATAACTAAATTAAATAATTGGTTGTACCAAGTGTTGGCAAGGATATGGAGGAGCTGAAACATTCAGACACTGCTGTTGGGAATGTAAATGGTAAAATGACAAGCATTTTAGAAAATAGTTTTTCGATTTCTTAAAATGTTAAACATTCACCTGTGTTCCAGCCATTCCATTCAGAGGCATTTACCCAAAAGATCTTAAAGTATATGTCTACACGAAAACTTGTACATAATTTTCTCAGTAGCTTTATTTTTAATAGTGAAAACCTGGAAAGAACCCAAATATCCATTGACAGAATAACTAAACAAATTGTGCTGGAATACTATTCAGCAATAAAAATGAATGAACTATCAATTTTAACAACGGTAGATGAATCTCAAAAATAATTACACTGAGTAAAAGCAGCCATTTAAAAAAAAAAGACAGCACATATATTTTATAGAAAATTCTGTAAAAAATACAGACTAATCTGTAGTGACAGAAAGTGGATCAATGGTTGTCAGGGGGTAGAGGGGCTGAAGGGAGACATTACAATGGGGCACATGGAAACTTTTGAGGGTTCACTATCTTGATTATGGTGACAGTTTAATGGGTATATGCATATGTCAAAACCTATCCAATTATACACTTTAAATATGTGCAGTTTATTATATGCCAACTACATCTCAATAAAGCTGTTTACAAAATTGTTACACCAGCTTTCCTTTGATAAACATTTTACCTAATATTTCTCTTTTTCCTCCTTTGCTTTCAGTTTTTCTGTCTCATGAGGCTTTGTCGTGCCTGGGTGGCTCAGTCGGTTAAGCGGCTGCCTTCGGCTCTGGTCATGATCCCAGAGTCCTGGGATCGAGCCCATCCAGCCCCGCATTGGGCTCCCTGCTCAGCGGGGAGCCTGCTTCTCCCTCTCCCTCTGCCTGCCTCTCTACGTACTTGTTCTCTCTCTCTATCTCTCTGTCAAATAAATAAATAAAATCTTTAAAAAAAAAATAAATAAATAAATTGATCAATTCCTTAAAAAATACAGCTGACATTTTTATTAAAATTGAATTTATAAATTAAGTTATAATCAGTACCCTTATAATATTTTTATCACATCTCAGACAAGAATATGTAAGATTTTTGCATCTTTTCGGAACTTCCTCTGTGTCCTTTAATATATTTCTATTTTCTTCATCAAATCTTGTATGCTTATTGTAAATTCCTTGATGCTTTATCATTTTTGTTACTCTTGTGAGTGGCATTTTATTTTTAATATTTTCTTGACATACTTTTATAAGATGATCTTTTATCCAGTGACCTTGCTTTATATTCACCTGAATTACAAAATTTTGTCTATTAATTTGTACACTTTCTATATAGACAATCATCTTCTTTGTGAATATTGACAGTTTTACCCTGTTCTAATTCTTTAAGTCCTATTTCTTCTCTTTCCATGCAACATCAGCCAGGACCATTAGTGATAGCAGTCATCTGTGAATTCCAGGTCCCCCAAAAAATGTGTCTAAAATATCTCCATTAAATATAATGTTTGCTTGACACTTTTGTCAAGTTAGAATGTTTGCTTTTACTCTTAGTTCCTAGATTTTTATTATACATGTGGTTGATTTTCTTTATTGGATAAGATAATTAGCATTTTGAAGACACTATTTCATTGTCTTTGGCCATCGTTCATTGTTGATAGGATATTGCTATCAATATAGTTATCATTTCTTCGTAGGTAATCTGATTTTCTTTCTATTTGATTTTAAGAGTTTTTCATTTTTCATCTGAAATTCCCCTACAGTGTCCCTAAATATAGAATGTTTAATTTATCCACTTTGGTTTCTGAATTCTTCCTCAATTTGCAGACTTCCATATTTATTCAGGTCTGCAAATTTCCCCTTAACTATTACATCTCCACCGTTCTTTACTTCTGGAATTTTTTTTCTTTGTTTTTTTTTTTTTTAAGATTTTATTTATTCATTTGAGAGAGAGAGAGACAGAGCACAAGCAAGGGGAGAGGCAAAGGGAGAAGGAGAAGCAGACTCCCCACTGACCTGGGAGCCCGACATGGGACTCAATCCCAGGACCTGGAGATCATGACCTGAGCTGAAGGCAGATGCTTAACCATTTGAGCCACCCAGGTGCCCCTTTCTTTGTTTTTAAAGTGTGGGGGTTACATAGGTGTTTGCTTTATTTATTTGTTTTAAGGTTCCCTTTATTTGTTCAAGCCATTTTTTTTAAAGTAATCTCTGCCCCCAATGTAGGGCTCAAACTCATGAACCCAAGATCAAGAGTCCAACAATCTACTGACTGAGCCAACCAGGTGCCCCATGGAATTTCTATTACACAGATTTTGAATTGCCTCTATAATTTCATCTTTTATCTCTTGTTCATATTTTTCATCTCTACCTCTCTGGGAATCATTGTGCCAATTTATGTAGTTATATTTTAAGCTTTTTAACTCAATATTGTTTTAATGCAAGAAGATTAATTTCTATGACCAATTTGTGTACTCACAACTGGAAGATCTTTGTGAGTCTTCATATTTGATTTCCTGTACACAGAAACAAGAAACTGTGGAAAGTTGACTTATCTGTGCACAGCCACGGGGGACCTGCTAAATCTGGAAAATGCTTTAGGGGAAATTGAGAATCAATTGAAGGAGCAACACAATGAAAGAAAACTTTAAGTAAAACAAATGTCAAGTTTCCTCTGATTTGTGACAAGTAGGACACAAATGGCCCCATTAAAATGTACTTGGAGGACAATTTAGCCCTAGAAATTTGTACACCTGCTGTAAAAATACATCCAAAAATATTCCTCCAGAAAAAAAATTTGTTTTGTCTTTCTTTTATCTCAACCCAGATTCAACAGGTCAATAGATTTTCAAGGCCCTAAATGATTTGTACTTTTAGTCTATGTCCATCCAACTGAAATTCCATAAATGGGCCAACACACATGAACTGCAGTCTGTTCCTCTTTGTAAAGTCACTCCAGGTCCCCACAAAACATGTGACAGACTGGATACCTGGTGACATGAGCTAGGATGAGAATGAGCACCTAGAGAAAATTATACTCTTCCCCCACAAATGATAACAAATTGGGGAGGGCTGGGTTCTTTATCAGCTGCTTATTAGTAACAAAAATTTATGCAAAATCAGTTTTGTGCAAATTTAGTAAATATTTATTGTGAGAAAAGAGCTTTGAAAAATAAAGTTCTTAGGAATCTAGCTAAAGTTCTTCTGATACCTACAAATAAAATCAGTACTCAAAGTGTAAAACAGTACTCAAAGATTCAAAATAATTTACCATTCACAAAATTATGCAAATATGATGTGTACTTATCAAAACTATGAAATGAACTTGGAAATACCTTTTTGAAAAATTGATTTAAATTACCTCAAAAACTACTATATGTGGCAGAAATATTTTTATAAAATGAGATCCTTAAAGGGATATAAAGAATCTTTTTAAAAGACTTGAATTTTAGGCCAACTAGACAAATTGATTAGTGAGGGACTGGTTTCAGCCAAATTGCTTTTTTGGCAAACTGATCATCAACCTATTTCAACAAGGAGAAGGTAATATCTTTTTAAGCTACACATATTGGGCTTTATTTTTTTAAGTGTGTGATGAAGGTCAATATTTGATGTATAGGAATAGTATGTAGAGAAGTAGGTTGTTAACCCACTGGGCCAGAGAGAAGGGGGGCTCTTCTACTGAGCTACATAAGGGCAGAATTGGGAAAATGCAAAATTTTTCATTGATTGAAGTAATGATATAGAGGGAAAAATAAAGGTTAGAACAAAGTATCAAAGAATTTGGGATGAATGTCTAATGGGATAATGAGTCTAATGGGATAGGAAAGCTAAAAGGACCTAAGATACCCCAAGTGCAGAGGTAGAGTCCATAAGGAAACCCAGGGTCAGAGACAGCAGACAGAGGTGACAAAGGAGTCATGATTGATGGCTCATGTTGGTTAATCCTCTGCCTTTGGCTTAGGTCATGATCTTGGGGTCCTGGGATCAAGCCCCATGTCAGGCTCCCTGCTCAGTGGGAGTCTGCTTCTCTCTCTCCCTCTGCTCCTCCCCACACTCGTGCTTTCTCTCTCTCTTTCTCTCTCTCTCTCTCAAATAAATAATTAAAATCTTTAGTGAAAAAAGAGTCATGATTGAGAAGAGATACAAATAACAGTATATTTGTTAGTATAAATAGTACACAGAACAGAGAAGTCCTACAGCTAAAACCAACTTCCCTTAGCTATTTTGGTAGGAAATGTACCTGCAAATTTAGTATGGCTTTGATCAGGAGCCAAACATGGTGATCCATAGCCCAAACAGAAAAGGTTCTCTTCTCTCCCTTGATACCAGAAGAGGTGTCATAAGTGGGATGAGCGGCGGTTGCAGCTGCTGATGCTGATATGATTAGTAGAGTGGCTCACAGTAGTGGACCAGAAGCCTCACATGCCTGAGTCTTGGAAGATCTTTGAACTAATGGGCAGTGGTAGAGGAGAGCACCTGAAGAAAGCTGTAATAATATTTTGATTATGAAAATTATCCATAATGATAAAATAATTTCGATTATTTTGATTTGTTGGTGAAGCAGAGTTCTACGTGGTAGGGGCGAGGAGTAGGGAGAAGTTTGTATTCAAATAGCAAGTGGCCATGAGCATAGTCTGGGTTGGAGAAACCTCCCCATTTATACTCTTGGGTGATAGTAGTGATTCAGAAAGTGAGCCTCTGGATGCTGTATAGCAACTGGTGTGTAATCAGCGCCCTGCACAGGAGCTTTTCCTGTTTCCAAACCCTCTCTCTCTCTCCCCTGTCCTACTCCCACCCAGTCTGGCTTTGGTGTCCTTCATCTGAGTACCCACAGCACCCTCCCTTATGTGTCTCATAGCACATGTATGTGCAGTGATCACGTGTTTACCTCATTTTCTCCTTCCCTACACTATGAGCTTCTGGATGGCAGGAACCCCTGTCTTTCATCTTTGTAACCCCAGTACTTAACCCAGTGCCCAGCAAACAGAGATGATGATGACTGAATGAAGAGATGTAAATAGTTGGATAGATGAAAGAGTGGATAGAGGAGCACCTCTCACATGCATACACATAAACACACACATATGCCAACAGCCAGGCTCACAGGCTCCCTCTGTGCTCCTCTGATGCTCATCCGAGGTCAGACCTCTCTGTGCTGTTGAACGTAATCCTAGGAGACACTGCTTTCAGCTGTCAACAGTTCCAGCTCATCATCTCTCTAACTGTCGTGTTTAATATCAGCCATGAGAATTTGAAGTGTAGTCAGAGATTCCATCACCATCTCTGGTATCTCTCTCCATCCTTCCAATCTCTCCTCTTTGGGTGTTGTTCGGCATTTTCTCTCTGTTAAGAGGAGGGCAGCAGTGATTTGCTTTCTTGCAGTGTTTATGTCTTTGGCCAATATCTATTTGTCATTTTTATTGTATTTTTCTTTCTCTCTGCATTCTTCGTAGATGAGGCCTCATCTTTAGCATTTGCTTTCAGAAAAGATAACAGGATGCCTTGTGGAGCTAGGAATGAATGCCTCTGGTCCCTACCGAACCCAGCTATGTAGGAAGTAGAACATTTGCACACCCATCAGAGACTGTAGAAATTTAACACTATACAGTGAGTTTACATTCTTCAGAGCAGTTTCAGAAGCATTATTGCAGTTGAGTCTTACAAGGGTAATTTAGGGCAGGTATCATCCTCTAAAAATAGATCAGAGTTTTGAAAAGAGCAGTTAGGTCTGATTTGTGTTTGAGCTCTTCCTATCTGCTAGTGTGACTATGAGCAAGTCACTTCCTACCCTGAGCCTCTTTTTTCCCTCCTTTTTCATAGTGATAAATAATACCTATCACTTTCCTATCTTTTAAGTTAGAACAAGTATATATACTAGCATATGCCTAACCACTTCGCACAATTTTGATAAGGCTCAAATAAGATAGTATAGATGAAAGAGTTTTTGAAGTCATGAAGCATTATCAAAAAAAGATGGGGATTGCCATTACTAAAGCATTATTATTATATATAATATATTGGCAAATTCTAGGGATGCAGACAATTTTTGATGATCAGAACTCAAGTCTCCTAACTCCCATTCCAGGGTTTTTTCTATCTATCTTATCATGCTATCTGTGCTGGTACTGATAGAGGGCCCTAAGGCACCTCTTTGTTCCAGGGCACAGGTGGTAAAAATGTGGTCTTCCCACCCTCACCCAGCCTTCCTGTTTCTGGGTGGAGAAGCCTTTTCTCTTCCACCAAGAGCCTCAATCTAAGTTTTTCTCCATCTCAGTGACTCTTGGAAGAGTGGTTTGGCCTGAGCACCTGTGACCCACCCAACTAGTCACCATACAGCCAGCTCCATGATCTGCTAAAGGAGTATGGAAAGTCATATTTGCTTCTTTTGTTTTCTTTTGGGTTTTCCATGGTCTCTCAGTCATGACAGCAAGATCTGGGCAGTTTTCTGATACACTGAATGATTTAACTCTCTTAAAAGCCCTTCAGCCTACCAACAGATTTCCTTTCTGGAAAATACTTCAGTGGATGCCATCTGGGGGCTTTCTCTTACCTGGCATTTGTAATTTTTTCACGGGGGCTAACTTTCTTAAGTACATTTACATATGAGACCACAACTGCCCTGAGATCCAGAGCGAGATGCAAACTGTGGCCAAGTAAATGGATTGCAAAAGGAGAGTGACCTCAGAGAGTAACATGAGGTTAAAGACACTCCTGAACAAACAAAATGAAATTATATTTTCTCAATTCAAAAGTAGCTTGATGGAAACATCTTAGCCTCAAATCCAATTGCTTTCAACAGGGTAGTGATGAAACTGGCTCTGTTGATAAAAGCCGGCATATCTCCCCTCTCTAATTGCATCAGCTTGACCCTCTCTTCTGATTAAATGCTTATAATTTTTCTCCCAGCATGTAATTTTTTAATTATAATATGTTTGAAGAACATCAAAATTATTTGGCTGTTTGCAGGGTGATTGTTGACAACAGAGTCAATAAGTTTCTCCTCTGATGTGCTGAGCACCCAGTGGGTGCCTGTGAAATAGTAATTGATGATGGAGACAGAGATGTCCCTGTGGATGGGTGATGGGCTCACAGAGAGTTATGTGTGGGGAGAAGTCTCTGGATCCACCAGGTGCTGAATTCCTGCCTCCCCATGCCTTTGGGTTTGTATGAAAGAGAAGAAATACTGGATTATATAACCATGCTATTACTCACTGTAGAGAAATTTCTGCTCAAAGGCCTCCAATTAGTTCAGTTGGTTTTCTCTGGGTTTGGGGATGGGATACAAAAGGAGATCAGGCTTCAGTCTCCAAATTTCAGTGAGAGGGGGATAAATGGTTGGCCTCAAAAAACTGTCCTCAGACTCTGCTTCATCACTTACCAGCTGGGTAACCTTGAGTAATGTATTTGTCCTCTCTAACCCTTGCTTTCCTCATCTGTAATAGTGATGATGGTGTACCTAACCACATACATGGTGATGCTTATATGAAGCACTATCTGTAATAGTGAATAGCATACTCCTCCACATAGTGAAAGTGCTTGAAAATGGGCAACATCCGGTAAAATATCAAGAAGTTTCTGAACCAGCATCAAGGGGCAGGCCTCTCCCTGTGAAAACTGTAAACACAGTTTAAATCCATAGCTGTCTGGACCTCTCTGAGTCTGTCCTTTCTGGAAGCAAGTGGCTGGACAAGATGCCCTCTGGAGGGTTCCATCTGAAGGAGCTATTGGTTCCCATCTCTGAAGGCATGGCCCTCTGGCTCCCTTACCTGCTTTTCTGGTGTGTGTGTTGGGGGAGGGGTTGGGGGGGGCTGTTGTTTGTGTTTTTTGTTTTCCCTGAGTCAGCCCCATGACCCTCAGACCTGAAAAGGATACTGAATTGCCAATTCAATTTACCTAAAACTGGTGGAGCCTGAAAGCCTAGCCTACATTGACATACAACTAATCTAATACAAATTGATTTTGGTTTTAAATCCAGGCAAGTCAAGAAATTGCTGTGGATTTTTCCAAAACACAAAGGACCCTGCTTTGCTATACTGCAGAGCCTCTGACTTAGCTTTCTGGGTCCTAGTCTTTGAAATCCTATTCATGAGCCCCATAGCTGAGGCTGCTACCCCCATTTCCTCAAACACTTCAGCAGCAAATGCCAAGGATCTAAGGAGATAGAGCTCCACACTGTAGTGCCCCTTTCCTGCCCTGAGTACCAGTTTGGCTCCATCACTGAACCTGAAATCTGATCACTGACTGACTCCATAACCATACACTATTGTTCTGCTAGCTACATGCTTGGGTGTGAGCCCTTATCCAGAGTAACTTGTGACTAATTCGGGTCCCATAGAACTGAGAATCTGCACTGTTTGGGGCCTCTATTTCTATCAATAAGGACTGATTTCCTGAATTCTGGGGCAGGGCTCAGAGCCCTACAACTCAGGACCCTTCTCCATTGCCAACTGTCTGCCTGCTTGCTTGGGTTTCCTCCACCTCCTGATGTGGGACTCCCCATTGTCCATAACTCACTTCAGATTTCACAGACATCTGGGCTGGTTTTCTCTTGCCCAAAGCAGCTATAGTTACCTGTCTACAAAGGACTCTCCAAAAGCATTTTTATTGAGCTAGCCGTAAATCAACTTTAGTCTGGATTTCCGGATATGAAGGAAAAGCCAGGATCCAGATGTGACCACTGGGGGGCCCATGGCAAGAAAGATCACTGTGTCACATGTTTGTGGCAAATTAGAAATCACATGTTAACTTTTCCAAAGATGTGTCCAAATGTAGCAAAATAATAATACCTACTGAGTGAAGTTGGGGCAAAGAAATGAGATCATGGCACGTAATAGTCACTTAACACATGGTGACTGTAGTCTTACGGTTTTTGTAAAAGATTTTCTTTGTTTATTAGAGAGAGAGAGAGAGAGAGAACAAGTGGGGGGAGGGGCAGAGGGAGAAGCAAACCCCCCACTGAGTGGGGAGCCTGACTCGGGGCTTGATCTTAGGACCCTGAGATTATGTCCTGAGCATGTCAGACACTTAACTGATGGAGCCACCCAGGCACCCCTGTCATCTTACATTTTTTTAAAAGCCTGAATCAGCAGGATGGGAAATAGGCCAACTGAACAGCGTCAGAAACTAGAAGAACCAGCCAACTGAGGTGGAACTGGGCCCAGGGGGAAGGATACCTCCAGTTGCAGGTTTCAGAAAGACGTATGGTCTAGTAAATGCCTCTTTTTTGTGGAAATGTGGCAAACGTCAGCCAGCATCAGGTTGCATGTGAAGATCCAAACAAGCAGTCAGGTAGGCAAAAAGTCAGCAAGGGAACAATGGAAAGGTCTTGGATCTGAGAAAGGGATAAGGAGTTCAGTTCTTAGTTGTATGGGATAGTCATTCTTAAATCTAATGTGTGTAAGAATTACATGGAGTGCAAATTAAAAATGAAGATTCCTGGGGCACCTGGGTGGATCGGTCTGTTAAGTATCTGACTCTTGATTTCAGCTCAGGTTATCTCAGGGTTCTGAGATCCAGCCCTGCATCTGGCTTCGCACTGGGCAGGGAACCTGCTTAAGATTCTTCCTCTGTCCCTGCCCTGCCCTGCTCTCTCTCTCTCTCTCCTTCTTAAAAAAAAAAAAAGGAAGAAGAAAAAGAAAAAGAAGAAGCTTCTCTGCCATCATCTACAGTTTTTGAATCATTTAGTCCTAGACAGGACACTTCTAACAAGTTGTTTAGATGGTTCTGATGTTGATGGCTTAAAGACCACTCTCGGGGAAACCTGAATTCAGAGAGATAAACAATAGCAAGCAATCCCAAGGACTAGAGGAACCAAGCCACTAAGAAAGTTAATCAGAGGAAGACTTAGGTCCAGGATTTGGTTAGCATGACTGCAGTGTTAGGAGACTGAGCCTTAGGAAACAGAGTGAATCCCCTTATTCTTTTGACTATTAAGGGAATCAAGTCACTCTAGAGGGGGTATGGAAGGTTTCAAGAATGAAATGAGTCAAATATACATGAAAAATGTGTTTTTCTAAGCTCAAGAAAAGTAATGATTATTTTGCCCCCAAATCTGATGCTGTTTGCCCTTTCTGTCTTCCATTCATTCCGGTAGACACTCATTTATTCATTTATGTATAAGTACATCAAGATTCCTTCCTCTATTGCTCCAACTATGATCTTGCTCCTGAATCTAAGAATTACACCCAAAAATCCTCTTAAGAACTTGATATATACAAAGTCTAATTCATCATATTTCTTTTCATCTCCAATTAACTTTCTCTCCTAAATTCTTATTCTTCAAAGGATCAGGAGAGAAAATGAGAGTCTCTTGTTATATCTCTGTGCCATGGACTAGAATACCAAGAAGTTTACCTATCTTTGCTATGACAAGTGGCAGAGGGACAGGGGATTTCTGGCCATTTCACACACCTTGAAACAGAGGCTCAGAGAGGGTGCGTGGAGAGGTAGAGGTATGAGCCCTGCCATCCTGATTCCCAGATTGGGGTTCTTTCCATTTTGTCCCCCACTATTGAGCTGAGTGTCCCTGATGTGGTGTGGACATAGAAGGAAGGGCTCCATCTCTGTCATCTGCAACAATAGCTTGAGGCAATACCTGAAATTCTACCCTCAGCAATTCATTCTTTTTTTTTTTTTAAGATTTTATTTATTTATTTGACAGAGAGAGACACAGCAAGAGAGGGAACACAAGCCGGGGGAGTGGGAGAGAGAGAAGCAGGCTTCCCGCGGAGCAGGGAGCCCCATGCGGGGCTTGATCCCAGGACCCTGGGACCATGACCTCAGCCGAAGGCAGGCGCTTAACGACTGAGCCACCCAGGCGCCCCTCAGCAATTCATTCTTTAGAAACCTTGTTTTTCAATGTAAATAAGTGCCATGGCCCAAGGAACTAATAACAGCAAAGGTTTTTCAAACTGAGTTCCCAGGACCCCTCACAGGGTCTCCTGACTCCTTTCCCAGGACGACCAGAGAGGGCAGGACACACCAACCTTACCCACTAGCTTTGCTCAGAGGACCTTTTCTTCTCCCTCCGGGGAGTGTAGCAGCTTCCATGCAAGAGCATTTACAGAAAAAGGTAGTTTATGTTCAGAATGTTAAAAATCATAAGCTTATTTTGATCTTTGAATAAAAACTAGTTTTAAAATTTTTGAAAGTTATGGCACCAAGGTACCATTGGTCATCATTAACATCTTGGCAGTTATTACTTATTGCTTTCTTTCCACAGTGACAATTATCTCAGAGAAAAGGAGCCCTGAACAGGTAAATGTCTGAGGAGGAAAGGGCTCACCTCTGGGGTGTTGCCTCGCAAAGAGTTAGGAGGTATGGACAGTTCTGGCCTCTTTGGGGCACTGACATTTAACAGGAAAATACTGCCTGATCGGGAGAAAGAATGAATAAGAGAAAAAGACTCTCTTTTTCCGTGCTTTTGCTTAGTCCTCTTATAATATCATGCAAATGATTTTCAGCAGAGAAGCCAGGTTCCTAGGGCAGGAAAGTGAGAGTCAGCTATTGAAGGAAAATCATTTTGTTTGAGGGATGGGAAGGCTGTTATCTGGGTTGGACAATGATTCTGATGAAATCAAACAGACTGTGGCTCAACTCCTCCTCCTGAGCCTGGGTAAGAGGCAGAGGACTTGTAGGTCTAAGGGTACTGGAGTCAGAATGCCTGGGTTTGTGTTCTAGCTCTACTAATTAATAACTGGTGACCTCTGTGCAATGAAGGAATTAGACCAGATTTTCTCTAAGTTCCCTTCGAACTCCAAGCTCTGTTATAATTCACACACAGGCAGAAAACTTCCAAGGGCTTCCCACTCTCTCCTCCACCTCTGATCCCCTCTTCCAAATAAGCTCCAAGAATAAAGTATCTGCCCCCCTTGCTGTGGACCAGCTTCTCCCTGGCTCACGTGGGCATGCATCAGTGCAAGTGTGCCCACGTGCCAGGCTGAGCCCTTGTCCCCATGCTCCCTCATCAAAGATGGAACCTCTGTTCTTTTACCAGGGCCCCGTGGAGCAACGCTGTCCGGGCCCTCAGTCGCACTCACTCAGATGGAGACCAACTTGAACATCACAGCTAATGAAGCTGCATCCTCGAGTGGACTCTCAGTGTCCACCTGGGAGTGCAATTTAGGTGGCCCTGGCCAGGTTGTCGTCTGATATACAAAATCATTCTTACTCTCTTACCCTCTAGATGGGGAACCCCAACTTTCCGCACCTCCCCCTCCTCCCACCCTGGCGTTAGGGGAAAAGTCGGTGGTGACTTGGAGCTGATGTCGGAGTGGAGCAGGGGCACAGGTCAAATGGGGGGCACCTCGGATCCAGCCCAGAGCAAAGCCCCACTATAAACAAGCTGCTGCCTGGGGATTCTGCATCCTGTTAACTCAGCCTCCCCCCCGCGTTGCTTGCTCAGCTCTCCTGTGGGTGGTCCTGCTGGAACCTGTGGTTTGGAGAGTGTCAAAGAGCTCGTACGTGTAAACAGGGCGTTCCAGCCAGCAGAGGCAGAGCACACAAGCCAGCCAAGCTAGGAGTTCCTGGCTCCTATTCCTTTTCCCTGCTTGCTCAGGCAAGTCTCTCTCCGTGAGCTGGATGGGTTTTCCTGCAGGTCTCAGGTTATGAGAGCCACAGCTTCTGAAGGATCTGAGAACTGTCCTCGACTTCTCTCCTTCACCCACGATCCAATCAGCCACTGAGTGCTGTTAATTCAATTTCCTAAAGTTTCCTCAAATCCGCATACTTCGCTTTATCCCCCCTCCTTCTCAGCTTTTATCACCCCTTTCTGAAGACTTGGCCTCTCAATTGGCTTCCCTGTGCCAGCCTTCCTCTTGAAAATCTATTCTTGGCTTCATTGCGCAAGCATCCAAATAACCAAAAGCAATCATGAGACTTCCCAAATGCAATCATGAAACCCATGGGAAAACATCCAGTGACCCTCACTTATTTCCACACACACACAAGGGCCAATCTCCACGTGGCCTACAGGGCCTTGGGCAGCCTGGCTCTAAGTCCACCCCATAACAACAGCAGTGGGAGCAGCTCCTGGGGGCTAAACGACCAGCAGGTCCCAGATGACAAACTGGGCATTTCACATAGGCAACGTATTTTAGAAAATCAGATGCAACTGATTGGTTGCTATTCTTAAACATGTCCAGCTCCCTTAAACCTCATCACTTCTGTATATGCCATTCATCCTGCAGAAAGTGCTGTTCTCATCAATCTTATTCTCTGTCATTCAAAATCCAGCCCAGTGGCTTCCTTGGAGTCCAAGCTCCCCTGCACATGGCTAACTGCTCCTTCCTCTGAGTCCCCAGCAATCCTGGAGCATCCCAGTGCTTGTGGCAAGGCTTGCAACTGTGAGCACGCCTGTCTCCTCATTGGGTTGGAGCTCTTCAGGAGGCAGGGACTGTTTTTTATTCATCCCTATGTTGTGTCTTCCACTGTGCTTGGGGCTTATTTAACTCCGCTTTCAATAAATGGAGGAGAGAGGAGGACTGTGTGGTTGGAAGGCAGGAGTTCAAGTACAAAACATCAATTGCAGAGTCAGGTTAGGGCGCTCCACTGGGATCTCAGGTTGCCCCAGAAGCGGAGAGCTTTCCTTCTCCTCCCCACACCCCCTCATCATAAGGTGGGGCTGAGCGGGGAGCACAAAGCCTCCCTCCTATAGGGCTGGGGAGTTTGCCACTTTAAGCCTTTGCAATTTGGAGCTTGCCTTCCCCAGTTCCTGGCTGATGGTTGAGTATAAAGCAGGCTTAGTCAGGCTGGATGCAAACACTATTTTATTGCAATGTGATGAAAACCCTGCACCTCCGTGACCCAAATAGGTAAGTTGACACAAACAACCTTTAGTTGCTAAAAGCCTGATGAACCTGTACTCATTGATCAGGCTCTTTCAATCACCTCCAGGCGTGCGCCGCTGCCGCTCTGCACCAACCCCCACTCCAGCATCTGGGGATGAGCGATTCCGGTCCTCGCCAAAGATAAATTAGTATCTATGCAGATTGTCAAATCTTGGTCAAAGGGTTCTTTTCTACCCACCCCCCATCTCTAATTTCCATTCAGGGAATCCCAGCTGTGACAACCACTGAGCCTCACTGCTTCATCAGCCAGTGGGAATGGTAATAATGTTCTCCACCTCAGAGACATATTGTGAGGATTGCAAAGGTTAATCAAGGCCTTAATGCAGATAAATATGACCTAATAATAGCAACCAGAAACTCCTTCCATGGTACAGGAATGCTTTAGACGCTTTTCAAATTGTCATCATTTGAATTTCTCTTCCCAGCTTATACAACTGGATTTCCCCAAATCACCATCCTCCAGAGCAACTGGTGTCTTCAGGTCATCTTCTTAGGTACCTTCAGCCAGAACAAATCATTCTGTTGTCTGACCTCTTTCTTTCCCTGTTTCTCCCCTTCCTCTTTGTACTCAACTCATGTCCCGGAAAAGACACGAGAAACCTCACCTTTCCAGACCTCTGTCCCATCTGCATGTCCCAGATGTACAAATGAGTCTAGGATGTCGTATACAACTGTCTTGGGAAAACAGAGGGTAGGGACAGAGAAATGGGGATATTTACCCCCAGACGGTCATCTGATCTTTTTCTTTCATTTGAAACAGACAAATTCTCCCCAAGTATTACTGTGTAGGCCCAATCTCCCAAAGCAAAGACGGAGGGAGAAAACCAAACTTAACATGACTAACTGTGTCTCTCCTTGCCTAGCCCTGCCTGCTCAAAGAAGGGGGTGGGAACATCTAAGAGTGCCCCCATCTCATGCCTAAACACTGCCTGATTTAGACTCTGAGGCCCCCGGCACTCAGGGGAGAAGCAGAGCTGAAGGAGTCCAGGGAGTCTGTGCTATAATCCACATGCCTGTGGGCCATGTTGCCCACACCGTGCTTGTCTCTCCCCACTGGAACCCACTCTGTCATTTTTCTGAGGATGGCATCTCACCATAGCATCCCTCTGCTCCCCCCACTGCCAATAAACAGAGCCATGCTCCTCTGGCATGGCGCTCAGACACTACAGAAGATCCTCCTGCGATCATCACCAACAACACAGCAGCTCTGCCCTTCTCCCTGCCCACTGAATCATAATTTCTGGGGAAGAGCCTGGAGCTCCCCATTTCTAGAAAGCACTGCAGGTGATTCAGAGTGGGAGAACCATTTTATCATAAAAGGGTCAGCATGCAAGGCTCTGTGCTCTCGGGTTTACTACAAACCTGAGCATGGGGTTCCTGCCCTCCTGGAGCTTTCCTATTGAATGAGAGAGAAGGCTGTGTACATCGGCAACGACAGAGAGGTAAAATAGATAAGAAACTAAAGAGTTGGTTGGAGGAGGGGGAGCAGGTGGAGAGAAGCACGAGGCTGTCCTTGAAGGTGTTAGAGGAACTGGAGTTTTCTGGGAGCCTTGCAGCATGGATAGGACCAGAAACTTGGGGAAGGGAAGGCCTGGCCAAGGGAGGAGTCAGCGACTGCAGAGGGGCACAGGGACAGGGGAGGGAAGAGAATATACAGAGAATGGGAAGTCTGGCACCTTCGCTTGGCTTACACTAGAGTCATGAAGAAATGTGCAAGATTGGGCTAAAATATAGATAAACATGTCCTTAGCTCTTACCCTCCTTTGAACTCCTTTAACTTTTACCATCTGTATCAGCTCAGCTAGATCACTTAGCACAGATGCCGATGTAGTTCTTC
Organism: Phoca vitulina; assembly: GCF_004348235.1. Classification (NCBI taxonomy): domain Eukaryota; kingdom Metazoa; phylum Chordata; class Mammalia; order Carnivora; family Phocidae; genus Phoca; species Phoca vitulina. The sequence goes on along the minus strand of NW_022589774.1, from coordinate 642,414 downwards.
CAATTGCCATCAATCGATTTCCAAAAGCAGGGCGCCTGGGTGGCTCAGTCAGTTAAGCATCTGCCTTCGGCTCAGGTCATGATCCCAGGGTCCTGCGATCGAGCCCCACATCGGGATCCCTGCTCAGCGGGGAGCCTGCTTCTCCCTCTCCCACTCCCCCCTGCTCTTGTTCTCTCTCAAATAAATAAATAAAATCTTTAAAAAAAAAGATTTCTAAAAGCAAAGATTTTTCTCATTATAAAACATTTTCATTAAAGAATATTTGGAAAATATAGAAAGGCAGTAAAAATTAAAACTTAACCCCTAAATCTACCAAGTGGAAATAAGCACAGTTAGCATTTTGGTTGATCCTTAAATTCCTTCCTCCGCATCTACATTTTGTATATATTTCCCTATAAAACTGAAATAAGATGGCATAGAATTTTGCATCCTATTTTTGTTGCTTAGGGTATAATGGGCACAAACCCACATCAGTGGATATTCCTTGAAAACATCATTGTTAATGGCTGCCTAATATTCCAACACACAAGCATTCCATCTTTATTTTACCTAGTAATTCCCAAGGGTAATTTTGTGGGATGTTAATAAAAGATTTATTAATAGGTTAAATCAAATTAAAATAATTTCTTTTCTTCCAACATTCTTTAAGTCTTTGAGAAGTCACAATGTAGATTTTGACTCTTCAAGAAGGGAGTGCAGCAAGCAGTAATTTCCTCACATATTAGCAACAGACTCTTTTTTTAAAAACAAGCATCTCATGGGGCTCATTTTCTACCAAAGTCTGGGAAATACTGGTTTAACCTTTCTCCCATTGTGGAACATTAAATCGTTCCCAGTTTTTCACTATTATAAATAATGCTTCGATAATGATCTTTGTACAGAAAATTCAGGCCACAGTTCTCAGTATTTCTTTAGGATAGATTCCTGGAAGTGGGATTGTGGGGTCAATGTGTGTAGCTTTAAAATATTTTTTTAAATGTAATACTCATATTCTCTGCGTGAGTGTCTCTCTGTCTCTGGCTCTATGTCTCCCTCTCTCTCTCTCACTCTGTGTGTGTTTCTCTCTCTCGACAATGAGCCTCCTGAGCTCCATGATTACGCTATGCATTTTTTTTTTTTTTTGCATCTCCCTGTTAAATAGCCTGGTGTCCTTTCTTTGAAAAGTCCTCAGAAAGTGTTTGAGGAGAGTGAGGACGACGGTAAGGAGGAGAATCATCAGGAGAGAGGGTAGGTTCAGACCAGGGAGGAATTGTGTCTTTCAGGAGAGAGTGCCAGTATAAAATGGTCCTTAAATACAGGTTATTTGAAGTCAGCCAGCCTGCGTTCAGTTATTCCACTCGTTCTCTGTGTGACTTTGGCCGAATTACAGTGATAATAGTACCTAACTGCTAGGTTAGTGGCAAAACCTAAATGAGAAAATATGGGTAAGACTTAGAGCACATGCCTGGTCACACATAAGCACTGAATAAACATGGCTATGATTATTATTATATTATTATTATTATTATTATAAGCTGATATCTGAAGGCCAAAGGAAAGGTGACCATTTCTTCAAAAAATCGGAAGTGTATGAGAGTTGACCAGGATTGGAGCCAGTAGGAGCGGATTCAAGCAAAGTTTGCAGCAGAGGAGGCGTCTGGGAGCAGTGGTTAGGGAAGAGGTAGATTCTACAGAAATGGCCACATGGCAGTCGGGAAAGACTGAAGCCAGCCAAGGCAACCAGGGACTGCATTAGAGATAAAAAAGTCAAACCTGTGTTGGTGCGGTGGAGACTAACATTTTCATTTTAACTTCTCTCCCACTGGAAAACTCTGTTCTGATCTCATTTCCCATTTTAGAGGTAATCAACCATCTCCCCCTGGACATACTCTGGCAGCCACTAGCCTGGCGCTTACCTGTCAGCTCCCTGTCACTGCCTAAGTGACAGCAGGCCCTCCAAGCTGGAAGCCCCAGAGGAGACCCTACAAGAGCAAGTCAGATGCCTGGCAGCTCCCTGGACCCTCTGGTTTATTTCTCTATTCCAAAGAAGGATTCGTCTCTGTGTGTTTGCAGCCACTATCACCTTCCTCTGGATTTTCTAGGTGCATCCAATCCAGCACCAAAAGCTTGACCATTTGGCTCCAACTCTAAAACCTGAAAGGAGCTGCAACTCAAAAGGCTAAGAAGTGAGCCCAGAGCAGTGGGGGCTAATGACTCCCAGCTGGGTCCCAGCCCTCCTCCAGAGCCTTCCTCTCTCCTCCCTACCCTTCCCCCTTACTCTCAGAGCTGCTGAGAGTTAACAAGTGTTAAAAGCCCTTAGATCTATTTAGAGGGAAGGCCAATTTACTGTGATTAAATGCAAGGTAGCGTTCAATTAGAGGAAGATAAACACAACATATCAACCAACTACGATAATTTTTAAATCAAAAGTTAGAGCACACATAGGCTGCTGCAATAATAATTTACTAATTTAATGATGATGGAGCTTTTTAAGATCTTGCCATTCTCCAAGAGTGTGTATGAAGGACACCCCTAATGTTAATTACAGCTTGCTTCATTAACAACTTAACCAAAAGGCCACACTTTGTGAAATTATTTGGGAGCCTATGAGGAATGAGAGCTGATGGAAGGAAATTACCATGAGGATCTTTCCCATCAGCTAATGAAGGCTCTGATATATAAATCATTAGCAGGGGCCATATGGTGACAATCAGTACAGGAAAGGAGCACTTGGAGTGGATGGATAGGACCAGGGTGGATGGATGGCTATGAACGATGTGGGAAGGCACACAGCTCTTCATATCTGGGCCCCGGTGGCAGCAAAGGCCCGCTCCACCATGCAATTGCAGGGTATTTTATTTGGCAGACAGATGTTGCTTACACCCCTGGGCTCTGCCTGACAGCTCGAGTCCCCTCCAGCAGAGTGCTAAAGCTCTGACAGCCAGCCAGCGCATGGGAACTTAGGATGAATTCATCAGCCTAGACTGCAACTGGAGGGATGACTCTTAGATTCAACCCGGGTCCTTCTGTCCCTGCTGGCCGGCGCCTTTGCAGACGTGTGTGCTGGTCCACAACTGTCCAAACTGACTTGGGAAACTGATGGGCTGTTACAGCAGTCCCTAAAGATTGCTACGACTGGGGATCTTTTAAAAACACTAATTTCTGGCTCGCACCCCCAGACATTGACTCCATATAGGGGATGCTGTGCACGGAATGTTTGTGTCCTCCCCAAAACTCCTATGTTGAAACCCTTATCCCCAGTGTGACGGTATTGGAGATGGGACCCTTGGGAGATGATTAGGTCATGAGGTGGAGCCCTCATGATGGGATGGGCCCTTGTAAGAAGAGACGTGAGAGAAGTTGCTTGCTCTCTCTGCTTCCTGACTGGTGAGGATATCAGGGGAAGACACCTGCAAAGCAGGAAGAGGGTCATCACCAAATACTGAATCTGCTAGCACCTTGATCTTGGACTTTCCAGCCTCCAGAATTGTGAGAAATAAACTCGTGTTGTTAAGACCACCCAGTCTGTCATCCTTTTGTGATAGCAGCCCAACGGACTAAGGTAGGGTATGATCTTAGCATCAAGATTTTTTAACGCTCTGCTTCCCTGAGTAACTAATGTGCAGCAAAGTCTGGGGATCACTAGTCTATGATCCACGCCCAGGGTCTAAGGTAGCTGAAAGGTTCTGAGCCCTGTAGCAAATCCTAGAATCTGGAAAGAGCATATTCCTGGCGAAACTGCTGATCATTAAAGGGTGGGGTCTTTAGAATTGACAGAACTGAGTCTGAATCCCAGCACCACTGCTTACTCTGGGTAATTAATTACTCTCTCTGGGTTTTCTGCTCTGTAAAATGGGGGTAACAATGTTTTCCTGAGATGTATGAGCAGTAATGAAATAATATATGTAGAAAGCATAGCCTGGAATATAATAAGGGAGAGAATCCTTTATCTAACCAATGAGAATTAACTAACAAAAAAAGAAAGAGAGTCTCATGGGCCAATCTGGATCTAGTACTTGTTTGAAGTTGCCAAAGGAAGAGTGAGCATTTGTGCAAGTGCCCAAGCTAAACCCAGGCTGCTATGGGAGTGACTGCACTTGTGTGTCAGCTAGAAAGCAGGCACTCTTCCAGGCACCTTATAAACACTTCTTAGGTTGTTAACTGCTAGATAGCAAAGATTTTCTGGCAAAAGTGGGCCAGAGAATAGTTGTCCATGGGGCGCCTGGGTGGCTCAGTTGGTTAAGCGTCCGACTCTTGATCTCAGCTCAGGTCTTGATCTTAGGGTTGTGAGTTCAAGCCCCCCATTGGGCTCCACATTGGGCTCCACACTGAGCATGGAGCCTACTTTAAAAAAAAAGAAAAGAAAAAGAAAAAAAAAAAGAAATTCCAATAATCCAAAGCACATGCTGCCCATGGCTCTAAGCCACGGGTGTTGAGAGAACAGCTGTTCTTCTCCCAGCAGATAAGATACGATCTGGTGGAAAGCAGACTGGACTCAGGAAATATCCAGTTACACACCTCAGGTCTGCCACTCCCAAGCTGACCAACCGTGGGGATGCTTGCTCACCACTCAGAACCTCGTTTGCTCTGTAAGCTATAAAGTGACCTCACGGAGTGTAAATCATGAAATAAGCTAATATCTGTAAAGGTTCAGGTCATTGTGTCAGGTTCAAGCAAGAATCCAACAAATAGTTTGCAGAGTTACACACTGTAAAGAGCAGAGGGAGGAAACACGGGGTGGGATGTTTATGGGTGGGAGCCTGGGAGCGGGACTCCGGGTTCTAAGAGGAATAGGATCTTGCATGCAGTGCAATGGCCCTACGCCATTTCCCAGCAAACATGGGGTCTAAGGAGCTCTTGCAATTTGTCCTCCTCTCACTCCCAGACATAGTCATCCACCCGTGGGTACTTTGTTCCAAGCAAGCTCCTCAGCTGGAGCTGAGTCCACTGAAAGGGCCGGGCAGCCGGCTGGGCGCCCCGCAGGCACGAGGGCTTGGCACCTCAATTAGACTGCGGTCTGAGAAAAGCCAGGCCCAAAGCCCCACTCAGCACCGATCCTTTCTGCAGAAACAACCATCCCCCAACTGGAAAATCAATGGATTTTTCTCCCCACCGATATCTAAATAGCTATTTGAATGTGTTCTGTAACAGGAGGAGCTGTTGAACAAAAGGTCAGGGCCGATTTGAAGTCGGTCTTTATATCAGCAATTGCTTTTAAAGACGCAGTTCTCCAACTCTGCAAGCCCCTGAAGATAAAAAAATTATATAAATGTACAAATGACTTTATGACTTTGATTATGCAACTTCTGAGAAAATGTCCATATGAACTGTTAAGGAAGACTAAAGATATTGTGATAAAGAAGACTCTTTGAAATTCTGCTTTAAAAAAAAATCTATGTCATGAGATATGAATGTAGCCAAAGCCTTGATAAAAGTCGTGTCATCCTTTTGCCATAGAAGCTGCTGAGGCATGAAAGGGACCACGGGCCTGGAGATCTTTGCTGCCTTTAAAGTCTGGCTTATTAACATGCATTAGAGTCATCCTGAAGATGGGTCTGGCCAAAGGTTATCAACGGAAACTTAATTTAATGAGCCCAGAACACAGGGAGAGGAGCCCTGTAAAGCCAACACCGAGAGGAATTTGGGGCAAGGGCATTTCATTTTCTGAAGAGGAGAAACAAAGATAAACTCATTAAAGCAGAAGGGACTATGTTGTTGGTTTTTATCCTCAGAGTACCATTCTCTCAGTATGGGAGTGCCACTCACTCTCAGTTTGGAGGCTAAAACCCCTCCCCACCCAGAATGGAAGCTGATGATAATAGAAGCTTGGGGGGAAGAGAAGAGCCACAGGGAAGGCTGTTCTTTCAGACCAGCAACAGTGCTGAGATGCAACAGCTAATGTGCACCGGAGTCCAACCGGCTCCTCCAGGGCCGCGGCTATGCTCTCGGCAATTTGGTTAGAGGTAGATCTAACCATCATGCTTGTACAGATGCAGGTACAAATTCTGGGAATCCAGAGGACAGAGGGAGTTGCTCAAAGCAATGCTGCAAACGCTCCCCAGCCATGAGAATGAATTGTTCCCAGGCTAGAATGCTGAGGACACCTTTCTTTTTTTTTTTTTTTTTAAGATTCTATTTATTTATTTATATTTAGTTATTTATTGAGAGAGAGAGCACGTGCACAAGTGGAAGGAAGGACAGAGAGAAAAGGAGAGAGAGAATCTCAAGCAGACTCCACGCTGAGCACCGAGCCCAGTCTAGGGCTCGATCTGATGACGCTGAGATCATGACCTGAGCTGGAATCAAGAGTTGGAGGCTCAACTGACTGAGCCACCCAGGCACCCCGAGGACACCTTTCATACAAGGGTCACAGACTGACATGCTTACAGGACACAGGCACCTAGCAGAAGCTAGTGAATCAGGCCAGCAGTGAGATAGAGGGTGTGTTGGGGTGAGATTGTGGCTCTTCTTAATGTGGCAGCAGATCTACCACTCTGATGGATGGTTGCCCTACTGGAAGGGTGACATGTTGCCCAGTTGGATTGTTCAAGGGAATCTGGAAGCTGGAATGTCTCTATAAAATCCCCTAATTTTAAAGTATTGGTGACTAACTTACTGTTTTTTTGGTTCTTTTATTTTTTAAGATTTTATTTTATTCATTTGAGCGAGAGAGAGAGAGAACGGGGAGGGGCAGAGGGAGAGGGAGAAAGAACCTGAAGCAGACTCCACACTGAACGCAGAGCCCGATGTGGGGCTTGATCCCACAACCACAAGATCATGACCTGAGCTGAAACCAAGAGTCGGATGCTCAACCGACTGAGCCACCCAAGTGTCCCTAGCTTATTGTTTTTTAAACTTTTTGTGAGCCAAGCAAAACGTGTCTATGGAATGGATATAGACAAAAGCCTGCCCTGATTTGGGGCATATTATTAGACCAGTAGATGACACTGGATACCATGCACTAATACTGAAAGTCAGAGAGAGAAGTACCTGTTCTAAGGCTGAATGAGTTATAGCATTTGCATTTATTTGTGGAAGAAAATACCATCCAATTAGGACTCTCATGAATGGCCATGCATGTTATATATTACACAACTCCAGGGGGCACCATTTATAACAAAGACCATATAAATGGCTCCTCTTGAAGTCGCAGAGTACACAGTCTACACAACCACACTTCTGCAGCCCTGGTTGTGACACACACCCAGTCCTTCATTTCCCTGGGTTCCTGAGAGAGAGAGAGAAAATGCATTCAAGTCTTAATCCTTGATTCAGATGGGCCAGGACACCCATTCTTGACCCTCAAATGGACTTTCATCAAAATCGATTAGAAACGGGTCCTTGGCATTGTAAACAATACCCAGAAAGAATTGAATTTTTTTCTTTCATCTTGCTGGCTACAAAGTAGGATGATCCCGAGTGTCATTAGCATAGACCCAGTAGATTGTACTTTGGTAGTGACAGCCTAAGTATACTCAGTGCAGAATTTTTTTTAATGGAAAAATGTAAGTTATATAAATTCCAGGGGCTTTGTTTGTGGTAGATTTATAAAATTTGCCATGTAAGACTGACTGTTGGGCTGTATATTCTGTACTAGATTAATATAATAATGAAACATGACTTATGCCCTCACATACACAGGGTGTTTAAAGTTGTATCTCAAATGACCCAGAAGTTTCAAAGGCAATGACTACACTGGCTGGCCTCTGGAGTAAGTCACCTGCACAACGGACCTCATGGTAAAGGATAGAAAGGGAGCTCCAGAAATTGGCAGAAGGAAACTTTTGTAGCATCTTGAATCAAGAAATAGTTATTGTCCTTGGAAGCTCAATAGGGACAGAAATATGTGGCTGCAATAAGTATCTTCATGGAAGAGAAATATACAAATGTATTAGCGAATGTGATGAGCTGTATTTCAGTGGCTCGGAAAATATGTAACCAGTAATTCCTATAAATATTTAATAATAAGCCAGATATGTAAAGACAAAGGGGGATACAAACACATTTGTTACACAGTATTAAAAATGCATCATAAACATTTGTTGACTAAAACGATATTTCAATTTACACAATCCCCCAAAGACAGAGTTTCATTCCTGATGACAAACAGTGACAATCCCTAAGGGAGAGGATGAAAAAGGAAGTTGGATGTCTCAGCTGACCCTGCCGCTGCTTGTCTTGGTGGCAGTGGTGGGGCATGACAGATCTCTGGTTTGCTAGATCACTAATGAGGACCTTAATACTCACCCATCTGCATAGGCGCTCTCCTGCGACATAGTCTCCAGAACATAGGGGAAAATACTTCCGAGACACTCATCTCTTTGGTTAACACTGGGTCAGTCTGCAAATACAAATCGAGTGTTCAAAATAAGAATGGCTAGATCTGACGTGTTCAATGCTTTACACAGGGGGGAGAAATGAACTGCCACAAAGAAATATCAGATCAGAACAGTGTAGGAGCCTAATAAACATCTTCATGAAAAGTTAAAACGGCTGCCTCATTTGTCTGCAGCACGAGTCAGGCACCACTGTGAGGGTGCTTCTACTTCCTTTCCAAATCAAGGACAATTTGCTGGCTTCAAAGTAAAGAAAGGAAAAGAGAGGGGGCCCTGTCTGGTCAGTGATTTATTTATGGAGACAAGAAAACTCTTCTCCTCTAAAATGATATTTTTCCTGGGTTCTAACCCTTCAATCTTCTCCCAGCCTGGGAATATATGTTTCTCTCATCCATGTATTTTTCAGTGGTTTTCATTACTACACGACACAGAGTTCATCTCAATCTACATTGCCAAGATCTCAGCAGGGTTTCCCTGGATCTGAGAATTTTGCTGCTCCAAACTTCAGAATCCATGCTTGGTCTCGCTGGAAGACATGAGTCGCTTCCCCTCTAGAGGAAGGACTGCCCCACCCCAGGAAGAGGTTGTGAGCAGAGTGATGAGAAGCCACGGCATCTGCAGTTGGCAACGTCAACGGTTTGCACACAAATGACTTTTGAAAATCAAGCAGAGAGAAGGGTTGATGATCAAGTGGCCCAAGAGATAGCCTGTTTCTAGGCAGAGAAAATCAGCTTAGCCCATCTCCTTGGAGGGGTCCCAGTTGCTTCAGACTTTAGAATGATTACCCATAGGCACTTGCAGATTTGAGGAATGGGGATATGTAAGAGACTCCAAGCAATAATCCCTGGGTATGGGTTAGCCTGCATGTCAGAGAGTTCAGTGTGAACCGAGTATCAATGCCTTCATAGAAAAGCAGGCAGTGAGGTGTGAACGAGTTCCCAGGACTACATAAACATAACAACATAACAAGATACATCCTAGTCCAATGTCCAGGGTGTGAAGGGAAACATCAGTTGGATTGAGAAATGGAGCCATCTGCTTTCTTCTCTGGAAACTCAGAGAAACACACTTCAGGGGATAGTATTTATTTACAGAATAATTCCTTTAGGTAGGTGCGTAATGGTTCCTCATTCCCTGCCCATACATCTACTTAGAAAACTGGCCATAGACCAGAATGCAATTCAGATATCACCTTCTTGAAGAAGCCTTTCTTTCTTCTCTGTATCCTGTACCTACTTATGTGGTTGCACCTGTCACAGAGCTGCAACTCTTGGTTGAATGGATATTTCTCCTTGTAGAATGAGAGTTCTTGAAGGCAAGACCAAGGCTTATTCAGCTCTGCATCTAGTACAGTGCCCGACACATAGCATAGAATCAATAAATAATTGCTAATTCTGTTTGTTAAGTGGAATTTTATTCTGATTTCCATTTTTCTCTCCCTGCCCACTATGGTAGTTTGGGCATTTTTTTTTTTTTTTACCTTTGAGAGTATTTTTTCTGGTCTTCTGTCATTCCCCTTTTGGGGCACTTTTCTCCATCCCTTCTTTCATTCTTATTTGTCACTATATCTTCCCCCCACCCCAATCCTCCTGTTCTAGACTTGGATTTGCGTCTACCAATGATTCCCATGGGTGTTTCCTAATAAAGCATCCCCATAATTTTCTTGAAGAAAGGTTATTTTTCAGTTCTTTGACATTCCTTAGAATCACCAGAGAGATGAGATGGTATGAAACAGTGAAATCTTTCAATGGGGTAGAAGGGAGGAAAAAGGAACAATGTCATTTATACTCCCAATGGGATAGGGAACTGGATAGGTAGTGGGGATGCTATGGTAACAACCAGCTTTAAGCCTCACTGGAAAATAGCACAGAATCCATAAGGAGATCCACATCCACTATTTAGGGATTCCCTTACTTAGTAAAATAGGTAGATATAGGTGGCCAGCTCTACTTTAGGGAATCAGTCTGGTTTTGTTTTTTTCCCCCCTATTCAGTAGGGCCCAACCAAAACTGACACATTTTTCTTTCTTAGAAAAGGATACTCTAAGTCTGGAAGTCAGGAAATGAATAGAATCATCCAATGGCAGACTCCATTAGTAACATCTCAATGCTTTCTAAACATAGTCCTCCCAGAGATGCCACATTCAGCAATTCTGAGATGTGCCCATAGAGCCTGTGATATTAATCAAATTCATGAAGGGAGGCTGAGGCCAGAATGCTTAAGGCCAATACATCCTAACATGCTCTTCCTCCATTACGGGGAGAAAGCAAACCTCAGTGTAACGTGACATCATCAATCTAAGTAGGCAAGTGGAATAGATTTCCTGATTACCAGGTTAAGCGATGCATCAAACAGGAGCAAGCTTGGTCATTACTAATCATTTAAATTTAGGAAGACTGAGCTCAGTGACATTATCAGGCCCACATTAAAGAGTGACTTCTCTCTGCTATCAGGAATGTATTGGTGGCCCCTTTAGGATTTATTACTCTGGGAAGCTGCAAGATGGGCTGAGGCAGCAACTATCTATGGCACCAGCACCCCATCCATCATTCCCATGACCCCAACTCTGGTCGGCCTTGAGGGGCTGGGTCTCTCCCCTTGTTGGGGGCCCTTAGGTGGTCAAGTCTATAGGCACACTAAAGAGCAAGCATTTAGAAATGAGTTCAATTAGAATACTTTGTTACATTATCATTAAATCCCCAACCCACTTATTTCTCTCTGATATTCTTTTTGGGAAAACACAATGTTTTATCATACTCCAGACTACAACAACCATCTGAATCCAAAGATGGCTTTTCCCCCAAGATACACAGGTTCAGACCCATCTCCAGAGATTCTATTTCACTGTGCTACAGTGGGCATCAGGTATGTAAATTTAGAATAAAATTCTCAGGTGATTCTGAATCATACACATCATTAATAATCACTGATTTGTAGGATCCCCTTTGGGGAAAACTAGGGAGTGGAGATGATATTTGGGGACTACCCACCAACAAGATGACTAAACAAAGAGTCACAAACTGGACTTGAGAACCAGAGTAAAGACATGGGTCAGGAACAAAGTCTTGGGCATTATCCTCTATACCAGTACTTCTTAAACTTTACTGCACATGTGAATCACTTGGGAAACTTGTTGATATGTAGATTTTGATCCGGTAGGTCTAGAGTGGAGCCTAAGAGTCTCCACTTCTTACAAACTCCCAAGCAATGCCAGTGTTGCTGGCCCACTAAACACAATTTGAATAACAAGGATCTATAAGAATGGTTCTCAACCTTGACCTCACATTAGAATCACCTGGGCAGGTTTTAAAAATCCCAGTGCCAGGCTTACCCCAGATCAATCGAATTAGAATCTCTAGGGGTGAACCCCAGGCATCGGTATTTTTTTAAATCTCCCTGGGTGATTTCTTTGTACAGCCTAGATTGAGAATTATTGATCTATACTGATGGACAGCTCTGCTCCTGTAGGTGAATTCAGTAACTACTCAGTCTTCTATGTTGGCTATTTTGGTGGGCATTTAGTATAAAAATCCACCTTCATCCCAAACACATATGCCAAGTGCTTACAAGGAAGCTGACCCCAACGTCCAGCTCCAAGTATGGATCTGAGCTGTTCAAAGGTTATTTGACTTCCACCAGTGGTTGCCAGTGGTTGTTGAGGAATATGTATATCGCCTAATATGAGTCAATGGGATGCCAAGAGAGGTTCCTGAAATTTATCTTACATATAGATACGTGTGAACCAATAAATTTCTTACTGCTTAAGGCAATTTTACTTAGCTGAAGATACCGTCTCATATTGGCACATGGCTTATGTAGAACAAAAGACTGGATAATGCAGTAAAGCCCTCCTAATATGTCCCGAAATGGGAACAGGTCTACCAAATTCAACTAAAACTTATCCCACCTTCCTTAATCTTCCCTCTCCTCCATTTTTTCTGCCATCCTCCTCTCTCTGTAGAAAAGGCAGGGTAGGTGAAGGGAATGGCCTTAGGATTGCATCCTGTGTCCACCCTCTCATAAGAAGAATGACCTAGGAAAAGTCCCCAGCTTTATTTGAGCCACAGTTTGCTGATATTTAGCAGAATAAGAGTAATATCTGTGTCACAAGGTTTTTGTGAGCATCAAATGAGATAATGGATGTGCAAGCATCCTGCAAATGGTAAGTTGTTATAAAAATGTCATCTGTGGTTTTTTTGTGGTTGCTGCTTGCCGTTAGGAAAAATCAGCAGTGATCCCAGAGGTGGAAGTTTATTCATAGTGCTAGTCATTGTGCATCCAGGCACTGTCTTATGGAGAGTCCAGGCAAAGCTGGGTATACTGCTGACTCTGGCAGAGTTCCCATCTGAGAAGGTGTTCCTGAGTTATCTAGAGCATTCAGGGTGGAGGAAGAGACATAAATCCTACTGTTCCTTGCAAGAAGCGGGGGGAGTGGGGTGGAGGGAGAGAAAGGGAGGTTGCAACCTAAATGATTTTTAATTATTTTCTAATTCACTACATCATTAGGAAGACAGGGAAAACTCTGAAGACTTAAGACACAGTGATCTAATGTCATTGATTTTCACATATATTTTATGAGTGATGAAATATGATGAAGCTGGGCGAGAAAAGCTTTTCAAATATGATAAGACTAGAGAATCTTCAAGCCCATTTATAAAAAGAAGTCAAGTTGAGGGTGAGTTTGCAAAAGTCAGGCTTCAAGATGCCCCCCTGTGGGTGGACCTGAAAGCTTCCTGACTCCCCAGACCTACTGAGGGTGTTTTTACTATCTCCTTGTCAATTGTAAGTTTAAGAATTATTAAGTCTGTGTCTACTAAATGTAAATTTCTCCCTATCATTCACCATCACATCCTCAGCCTTTAGCATAAGGCATGGTGCATAGTAGGCCCTCATATATTTCAAATGAATGAAACCCAAGTATCTAGCACTGCACTGGATCCTTCAGGGATCAAGGAGTATGACTCTCTTACTATTTTCACTGGGCTTATAATTATTTGGAGGCCTATATGCAAAAATAATTTAACAAGAAACAGACAATGATGCAAATCATGCAGTTAAGTACCAAAGAGCTACTACGAACAGTGAGGTACTAGCATTAACTGAGCAAAAAAAAAAAAAAAAAAAAAAAAAATGAGTATTGGCTAGAGTTACATAGACCAGCAGATGAAGTAGAATGTATACCTATTCCTCCAGGCCTAGCATCCTGCCTTGAGCAATTAGGCAGTCTTTACTTTTTAAAAATGTTTTGAAGCAAAATGAAGTCTTCAATTACTCAGTCAAATAGCTTCATTTCCCATTGATAATCTCTTCATTTTTTTCCCCAAGGTGAAAGTAAGCAAAATTCAATCAACCCACCTAAAGTATAAATTCTGAGTAATATGAAAATACACATAGTGAGGCTCACCGTACAAGGGCATATGTTGTATTCCAGGTTTGAAGTTACAATAAATTGTGCATGGAGGGAAAGGTAGTAGAAGGGAGACCAAATATCCCCACGAGAACAACATTGCCTGCCTGTGTTGGAAGGCTCTCTTTCTTGGGTTGTGTTAGGCTTAAGCCATAAGTCATAGTCGGGTACAGGCACAAGGAGGGGAAGTTGGAAGAAAAGGACAACTTCAGCCATTACAAAGTTCATTTCATTCACATTGTTTTGCCATTCTTCTCTCCTCAACCATACCAATACCAAAATCTGGAAAGCAGAATCTATCAAATACTAATAACAACAACAACAACATTTACTTGAGCACCTTCTATGCCCAGTAATCAATAAGTGATTTATTTTTATTTCCCATATTCTGACAACAATTCTAAAAGGTTTATCTCCTGTCCTTATTTTACTGATAGAGAATCTAAGGAACAAACTTCAGTAACTTGCCCAGAGTCACATAGTAAGTAGCAGAACCAGGATTAGAACACAGATCTAGCTGACTGCAGAGACGATGCTCTGAACAGGATGCTACAGCACATCTCTCTCTTGCTGTGTTATTAAACTAGAGATTTTCCAAGAAGAGAATAGGGTTCCACTGCTTTAAGACCTTCTTGGAAACAGAGGACAGCCCAGACAGGGGATGGAAGCCTTTTCTCTTCTTCTTTGGGGCCGAGAAACTGTCTGCAATGATCTGGAAGCCTGTGAACCACATGACAACTATAGGTGAACTAGGTTTCAAAGATTACTAGAGTTTACAAGAGTAAATGAAGCTTGGAGCTGGGTAGTCATTGATATGGTGATGCAAGGGCAGAAATGGTAGTCCCTGAAGAGGATGACATAAGGAAACCAATCGAAGATTGGGCTACATCGAATGAAAGAAAACTAATTCTGAGTTCACTACATCTGCATGGGGGTGGGAGGCAAGGAGTCAGAACTCTTTCTATAAGATTGGGAATTCACAAAAAGCCTCTGCTGTGATTGGAGAGATGGAATGTATTTCAGGCCATAAAGGTAAGAAAAGGTCAATAAATGTTTTTGAAAATATGAATGCCAGTTGAAAAAACTATCTTATGAAAATGAGTCTATTAGTGAAGTACAGGACAAACGAAGGAAGGAAGAGGTTGAAGTCAATGCCTCAGGGATTCAGCAAACTTTTGCTACAGTCACAATCCATTACAAGGTTATTATAACACAAGAAATCTTGAAAATGATGATTGATAAAAACATTTGGAGTGGATATACAGTAGGACAAAATGTTTACTTGGAGGCTAGATTACTTAGGGAAGACTGATATCATCAATAAAATAATAGAAAAATACAAATATCCAGTTAGAAGGGAAGTTAACAGCAGTAATGGCTACCATTCATTGAAATATTACTGCACCAATCATTGTATCAAGCACTCTTCAGACCCTACGTTAGTTAGTCTTCATAAATATCCTGTGCTTTAGGCAATTATCATTCTCTTTTACAATCAAGAAAACCAAGGCTCAGGCTAAGTCATTGGCCTAAGTCACATATGTAGGAAGAGACAGTGTCAAAATAAAGAGATCAGCTTTAAACATGTGGTGACACACCATCACAAAAGAAATACTGAAATACAATTTGGAAAATGGGGTTGGAAGAAAACCAACTGGAATTATCATTGCAGTGATTTTTGTTGCCCAAAAGTGCCACCAAGAGCTGTTCCTTAATGGTGTGAGGTTGGAAATGCAAACTAGGGAGCATTTCTCAGGACCTGACCAAGAAAAGATGATTTCTTTAAGAAATACCCAAGAAAGGTTGGAGAGGAGACCACATGATAGGCTTTTGGGAATTCCCATAAATCAAAGACTAGTTGGCCAGTAGGATGACCATTATCCAAAACCCAGAAAGTAAGATGTATGTGGAGAAACTAGAGCATTTGTGCACGGCTGGTGGGAATGCAAACCAGGGCAGCCACTGTGCAAAACAGTATAGCAGTGCCTCAAAAAATTAAGTATGAGTTACCATATCCACTTCTGGGTATCAACACAAAAGAATTAAAATTGGGGCCTTGAACATATTTGTGTCTATTTATATGAGATATCTAGAGTAGTCAAATTCACAGAGACGAAAAATAGAATGGTGGCTTCCAGGGACTGGAGAAAGGGAATTGAAATTATTATTTAATAGGTACAGAGTTTGAGTTTGGGAAAATGAAAAAGTCCTGGAGATGGATGGTGGTAATGGTTGCACAACAGCGTGAATCTACTTAGTGTTACTGAACTATACATTTAAAATGGTTAAAATAGTAATGGCAAATAACTACTGTATTTCAACATAATGGAAAAAAATTAATGGCTAAAATGATAAATTTTATATTATGTGCAGTTTATCACAATTTTTTAAACAAGTGGTTGGCCAAACTTAAAGATGGGCAGTGAATGCAGGTTCTTCTACTTTGCATTGTGTGTGTTGTGAGGAGGTGGGAGAGATCCAATTCACCATCTTAAAGGACAGCCCAACTAACCATCTTAAAGAGGCCAGTATTAGAAAAACAACTTACAGGTGTGTGGTTGCCAATTTTTATGCTATGACCCACAAAGAGACTGGGACTAACAAAATGATTTCAAGAATTTAATAGCAAATTCATTAATTTCATTCATTAATTTAACCCCCCAAGAAACGTTGTATAGGACATAGCCAGCTCTGGTCCCAATATGACATCAGGGGACCAAGCATCTATAATTGGGATTAGGAATCAAATAACAAAACTAAAAATAAGGACAAATTTTCTCCTGGTGAGAGTTCTTCATCCTGGTACCGAGTGCCTCAGGGAGTAAGAAATCTTGTTTTCTGGAAGTATTTCAGCACAGGACAGGGTCAAATCATCTAGGTTAAGATAAAAGCAAGGAATGGCCACCAATCACCCTCCAGCTTCCTCTCTGCCTTACGATCTTGTAGGCCATTTAGCTATGTGTTGTTTTCTGTTAAGTGTCTCCTACAGACTTGGAGATTCCTCAAGCCTTCTTAGCTTGAGCAAAAGAACAAGCTATGCAAACACTTAAATGGGGGCTGAGGCAGAGGGGTTGGCATTTAGTGGAGACAATTCTCACACACATTTCTCATCTCAGAGATGTTACAACTCCTGACGGCTTCAATCTTTCATTTTAGAGATTTCTATTGATTGGGTAAGAATCACACACATTTCGTCCACAGCACAGAGATATCAAAGCAAACTTTTCCCCTAGTGCCATTTCCCCAGGGAATGGAAATGATTGATTTTTATTGGTTCAGTTTCTAAGATACTCACATCTCAATACAGCCAATTTTCTTTGGAGAGAGCCGACTCCAGTCCACTTAATTGTATTTTCTAACCAAAGAGTTGAGAGAGATTTGTCATCTTTACAGTCCAGAGGAGATGAATCTCCAGACTCCTCTTCCAATTGTGTGAGCTTGTTTCTGAAGTTGGTAATCGAAGAAGGGAGCCAGGGCTTCGGGGGAAAATCATGTAAAAATATAAAGCTAAAAATACAGTGACTGAGAGGCCGGCAAAACAAACAAACAAACAAACAAACAACTAATCAGGGCATGAAGGAATTGAAAGTTCTGAGGAGAAACAATTTGCTCCTCGCTTTCCTAACTTTTATCGGACAACAATTACCATAAGTAGTCTTTTATTTCATTCCGAAAGAAGAAGAACCACCTACTGGCTAATAAAGTCACCCCCTTCATCCCTTGATTACATTTTCCTTTCTGTTTGCCTTTTCTCAGGGCTCACTCTGTATTCCCATGAGCCTCCCATGACCCCCACTTCTGCTTCTCTTTCTCTCATTTTTAAATTTTTTATTTAAATTCAATTTAGTTAACATAGTGTATTACTAGTTTCAGGGGTAGAATTTAGTGATTCATTGGTTGCATATAACATCCGGTGCTCATTACATCCAGTACCCTCCTTAATGTCCATCACCCAGTTACCTCATCCCCCCAACCCCCTCCCCTCCAGCAACCCTCAGTTTGTTTCCTAGAATTCAGCATCTCTTATGGTTTGCCTCTCTTAACCTTCATTTAAGCTTACACGGGTTCCCGTGTCTCACCTGGCTCCTCAATAGCTTGCTCTGGAGCATGCAAATGAAGATCCAGAGCAAATTTGGAATGGCAAACTATTTTGAGACTTTAGAAAAATCCATGCCTGTGGCAAAACGGAAGTCCTCCTCCATTGTCTTGGCAAAAGAAAAGGTGCCCAAATCAGGTTTCTTCTGACACTGCCACTTTCCAGCCTTCAATTATGCATTTTTCCCTATTAAAGTGTAACGCTGTATGTTAATTATACTTAAATGAATAAATAAATAGATAAATACTATATAGATAGATAAATAGATGGTAGATAGATGATAGATAGATAGAGAGAGAGAGAGAGACAACCAGTCCTGATAATTTCTTCACACTGAACTCCTTTTCATCTTCCCTATTATACTGTAATATTCCCAATTAGACTATAATATTCCTGTGGACCCTCTAATATTGTTTCTTTTGCTTCTTCCACAACACCTACCAAACACAATGTTGGGCAAGATTTTGGAAATGTTACAAGATAGTACTGCAAAGTGGTAATATTACTTATGTTCTTTTTTTAGAAAAGCACACTGGTTGGGGTGCCTGGGTGATCAATGGGTTAAGCGTCTGACTCTTGATTTCGGCTCAGGTCATGATCTCAGGGTCGTGGGATTGAGCCCCAAGTCAGGCTCCAAGCTCAGTGGGGAGTCTGCTGGAGATTATCTCTCCCTCTCCCCCCACCCCCCTTCCGTTCACGCACACTCTCTCTCTCAATAAGTAAATTTAAAAAATCTTGAAGGAAAGAAAGAAGAAAGGAAGGAAGAAAGAAAGAAGAAAGAAAGAAAGAAAGAAAGAAAAAGAAAGGAAAGAAAGAAAGAAAGAAAGAAAGAAAGAAAGAAAGAAAGAAAGAAAGAAAGAAAGAAAAGAAAGAAAGGAGGGAGGGAGGAAGGAAGGAAGGAAAGCACACTGGAAATCAAATGACCGAAGTAGTACTGGGATGGCAGAGAAATCACCAGAGTTGCTCGATTTTCCCCCCAATGCTGCCATTTCCTTTTATCATAACCTTCACTGACAATTTGTAAACCCCTGGAAACAAATTGTCTTAGTTTATAGTCAATCATCATTTTTGACACGTTGTTATTAGTTTATTTTTTACCTATATTTTTATATTACTCAACTTGATCTACTGCTTTTTTTTTTTTTTTTTTACCCCACTGGCTCAAAATATTTGATGGTTTCCAAAATTATCACTATGATTTCCTCCAAGCATAAGAATTAACCACTGTCAAAGTAAAAACAATGTAACAGCAGGTCTGAAGGCCATCCCTAAGCAAGGACACAAAAGAGTCTTAATCTATGGCTACTGAAGATAGCCTCTTTGAAGAAGATATTGGGAGACAACTCTCCATGGATATTTTTACCTTTCTGCATGGCCCAGGCTTTCTAAGCAAAAGTACTGCAAACTGAGTTAAAAGGGTGATTGAATGGTAGACATCCAGTCAGAGATAGTGTATTGTTCCAGGGATTTAGATACTCAGACGAGCTATTTTGCTGTTCTCTTAAACTCTAAGTGTTGAAAAGAGTTTCCCCTCTCCTCCTCAGGCAAGATCTCTCTCTCTCTCTCTCTCTCTCTCTGTCTCTTTCTTTCTCAAGGTTAGGGTGAGTATAGGTGTCCCAGATATATAAGCTCCACTCTCATAATTTTAGGGCTCATCTTCTGTAGTAGTAAGGGTTCTGCACCGAATTTCGCCATGAGGTGAGCTTCCATCCTCTCTCCAGGCACACAAGTTTCCCAAAATTTTTATATGTTCACCAACACAGAAGCTCAATGAACTCCATTGGGAGTCGGGGAATGGTTATGGTGGTTTCATTTCATAGGCTTGGTTGATTAAATCACTGGCCATTGGTGATTGATTCAACCTCCAGCCCTCCTCCCCTCCCCAGAGGACAGGGGGTGGGGCTGAAAATTCCAAGCTTCAAATCACGAGGGTTGGTTCTCCTGGCAACCGGTCCCCATCCTTAGGTACTTTGCAAAAGGTGCCTCATTAACAAAACAAGAGACAATGTTAAAGCTCTCATCACTTAAAGAATTCCAAAGTTTTTAGGAGCTCTGTGCCAAAAAAATGGGATGAAGATCAATTGTCATTTCTTATTATAAATCACTATATCACAGGTACAAACTCTCCTTCATGCACAGGTAACCTTAGGCCCTTGTCACATCATCCCATGGATAATTGGGGCATAGGAAAGCAGTGTTAAGGTACTCAATGAGTTATGATGTATTCTTTAATACAGAGGTCTAGTGTTTCTTCTGGTGTGTATGTGTATATACACTGTTAGGGTATATGTGTGTTTATACACACACACAACACACACAAATTATATATATACTCACACACACCTACATGGCAGGTTAATTTGTTAGCTTGCAAGTAGGGTAACATCTCAGGTTAAGTGTCACAGTCTGGGACTTAATAGAAGACAATA
This sequence comes from Phoca vitulina, assembly GCF_004348235.1. Taxonomy (NCBI): domain Eukaryota; kingdom Metazoa; phylum Chordata; class Mammalia; order Carnivora; family Phocidae; genus Phoca; species Phoca vitulina. Next base: position 622,167 of record NW_022589774.1, on the reverse strand, counting down.
ATCATTATAACATCACTGGGTATTAATCAAATAAAATACATAAAGAAGAGCTTAATTGTGTGTAATTAGGAGCCTTGTGGAGGGATATCAAAACCTCTGCCCTTGTCCCTATATTCTTTCCTTACAAGTGCTTGCCTACTATGTGCAAGCTGGGATCATTGCCTTGGGGCTACAACTGTAAATGCAACTCATTCTCAGTCCTCAAGGACTCTGTCATCTATAGCGAAAGAGAAGGTCCTCCAATCAAAAGACACAGGAGGATGGATGGGTTAAGAAAAATAAGACCCATCTATCTGCTGCCTACAAGAGACTCATTTCAGACCTAAAGACACCTGCAGATTGAAAGGGAGGGGATGGAGAAACATTTATCATGCAAATGGCTGTCAAAAGAAAGCCAGGTTGGTAATACTTATATTGGTCCTTAATCCCAATATCTTGAAAACAAAAGAGAAATCATTCCTGTGAAAGAAATATACTTAGTTCCAGGAGGGATGTAAGGAAGAGGCAGTTGTTATTTTTAGCCACGCATGTTGTGAGTAGGGAGCAGCTGACTGAGGAGTTCCCATGAAGGGAAAATTTCAACATCTGTATCCATCATTTAGGCAAAGCCATAGAAGCCACACTTCTGAATTTGTGAATGATACAGAGCAGGATGTGATGGTCAGTAAACTGGTTAGCAAAATCAAGATTCTGAAATATTTCTACAAACCCGAATAACAAAAAAAGTTAACAAAATGAAACTGTATAGTTATAAATGTGGAGTAACCAGCAGGTTAACAGCAGTACTTACGGAAGAGAAATGAGAGTTGTAGCAGACTTCCTAAGCTCGATAGCAGTAAATGTAAACGCTCAAATCCCTCTTGATGTTATTGTAAATGCTTTCATGGACCTGGTCACCTTTGAGGCTCACACGAACCCTAAGAGGGCTACACTGGGCAAGTTTCACTGTTCCCCTGAATAGAAGGGGGGGTGGAGTCTCAGAGCATGAGTGACTTGACCACGGTTGTGTAGCAATAAAAAAAAGTGAGATCCACCTTTGGTCCTGTTGATTGAAGAATGCCCTCATCATCAAGGAGCCTCAATAACAGAGTTCTGTGGTCAGTTTCTGTGCAACATTTTATGAAGGACATCGACAATAAGGTGCCTTCCATCCAGTGGAGTCAGTCATGATGATGAAGGGTCTGGACATCAAGGCATATAAGGAATGTTTGGAGGACCTTGGCCAGGAACAGAGAAGACAGACGAAGAACTCCTACCCGCACATATCTGAGTAGCTGTCATGTGGAAAGGAATTAGACTTTCTGTGAATTGGCTGTTCTGTGAAGTGTCACAGTGCAGAACCAACATCACTGGATGGAAGGTACAGTGAGGAAGATTTCAGATTACTGCTAAGGAGAGCGTTCTATCATTTAAAGGTGGGAAAGATGGGCTGGCAGGAGAGTGAACCCACCACCACGGGGCCAATTACAGCCCAGGCTGTGACCAGCTACAAATCATGGCTGTTGTAGAAGGAATTCCTGCCTAAAAAATAAAAAGTCCATGGCTTCTCAGATCACTTCCAACCCTAAGATCTTATTACTTAAATAAAAATCCACAGTCCCAGGAAATTCATGTCCCAACGATAGATCTTCCAAATATGCTTCGACATTAAGGACCATGCTGACACCATGAGTTAGCACCATATTCATCTGGGTTATAAAAACACCATAAATAGTCATAAGGCTACTCACATTTCATGACTTTTGCTTTTTGCTAGGCTTCATACCCCTCCATGAATGAGAAAGAGGATTATTGAATTATTATCACAGAAAAGTTAAGGGATGAGTTTAAGGCGATATGGCAAGTTAGTGAAATCAGAGCCAGCAATCCAGTCTCCCCTTTGATGGCATTGAGATCTCAGAAATAATGTGAGTAACAAAATGATTAGTATGTGTAAGGACAGCTCTTACTATGGGACATGCGCTGCTTTAAGCACTTTACATCAACTATCTCATTAGATTATTTACTCCTTTGTCTAATTATCCGTTATGTACATCTATTCATTTATGATTTACATCTATTATCACAAAAACTCTGTCGGGTGAGAATTATTACATCCCCATTTTATAGATTAGGGAACTAAGAGGCAGAGAGGTTTAGGGACTTGGGTTAGATACCAGATGCTCTATGGCAGGGCTAGATTTCCAGCTGTGGCAATCTGACTCCAAAACCTGTACGACTCTCAGCTGCGGTGCTGTGTCTTCCCCCTAGATCCATTTTATTTGTGGGAGAGAAAGGGACAGTCCCCACATTTGTACATCACAACTTCTGTGGCCCATGTTGCCCAAAGCACCAAATAATCAAGTTTGGAAAGACTCTACCTTAGGAGATGATCTCCCTGCCTCGCTCAGCTCCCCCCAGAGAGGAAGCATGGCTAGAGAAGATTCTTCTCCCTGATTCGACTGAGCAAATTAACCGAGCAAGCTGCAAACTTGAGATCCCAATGTCCTGATAACCAGGCTGGACCGAAGTGTGGCGGAGATTCCTCTGGACACGATGGGGGAGGGCGCTCGGTTGGTAAGAGTAGACAGCAGAATCCGTGTTTGACCCTTCACTGGAGTGTGAGAAAGACAAAGCCAAACTAACAGGTACACAGAGAACTGTTGATTCCTTAATCTGAAATCTTCCTCACTGTACCTTCCATCCAGCACAACCAGCAAATAAACTGCCTTTGGTGCCTCAAAACTTCATACAGGGTAATATTCCTTTAATGGAATGCTTTTAGAGAAGAGTCATAAAAATAAATTGAAAAGTGCTTTCTGCTGGCTACAGCCGGCATACGCAGCATGTGAGCAAACAGGATAACACAAGGCTTAACTTAGCATCGCCATTTTTATTACTCACCCGCGACAGGTCTTATAATAGTATAAATTCACTTAAAAAACGGACTCTTTCCCCCATCGGTGTCCCTCCTTCCCTCCACTGCCACACGCCCAATAGTCTTCTGTGTTAATTCTGAACAGCATAATTACAGGTCTTTTTATGATTTAGGTTTGAGACCAATTAGCTGATCCTGCAAGCCTTTCAAATGCCAGCTTCCTTCTCTTGGCACTCCCTGTTCTGCTGGGATTTATCTGTGTGCTTGTAAAAGGCAAATGTTTTTGTGAGGAGTGGAGAAATCGAATCTGCTCAAGAATGGGGTCCCCCTCCCCTCTCTTCTCCCTTTCTCAGCTGCCTGTGCATCTTTGGTGCACCTGGTCTCTAAAATTGTCACGGTGTGACATGCACACTGAATATTCATGCTGGTTGCCCACGCTGCTTCTGATACCAGGTAGCTGGGTCAGAGAGCTTCCAGTTGCTTCCTCTACGAGAGGCCGTTCCTCCGGTTGGAGCTGCAGACCCACGCGGGGCAGTGTGCTGCCACCATTTTGGAACCTGGTAGCCACCGGCGGGGGGGTGAGGGTTCAGGAGCTCAGAAAGGCGCTGACAGCCCTGCCTCCTCCATCATCTCTGCCCCTAACATCCTCCACCCTGTGTCCATCACGTGGTAAGGCTGCCTCATGGGCCTTCACATTGGATATTCAACAAAGATCTACAGAATCGACCAACAAGCATGAATCTTAGCCTTCTGCCCCATTGGAGGGTTCATGGGTAGATAAAATAAGATTCCTGCCTTCTCTGGGCTGTCAATTGAATGTAAGAAGACACAACTGATTTACATAAAAAGATAATGCAGAATAAATGGCAGGATGTAGTGAGGGCTGTGCAGATCAGGCAGTGAGTTTAGAGAAAGATTTTGCCATGGGGACCTGAGAAATCAGGATCTTCAAATTTCTACTCTGTAGCAAGCGCTTTACAGATAATTGTGTTTAATCCTTACACAACCCTTCAAGATACATATAAGAGGCATATAATGTATACGTAGGCAGCCCTTCAAGATACAGATAAGATACATATAACATATAATTATGTATACGTTTCAGATGAAGACATTTTCCAGATGGAGAAATCACAGCTCACAAAATTAGGTAACTTGTCCATGTCACAAGATCCCCAAACTAGTAAGTGACAAAAACTAGAAATTTGATTTCTGGCCTGACACCAAAACCTTTACCACCATAATACTGCAGGGCAGCAGAAATCAAGTTCAAGGGCATTCTGCTGTTGGTCGTGGGGGCAGTGATAGAGGGAACTGTAAGGATATTTGAAAAAGGAAAAGTAGACTAGTTTGGATAGAATAGAGAGATTAAGGAAGATCATAAAATACTAAAATATTCCACCAGAAAAGGATATTATTAAACTAACAATTCAGCAATTGGGATATTATGCAGCCATTAAAATAACTGAAGATCAGGTAGAATTGTGAAAAACGCTAATGCTATAGTGTTGCATACAAAATAAAGAAGTAAGAGAAAGCAGAATACAAAGTACTCTCTGATTGCAACTATGTGAAAATAAGTATCAATAGTGTCTTCACATAAAATTTTTAGTTAAAATTGTTTAAAAAGAAAAATAAAATAAGTCCATCCCCTGGGCATAAGCATGACTATATTTATACTGTTCCAGACAGATGGTTTTCTCTCGTCTCCTAACAGATTTCCATGGAGGGAAAGCTAATGCCCTCCCTCTGTGATTTCAGAGCCCAACGACCCCATTTCCTCAAGTCTAGCCTCCATTTTCCCACTGAGACAATTTCACCCCACAGTTGGTTTCTGTCTCTTGTGAGCAAACTGCTGGTTCAACATTTTTAACATGCTTTGGGTAACAGAGCTAGAGAAATCAAGATTGTCATTTTCCCTGCCCTCTTCCTGCATTGCCGTACCTGCTCTTGATTATTTTGGTATGACTGAGGGGGTAGAAGAGGGGCAGTTCTAACTGAGGGAAAAACTAAGCCTCATAATTCACCAAACCTGTTACTTTCCTATCTCGTGTGCCTCTTTCACGCTGCTCGCAATGACTCCACTTAATCTCCTGATATCATTCATATCAGCTCCCATACTCTAGAATCTCTATCTCTCATCTGCTGTTTGTCCAGTGGGAAAGTCACGTATTTGGCCTCTCAGCTGTCCTTACTGTTCCCAGCTCATCTCCCACCTAGCCTCATCCCAGAGTAACACAACCCTGGATGAGTTTAAATGAACCACATCCCATTTCCTTTTATGCGTAGAGATCAATAGACCCCTTTAAGAGAGGGTTTTGCTTGTCCTATCTGCTCCTCTGTGTCCAGAATAGTACCCAGCACTGTCACACCTTGTTACTGCCTAGCTAGGCAGACCAGAAATGTCTGTATTGAAGATGAAAAGAAGGCTTTGACTGAAAAAAGGATACAAAAGAGGACATGAGTAGATCAGGAGAGAAAGAAAGAGAGTGAGTGAGGGAGGGAGGGAGGGAGGGAGGAAGGAAGGAGTCACCTAAGCCAAAACAGGGATGCTATGAAACAAAGTCAATAATCCAGCCCATAGGTTAGTCTCCAAATCTGTGGCAGCCAACTGGAAAGGCAAAGCCAGGAGGGAAATCTAAGCTCAAAACCAGATGTAAAATTTTCAAAGAAGGCAAAATCAGAAGCCTATATAAGAAGTGGCTGAATTATTTGGCTGCACTATATTTTGCTGTTGCCCCTTTGAAAGGTCCATGGTCTTCTCCTTGTCTTATCAGGAGGCAACCTGAACCTAAGATCTGACTTTGGCAATGGAGGAGCTCTGATACCATCAGCCCCAGCCTACCTTTCCAGGCTGCCTCTTCACTCCCTTGGCCCCCACTCACACCTTCTGCTGGGTTATACAACACTGCTTCGCATTCCTCCAGACTTGATCGTTGCCTCTGCCTAGAGTGCAATGCCCCACCTCCTCCATGTGACACGCTCACAGTCATTCACAGTCTTTGTCATACTGTCCCCAGTACTCCTCGGCAATTTGTAACTCCATCTCCAAGGCTCCCATAACGTTTTGTAGAGGTTTCTGTCAGTGTTCTAATTGTGTGTCTGCATGTCTCTGTCCTTTACTGTACACAGAGGACCTCAAAGACTGTACTTTTCTCATTCATCTTTGGGTCCCTGCACCTTAGCTCATTGTTTGACATATCATCGGCACTCAATGTATGTTGCTCAGATGAACGAAACAAGTAGCACTTATTATAGTTTCACTTATTTGCTTTCTTCTCCTCTAAGATCTTGCAAATCAAGAGAGGCAATCTCCTAAAACAGAGTATGACACCTAATAGATGTATCTATCACAGTTAACAGCCAGTCAATGGCTTCAGACAGGAAAAATCATTAGTATGCCCAGATACTGTGTTTCTGTTGAGCCCTTTATTCCCAGGGCCACTTGCCGAGGGAAGGACTCTGTGTCTGGGAGCACGAGCAAATATATTTTCTGAGACTCGTTCCATAGAGTACAGTGCAAGATTATAAAATTCAACACACACCTGGGAAATTCAGACGCGATCTCAATAATAAGAGCTGTAATCAAGGAAGAAACCCTTACTTAAGCAAATAATTTGCCTTGGGAGTAAAGGCTGAACACGACGTTCTTCACACACAGGGACTTTAGCTGGCATTCTGTCTTCATTCTGAATAGACCTTGCTGAACAAATCACAAATATAAAACATTTACACTATGCCAACCATCAGTACACGTGGTCTTCCAATCAGAGAAACCTGCAGTGGGATGAGAATGAAATGCCTAAGTTCAACTAGGACATGGCAGGGGGAGAGAGAGAGAGAGAGAATGGGGAGAGGGAGAGAACAAGTTTAAAATGAAAGGGAAGTGTCATCCAAAGGCAAAGTAATTTGAATGAAATTCTCCTCAAGGGAGGGTAACGTAGACGGTAATGAATTCTGTCTCATCTCTGCGATTACGGGGAGGACTTGCAGACATCAGATTTTGTGATGTTACAGACATGGTCCCCAAGTTGGAATAGAAGGGGAAAGTTGATGCAGAACAATATGCCTGCACTGGATAAACAATAGCCAGACAACTGGATATCACAGCACGATGTATTGTCAGGTGCAGAATCAGATAAATTGCAAATAACAACGGGGGAAGAACTGAACCTTGAGGACTATCAGCAGATAAACCAGATGGAGTGGAAAAAGCCTCACTGGGTAGAGATGATGGGACGCCCTGGCAGGAAGTTGGGAGGGAAGCATGGACATCCAGATAAAAACTGCAGTCAGCTTCCAAGTTAGAGAAAATCATAGCAAGAAATAATAGGGTAGAAAGGTAGTGGTGTCAGCTGTGATAAGCAGATAATTTGTTACTCTTTACGGCCCTGGGGCCCCTTTTCAGAGGCAGGCAGAAGTCCAAGTTCCTGGTCTTATCAGCCCGCACAATCAAGAAGAAAAGATGTAAAGCAAAGAGCAGCAAGAATCAGCGTTTGCCCTGAAAGGGACCTTAGGAATTATTTAGAGCAACCTTCTTTTTCACCACAGCACATTTCTTTGGTTTTCTTCCCACATCCCTGGCCATTTCTTCTCAACCCATTTTCTGGTTTCTCTTTCTCTGCCTCTCTTCTAAATGTTGAGTCTGGGATCCTTTCTCTAGCGACACTCATTCCCTAAATTAGCTCATCCAGTTCCCTGGATTTAGATAGCTAAATGTGGATGACTTCCACATCTATATTCTCTAGCCTTGACTTCTCCCAACTGAGCTCCAAACTTGGACATCCAACTGCATACTTGTTTTCTCCACCTGAACGGCTTACAGGCATCTCTAGCATGGCATGTCCACGACAGAGTTCTTGATTCTGCTTTTTCCACTAAAACCTGTTCCTCTCTGGCTTCTTCCATCTACATAAATGATACATTCTTCTACCCATTTGGTCAAGCCCAAAACCGAGGCACCATCTTTGAGTCTTCTCTCTCTCTCTGTCTCTCTCTCTCTTTCATACACACACAGCATATCCCATCTATTGGCAAGTCATGCTAAACTATTTGTTAGTGACAGATAGATGTCTCTGTCACCCTAATTCAAATCATCATCAGAGTTCATCGACAGTAGCTTTGTAGGTGGCCCTTGCTTTGATTCCTCTTCCTCAAAGTTCAATCCTTGCTCAGAAGCCAAAGTGATCTTTTAAAAACATTTTTTAAGTAGTCAAAATTGGCTAAATATTTGTTAAACAATGAATGGGACAGAAAAAATGGATGGGCAGAACTTCCCTGGAGTAATAATCGTGAGTGTAGCTTCACTCTAGCAAAATCTTTCAAATGCATAATTGCCCACTGAGCACCCAGTATTTCCATGGGCACTGCCATGGGCTTGAACAAGACACCATCTCTTCTTAGGGGCCACTTTGACTGTACATCTGCTCACTCAACAGAAAAAAAAAAGCAAACACTCTTTCTATTCCTCTCTCTTCTGGAACATTATTTCTAAATTGCCGTATGACTGTTGCCAAAAATCTGGACATTTAGAAACATGTGGATAGTTAAAAATATTGCTTACCTTTCTTTTGGAGGCCGAATGATGCACATAACTACAAAATCTCTTGGCTTAAAAGAGAGCAGAGGCAATTCAGGATTTGGGTGACTGGCTCATCCCCATTCATCCCCCTCCCAAACTGGAGCATATAGGTCAGTGGTTATGTCCATAGTTGCATTAAACCCATTAAGCTGGGGATGAGGATGGGCAAGAGAATGTGTTTGCTTGTTTATGATGAGCGCTCGGATAAGGGCTTTAAAGTGCCCTGGAGACTCTGGATTCTGAACAATATAATGATGTGCACTTCCCAAAGTGCCAGCACATTCATTAAGCCATTATTCAGCCCAATAATGCTGACATCTCTAGTCTCCAGGAGAGGAAACTGAGGCTCAAAGGGTAAAATAGAGTGGTAAACAGCACAGAGCTATGTTGTTTTCAGACAAATCCTGAGTGCATTCTAAAATGAGTAGATTGTGCAAACACCTGGCACCTGTCCCCTGAATAAGGTTATGGGGAAGACATTTCAGCAAGATTACCTGGTACTTATCAGGCACCCAGGGAAGTGCGTCCCTCTCAAGGAGGCCCCATGGCTGGCACTCTTGCACACAGCCAACTGTGAGGACCAGAAGGGTCCTGGGTCAGTCTGTCTCCAGGGTGTCTGTTTCCTGGTGCGAGGTCCCCCAGCGGATCTGCAAATTGTCTTTTTGCCTCCTCACCTCACCGGCCTCTTTCTGCGGGTCTGTCCTTGCTGCAGGGACATTCACACTCCCTGACCCACCCCAGGGAATGACTGCTGATTAGATTGCGGGCTCTTCCCACCCACAATCCAATCTGAGGCCGGAGGCACTGTCAGACGGCCCCTCCGTCATCTTCGGCGCTCTCTCCCGTGTGTTACTGTGCAGACAGAGGAAAATGACAGTTTTCATCATTTCCTGCTAAATGATTCAGTGCTGATTCAGCCAGTTTCAACTCCACAGCAAAGCAATGAAGAAAAAGGGGAATGAAAAAAAAAAAAAGAAGAAGAGAAGAGCAAATGCTTATCAACCATTCTGAGGTATTGCTATGGTGGGGCCTTTCTTTCCCTTCACCCAGGAAAAGTCCTTGTTACCCTCTCCAAGGGCATCTGGCTGCACTGGAGAGGAGCCTCCTTGGGGCTGTCCCTTCATCTACCCTACTTATTTCCATTTCTGGGGCTCTTCTTGGAAAGAACCCTCTGTTTTTAATGTCCCAGCAATGGGAACCGCATCCCCGAGTAAGAATCAATAGACCAGAAATGTAGTGACTCTGCCACAGAATGGAGCCATGACCTTGGATAAATCATTTTGCGTCTCCAAATCTCAGATCCTCTTTATAGAACAAAGATAATCAAACCCTTTTCAAATGTTTGTGAAACACTTTGCAAGCTATAAAGTAATGGAAGAAAGCAAAATGCATGGGGGTCCCTCTCTTAAAATCCTCAATATACTTCTCGTCGAATCTAGTTATGGAAGAACATGAGGGTAGGCTGACCCAAATGAGGGGTTTTCATGCCCGAAAAACAGCCAGGAGAGAGTTATGTTCTGCAGATGAATTCAAGGAAGAAAGGCTTATCTTGGCATCTTGCTGGCTAAGAGAAGAGAGAAGGGCTTATTCCCTTTGGCCTTTTAGTGCCTATCCCCCTTGGGGGCCCCCCACCCTGCCCCAGACACTGTTCTTCTCCAGCCACCCCCCATTCCACTGCTTTAGTCAGTCAAATTCTGCCTTCAAAAGATAATCTGCATTCCTTTCACCCCTTCCAGATCACTCTAATCGACGCCAAAATGTGTGCATTCCTTCTCCAATTTCCCCTACCTACACTTTTAATTTAATATAACTAATTAGGCAGTGCAAATAAATTCTCAAGATTCGTCTTGTGTACCACAGTTTACTTTGCCCAGACATCAAAGCTGAAGTGTTATCCCACAGGTGAGGCTTCTCTTTCCTTCTCAGCGTTTCAGACACACTCTTCTCTTTGCACGGGGTATTTCTCTCTCTTTCTTTCTCCTCCGCCAACCTCTCCTCCTTCCTATCCCTAACCAACTCCTGTTCACATTTTAGGTTGATCTTAAAAAATCACCTCCTGTAGGCAGCCTGCTCTCACCCTGTCAGGTGACATATCTATGACATGTTCCATGGCGCCCGCACCTCTTTACAACAACCAGCACACCCATACCTGTTGTTCGCTTTCCGTCTGCCCCACCAAGCAGGAAGACCCATGGCAGTGGGGGTCTATGCTTGGGTGTCGCCCTCCTTGTCCCCGAAGCCTAGCACTTGGACCAGCACATAGTAAGCACTTACTGAAGAAAGGCTGACTGTATAAATGATGGTGGCAAGAAAGATAGTTTGTGCCAACTTGGGCTTGGCAGGATCTCAGAGGTCATCCAGACTGTGTCCCCACCCAAGCCTGGCATCCCTGTGCACTATCCCTGGAAAAGAGAGAGGCAACTGGCTTCCACACAAACAGGAGCAGATAGGGAGAAATCACGTTCTTACAAAACCATTCATTCTCTCCCTTGGCAATTCCAAATATTAGCACATTCTTTCTCATCCAAACTGGCTCCACACACTAACTGCTCCCTTCCTGCTGCAGGTGAGGTTAGAGATGCGCCTAATGAGCCTTGCAGTTGTTCCAGCCCTCACAGGATTCATCCCACTTGGGATCTCTTGATTCCTTTTTGAAGTCTTTTGCTTCGTCCTGTGGCCTCCTGTTTCCATCCCACTGTCTCATGTCAGATTTCCATCTTTTTGTCCAGTTCTTTCAGATGGAGGCTTCCTTAGGATTTGCTGACTTTTCCTTCAAGGTTCAACCCCTCAGCACCATCTTTCACATCTCCTTTGACCCCATCCACCCCATTCCATACTCAGACACGAGTCCCTGAACCTCTAATGGAATGCAGCACCCTAGACGCTCTCTTCTCTGGAAGGTGATTTGGGACATTATGTAGATGGAATGACAGTATTTTCTCTGTGAAAAGTAGGCACTGGTCCAGATGTGCCTTCTGGGGCCACATGCCCCCTCCATGTAACCGTAAAACCCTAACCCTAACCCCTTCAATCAGCTTCTTCCCTCTACCCTCCTCTGCCTGAGATTGTCTCTTCTTCAGGTTCTGCTGTTATTTCTCACATGGCATGGTTTTCAAACCTTCCACAGCTTTGACCATCCTTCACAGGATGATTATTAATTGGGATCTTCCCCCCAAGTCACAAACCTCCAGTCCTGACTCCAGCCACATCCACCTGTGCCCCCAGAGAAACAAATAGTACTGTGAACCCCACCGGGAAGGTCTCAGGTTTTCATTTATATGCACAAAACACTAAGAAGGGTCCCCATCACTATCAGATAATTATTCTTTCTCACAGTGGAATATGTTATGTTCAGCAAGGCAGAAGTTGTCCCGGGGAAGGACTGGGATATATACAATCTGCTCTATATTTAAAAAATGAAAAAGAAAATGGGGGAAAAAATTCCACAACTTCTCCTTTTCTGCGCTGTTAAGATAAACATCCTTTCCCTCAGTTACGCAGCTCAAGCTGATGGTGAATACTTTTCTCCCTACAGAAATCACTTCTGAAAAGCAGACATTTAACATTTCCAATCTGTCTCTGAAGCCGAGATTAAATTACATTCTGTTTTGAAGGAATCGAAAACACACTTGTTAATATAATAAATGCTTTCCGTTCGTTCTAGAATTTGTCTTTGTTAGGCACATAATTCAAGAATTATCTATTATGGTAAAAAAAATTGAGCCATCTGGGTCTGTGCTAATATCTGTAAGCAATAAGTCTTCGATCTCCTTCATACTTCATTACTGGCGATACACAGAGAGCGATCATTCCAAAATCAGAGCTTGTTTTCTGTTGTGGGACTATTGTTCATCAGGATTTATGAAGCAACAAAAAGGTATTTTCTTGATTTTCATAAGTTAAGCTAACAGTCCGGTGATGACAACCCCATTAAAACTCAGCAAGTTAGATGTTTAAGCGATGGAGTTTTATACCATATCTATCATTTTTACAAAGTGGCTTTCTTTCCTCCTTCAACTTTCCGTAGAATCTTTTGTCAATAGAAAGGACAGGAAAAATGCTTATTTACCATATATTTGTTAAGCCATATACATTTGCAATGTTTCTTACCTGACAGTGTGTAAAGGATATAAAGCATTATTAAACTGACCAATTTTGATGATGTAGGAGGAAGGGATGGTAGGCAAATAGCATTCTCTTCATAATGGACTCTGTGGCATTGGCTTTTTCATGCATTTCTCTCAGTGGATGGAGAAGTGGAAAGGGACAGCTCACTGGTAGTTGGGGTCAGTGGCACATTTCCCTGTAGAAATAGTGGTCCTGCTGTCTCTGGTGTATCAGGTGCACGTTCTATACCCGCACAGCCTGCAGATGTGCACGTGAGAGTCTTCTTGTGACTTAGGCTGCTGCAAACACGTAGTGCCACTGAGACTTTGAGAATGAATGGGGGAGAGGAATCTCCGACTGGAAAGAAAAAGACATTTCTTGGCTTTCAAGTCTTGCCTTTTGGGGTCTCCTGTTTGCAATGAGGAAATCCTGGTAGGTATTGAGATCATACCTCTCTTTCCTTCCTCGGGGTTGCCTGTTGGATTTACCAGCAAAAGAGATATCCAGGGCGGAAAGTAATTTTTTTTTTTTTTTTTTAGGAAGGGAGCCCTTGTCATCTAAGAGCCAAATAGCTCTCAGGTCAGTTCCATCTGAAATCAGCTCACAACTTGCTGGTGGCCATGGCCTTAGCAGCAGGAACCAGAGACCCACATATGCATGATGCTAGAAAGAAAGGAGTTTGAAGAAATTTCATTCTAAGATGAGGTAAGCTTCCTAAGCTGTGAGTTAACTGTAAACTTGCATGGAGCCAGAGGTGGATTGAGTTCTGGAGAACCCAACCAAGTCTTGTCTCTAGACACGTTCCATTGTCTTGCTATTCTAGAGACACAGTGGGAAAGAAAAAATGGGGGCTGACATTTTTTGTACCCATTGTATTCTGCACACTGTACCAGGCATGTTTATATGTATAGTCTGTGGTTTTCAAAGATGCCTGATCTGCTGTTTTCCCAAAAACATAGCCTTTCATGAACCCAATGCTACAAATTCAAGCTGTGATGGTGAGATAATGAAAAAACCGTGTGGCCGATTGTATTTGATGATCTTCCCCCAGGAGGTGACTGATGCGGAGCCAGCAAAAGCCCAATCACTTTGATAGATGACCGGTTCCTTGAGGCTCTGTTTCTAAGAAACTCCAAGTCTTCCTGTGGGATTGCCGAAGATTCCGGAAAGCCTGGGCTTTGTTTTTTTCTGCCATCACTGTGGCTGAGGTCAGATGCCATCTACTGTGTGACTAACTCCCTTTCCTGAAATGAAAACCAGTAGAGACAGCTACCAAACACTGTTTTCATGAGCCAATTGGTAGCTGAATTCCCCTATCTACCCATTTGGGCCCCTTGCTCTCTCTGTCTGTTGGGTTAATACCATAAACTTAATTCCTATTAGTTCTATTACTACTCTTTATCTGGCTTCCCTTGGGGCCACCCAGTGGAATACTGTAACACAGACTCTATTTTTTTTTATGAAACTGCCCTGTAATAAAATAATTTTTAAAATGATAGATTAGATCTTAAAATATATGAGCAGCTTATGTTATCGCTTGCCTGGGAAACTTCACCCCTCCTGTATGGTTCTAACTCTGTTTCTGATTAAAGAAAAAAAAAAATTGCTGTTGTGAGCGTTTGGCTTCTGATTTTCCATAATTCTTATTTGTAAGCACTTTTGTGCTGGTACCTCCTTATAATTTACTAAGTGCTTTGCTCTTAAAGAGCACTTAGCAGAAAGAGGTGCAAGGAAATTACATCTGGCAATTATGCCAGTAAATTTAACTCCAGGACCCAGGCAGTATAGGTCATCGCTGGCCTCAGGTTTCCTGTCCCTGTCACCCGCAACAGGTTGCCTGGGGGCTGCTCCCGACCATGTTGAAGGAGGCATGGTGGGATTGTCTGCTGTTAAGTCGTCATTTAGGGCTCTGATGGCCCCCAGAATGCATTAGTGAGACTCATTCAAGAGCCAGAACAAAAATAGTACAGCCAAGGCAAAACTCAGGAAGCCTACATTCCAAGAAGTCATGTGGTCTTAGTTTCTTGTGGTGCCAACTAACTCAGCCCTCAAAAAAAGAACGTGGCCAAACATTTTTTCTCTGCCTTAAAGTATGCAACAGTGAACTTGCCTACGACCTGTGCCTCTCTCTTGCCTAACCATTCCCCATCCTTTCCACATGTAACAACCATATAATATAGCTCCAAATGAAGGCACTTTTGAGAGGGAAAGCAAGGAGCACGAGGAAATGGGTGTAAAAGAAGATTCCAGGGCAAACGAGGGATGAGTGGACACTGTCTCCCACGCCTCCCGCTTCTAGAGTTAACAAGAAATAGGAATAAGAAACAAGATCAAAGAATGAGTGGTTTGAGTCATTAGCTCTGAGTCCAATTCTCCACGCTGCCTTTTCCAAGGAGTTACTGGTTTCAGCCTTCTTGTGGCCAAGAGGAGAAAACACAGTTGATATCATGTGTACTTCATCTTCTGAGGAATTAGCATGGTGAACCATCAAAGCGTGTGGCCTCCAAAGCCAGACTGTCTAGGTTTAAGTCTTAGCTCCCCACTTACTGGCTTGGTGACCTTGGGCGAGTTACTTAACTTTACTTGTGCTTCAGTTACTCAGTGAGTGAGGAAGAGAAAAGCCAGGAGGGTTACACCAATGGAACTACATCTACCTGGAAACAAGAGGCACCAGGAAAGGAGGTGGTATCCTAGCCAGGGTTACTGTTGATGAAATACCCACTAGCATCTGACCCTACATGATAACTTCTACCTGAATGACAGCTCCACCAGGTGCATGCTTTGTCACCCTCCTTGTCATCACCACCATTGTTATGTCTGTGTCACACGTGTGAAGATGGAAGCTCCGAGGCAGTAAGTTTCTTGCCCAAAACCATATAGCTAGCAAGAATGAGAATCTCCAGCAACTTACCTCTGACTTGAAAGTCCACATTGCTTCTAGAATGCAACTGTCTCTCAGCTGGAGTATGTGTGTATATGACGGGAGTATTCTGCTTCAGGGGGATCCCCAGTCAAACTTACCTCCCCTTGCCACCAGCACACACTCCCTAGAGACATTTAGCCCTCACTCAGATGCTCTTCTTGCCGGAGTATTTCTCTCTCCTCAAGACTTTAGTGACATCCTCATCATGTGAACTAGGATAAGTTATTTAATCTCTCCTTGTTTCAGTTTCCTCCTCTATAAAGTGGGGTTAATATTCACACCTACCTCATGGGAGCTTGGTGAGCATTCGATAAATGAATACCCACCAAGCCCTTAGGATGGTGCCCGGCACATGGTGAGTGCTCAATTACTATTAGCTGTCCAAATCATGGTCCCAGCTAGTTGCAGGAAGTCAGAGCACTGGACAGACAGGAACCCCTTCGCTGGGTTGGGAAGAATGGGGAGAACCTCAGGTTCCTCTGCCAAATAAGAACGAGGTGAGCCAGAAAGACGAAAGATTCTCCTTTCCTGCCTTCACAGAGAACCTTCTCATGGACATGGCTCCCAGGCAGCATTCTCCCCTTCACTCACACGGTGGCAAGCATTCTGTCCACATTCCACATCACTGACATCCAGGTCCGCAATTTCTGCCCTTGCCTACTGACACCCTCCTACTTCCATATTACCCACAAATTAGTGAAATTCGCTGGCACGAATACCCCATCACCCTGCCACTCTCTGCCGACCTGGAGAGCATGAGCAAAAGCAGAGCAGCCGAGCCTGCAAGGCACGCACCCCTGAAGAAAGCTTCCTCATCTGTGAAATGAGGAGATTGGACTCACCAGGTGATTGCCCAGGCCCTCTCCAACTCCCACATCCTCTGGGTCTGTGATTCTAAGGTATCCCTGGGGTACCAGGGCTGAGCCAGTTGCATTTCTCATGCATAATGGACTAGAGAGAAACAATGGTGGGAATTAAATCTCGGGTCCTGAGCACTGCAGTTTGTCCTTGCTGCTTATTGAGGAGCCAAAGGTCAGGCTTCGCCAGAGTCTTAAATATCAATCTCATCCATAAACCTCATTCAGGCTGCCTGGAGAGCCAAAGTTTCTTATTCAAGAAGAGAGCAAGGTGGGAAGAGGACAGAGGACAATGGAATATTTTAATGCAGGCAAACAGCTTTGGGAGTCAAATCGCCTTGTTCAGCTTTCCTTTGCAACTTGCACAGTTTGATCTCCTTGCCATTGGGTTGCAAATTGTAAAAATATTTAACTTGCAAAACAGCATGGTGAATATGGTTTTCTATCCACCAGCTTTTAGGAGGCAGTAAATGCATTAGAATGCTATGATAACCGGAGACCATGGACTGAAATCATCAAGGGCAATAGGTCCTGGAGACAGGAATGAAGGTCACAGGCTTTGTCCTGTCCAGCCTATGAAGTGCAAATTTGAGAATGAGAGGGGTGGGGGGGGGTGTGGGTGTGCGAATTCTCTATAAAGCAAAGTAGAGGCTTCCTGGATGTCACATTCAGCATGGCCCTTGGCCAAAGGAGAGAGAGGGTTCTCCTAGTCCCCAGAAACCTAATCCAATCCCACTTGCTGTTGAGTTTCCACTTACCTTCCAGCAAGTAGTGTCTCTACCATATTACAAAGGCATATTCAACAGTCTAATGAGCCCTTTGCCATGGGTTCTTCTGCCAGCTGGTTAGGGAATCGCTTGATTCTATTTCAAATGTCTCTCTGATTCACATCCCATAACTTGGCTCTGCAAACCCACCAGTGAGGTTCACTAGTGATTTCAGGCGGTCGGTGCTCCAGACATACAGGATCACAGCACTGAGAGGCAGTATAAGAGGCTGCTACGTACTGAGACCCACAGCCATACCATCTGGGCTCAAACCCCAATTCTGTCACAACTTGACAAGATACTTAATTTTTTGACTCAGTCTCCCCATGTGTAAAATGGGGAAGCAAATATAATTTACCTCAGCAAGTTGTGGAAGGATTGATTGTGTGTGTGTGTGTGTAAAATCACCTGGATTTTCTTCTTCATCATCAGCAAATGTGGGCTAGGTATATTGTGTTAGAGACTGCTGGAGAAACCCTTTAAAATCCTCCTTCAACCCCTAAGAGATTTATTCCTTCAATATCTAAACTTGAATTCTAGTCTTTGCTGCTGCAGAAGGGAAAGGTTACCTACCTCACTATCTTGGTGTGATCAAACCTTGTCTTGGTTTGAAAGGAAGAGGAAGAAAACAGGAAGTTAGCAAGAGCTGTGAAGCAAGGAGCAAGGAGACTGGGCAAGAAGTGGAGCAGGGGCCGAAGCAGAGTTTCCTTGACACCTGAGAAGTTTGGTTGACTTCACAGATTTGCTTTTCTGGTCCCACCGATTGTGCTCCACTTCCATCTGTCACCAGAAACTCCCATATCTCTTCCTGCCTTACCCTCCTCGTGCTCTGCCAGCTCCCCCCTGCCTGGTTCCCCCCCCCCCCCCCCCCGCCGCAGAGGCCCCTCAGAGTTGAGGAAAAGAAGCCGGAGGGATGAGATGGGGTTTCATGTGACTTCGTGGTCACCGCCCATAGCACCAAGCCCTGCTGGTGATCACTAGATGCTCAGAAATAAGCCTGGGAACACGCTTTAAAATAGTGCTCAGACTGACACTTGAGCTGCATTCTCACAGCTGTGCTCAGTGCAGAGTCCCTGGGAAGGTGGAAACTGCCAGCCAGAAACTTCTAAGGGAGGGGGATCCCACCTCCAGGGAAAAGAAGAAGCTGTCTCCTCCCCTCATACCAAGATTTGATTTCTTCTTCTTTGTAGCTCTGAGGTATTAAGGATTCTGCAAATGGCTCATTTTATTGACTAGGAACTAGTGCTTTCTCTGGAAAGTATCAGAGACCCAGGCAGCCAGCCATAGAGCCCCATATTTCACCCCCTGTGTCAGATTCCTCCCCTCTTCTTCCAGTTCTGGTCTCTTTTCTTCACCTGCAGAAAAAGCCCCTGGTGGTGCAAGGGACTTGAAGCTTTACAGGGCGAGAGTATTACAAAAGTAATACATGTTCCTTGGGGGGAAAAAAATGAAACAAGAATTCGTGAAGCAAGGGGCACCCTGGTGGCTCAGTCAGTTAAGCGTCTGCCTTTGGCTCAGGTCATGATCCCGGGGTCCTGGGATCTAGCCCCACATTGGGCTTCCCGCTCAGCAGGGAGTCGGCTTCTCCCTCTCCCCCTCTGCCCCTCCCCCTGCCACTCATGCTCTCTTCCCCCACCTCAAATAAATAAATAAAATCTTAAGAAAAAAAAAATTTGTGAAGCAAAAAGGATGTCATTCCCATAATGGCTTCACCCAACAAGTCCCCTCCACAGGGTGATCTTGTTAAACACCCTGCGGATGTCTTTCCAGAAACTTTTCTATGTACACATAAGCATATGAAAAGAAATACAGCATCATTTAAAAAAAAATTTACATAACATTTATTGGTCTGCAACTTGATACATTGCTTCATGATAGATCATAGTTTCCTAGGGCTGCTATAACAAAATACCAAAAACTGAGAAGCTTAAACAACTGAAATGTATTCTCTTATGGTTCTATAGGAGTCCAAAATCAAGGTGTTGGCAGGGCCAGGTTCTCTCTGATGCCCCTTTTGGTTCCTGCTGTCTGCCAACAATCCTTGACATTCCTTGGCCTGTAGACACATATTATTCAGTTAAATGGCGGTCTTCTCCCTGCACGTTGTTACATTACCTTCCCTCTGTGCCTATCTCTGTATCTAAATTTCCCCTTTTTATAAGGACACCAGTCCTACTGGATGGGGCCCGCACTTAATGACCTCATTTTAACTTGATTGTCTCCATAAAGATTCTTTCCAAATAAGGGAACTACTGGGGGTTAGGATTTTAACATATCTTTTGGGGAGAACACAATTCAACACAGAACAATGGGCATACATCTGGATCTACTTCATTTTCTTAATGGCTACCTGGTATCCCAGAGTTTTTTTGTGCTATAATTTACCATGCCCCAAATGATGGATATAAGGCCATCTTCAATTTTCTGACATAACAAACAGTACTTAATAAAAATACTTAGAGCTCACATATTCTTGCACACTTACTTTTGTAATTTTTTTTTTAGGATGGGTTTCTAGAATTAAAATCTCTGGGTCAAAGGATATGTACATATTAAATTTTGATGGACATTGTAAAATTGTTCTTGCATAAGATTATATCAATTTTACACCCACCAACAGTATATGGCAGTGTCCTTGCCCCTCACACCTTGATTAACACCAGATATCATCAATCCTTTTTATTTCTGCCAATCTGATGGATAAGAAGAAAATTCGTCTTGTTTAATAGGTAATTCTCTGATCATTAGTGAAACTGAACATGGTATGTTTATAATCCATTTGATTTTTTATTCAGTGAATTTTTTTATACTTTGTCCATTATTCCATGGAGTTATATATTCAATGAACAAATATTTATAGAACACACATAACGTGACAGAGTGCTGGGTTCTTTCTGTGTTCGTTTGTTTGTTTGTTTTCTTATTGGTTTATAAATTTTTGGAAGGCATCTTTATATTGGGAACATTATTCAGTTGTTTATAATATACTTAAATTCTTTTCTTAGGTTTTTGCTTTTATTTTGTTTATAGTATCTTTTCCCCTATACAAACTATAAAAATTTAATTGACTTACTCCTCTCTCTATTTTTTTTATTTATTGGAAATCTCTGTTTAGAGGGCTTTCCATAGGCCAAGATTATGAAAAGCATTCTGATAGTTTCTTCTATTACTTTATAATTTTGGTGGGGTGTTTTGCATTTAAATTTTTAATCCACATAGAATTTGTATGTGTTGCTGTAAATTTATCTTCTTTTTTTCCAAAATGGTCTGCTGATATTTAAATACCACTTGCCAATGATTCTGTCCTTTCTCTTACTAGTTAGCAATAAAGATATTAGCTAACATTTTATTGTATATTTCTGTTTTAGCTCTAGTTCCCTGAATGAAGAACCTGAGACAAAAGCTGTATGTACTTAGAAATGTGATCCCATGAAACAACAATTCCTAACAGGGACTGACTGAGACCTGGCAGGAACAAAAGTCAATACATGTGCTTTTGAGTCAGCCATCCCTATGGGCAACTGCTGCCTAATTCCCCTGGACCTTCTCAGAAAATTGACTACATATTCTGGAACTGTTACTAAATACACTGGGAATGTAGGGGAGCATTTATCCCTTGATTCCCATTCCTCACTAGTCAAGCGTGTCCCCATGGACAGCCACTCCCCTACAATTTCAGGTTGGGCATGTATGAATGCAGAACCCATTTTTACTTGTGTTGTCTCACATTGCAATGTCCCACAGTGGAAAATGAGAGTTAAGTGGTGGGGGCCAGAGACAACAGTGCTGTCTGATTGCCTCTGCATGAAGCTGGTCAAAGCTTGCAATTCATGCAACTGCTTGTTGCAGAAAGCTCTGGAACAGTGCTGTCAAATAACACGTTCTGCAATGATAGAAAAGGTCACTGTCGGCACTGCCCAATATGGTAGCCACAAGCTTCATATGGCTATTGACTCTTAAAATGTGTCTAGTGAAATGGAGAAACTCGATGGTCAGTTTTGGGTTTTAATTAATTTAGATTTAAATACACATAGCCATATGTAGCTAGTTTCTACCTCTGGACAGCATGGGTCTGGATTAAGAGGTAGATGAAAAGAATTTTGAAGTGGCATTTAAGTGGTGCCAGTACACCTTCTATGATATACCAAGCCCCCCCCACCAGAAAAAACTTAGCATTTTCTATGATGTACTAAGATCCTTACGTGTATTGTCTTATTTAACCCTCACGACGACACCATTGCCATGGATATTATTATGTGTGTTATATAGATGAGGTGACTGAAGCTTAGAAAATTTAAATAACTTTCTTGTGTTTGTATGGCTAATAATTGGTGGGGTCAGCATGCAAATCTAGGCAGTATAATTCCAGAGGGTGTACTTTTAATGATTATATTATGAGGTCCCCTTTGCACTCAATTCCCATATACAGATGGATCTGTATCTGGATTTTTTATTTGTCTATTCATGCACCAGTACCACACTGTTGAAATACAGCAACTCCAGGATAGGTTATGATCCCTAGTTGTTTTTTATCATGCAACATTTTAAAATGTTGTGGCCATAACTGTTTTCACTATGGAGGCCAGAAGTAATTAGAAAGGCAGAGGCCAATTAAAATGCTTCAGGCTTCAAATAATAAGAAAATCAACTAAAAAACAGTGTTGTTACTCCATATAATAGGAAGTCCATAGGCAGGCATTTCCAGGATTGGTTCATATAGCTACTCAGAGACTTAAGGTTCCAGATTCATTTCTTTTTTCCTCTTTTCCAGCATATTGATATTTGCACTATGGTTTGTCTGTCCATGGTCTGATATGTCTACAGCAATTCCAACATCACCTCCTCACACAACCATGCCAGAAAATGTGGATTTGGATAGGCAACAATAGTGTCTGCTGTAATCACAGAAGAAACCATGATTCAATTCAGAGACAATGTAGATGTAATATCCAATAACACTGAAAATGCTCCAAGTTTGTTTTCTATTTAAATATGATGTCTAAGTTGAAACCAAAATAAGGGGGAGAGTACAGGGGTTGGTTCAGGGAATCGAAATCCTTTTCATTCAGCTCTTCATTCTTCTACGTGTAGAAGGTAATCATGTCTGAGTTCAAAAAATACACTGTAACTATTTCTCTTTTGGAAGAATTCAGTCTTTTTTTTTTTTAAAGATTTTATTTATTTATTTGACAGAGAGAGACACAGCGAGAGAGGGAACACAAGCAGGGGAGGGGGAGAGGGAGAAGCAGGCTTCCCGCTGAGCAGGGAGCCCAATGCGGGCCTCGATCCCAGGACCCTGGGATCATGACCTGAGCCGAAGGCAGACGCTTAACAACTGAGCCACCCAGGTGCCCCTGGAAGAATTCAGTCTTGCCACAGTATCTTGTCAATGTGAAGAGAAGCTGACTTCCCGCCCACTGCTGACTTTCCAGCAGCAGCTTTCAGTAGAGACTTAAACAATAGCATCTTAAAATTTTAGATCTGGGGAAATCTGGAAAATCACGTGGTCTCGATTTTCTCATGGCAGAAGAAACTCAAACCCGCTCAGAGTTAGTAAGGAGTAGAACCTCAGTTCCTAATGACTGCCATGCCCTCTCCCCTCTGATGGCCCCCCAAATGAGCTCTGATTACATTTTCTGCAAAAGCCCTTGAGCAATTTTTGACCCACTTCTAAAACAGGCCCTGCTAACAGAATGGTCAGAACCCCAGTATGGCTGTTGTTCAGAAGATCTGGATATTTTCTAAACAATTTAGATTATGTTTAACTCTTACAGACATTCTAGAAGACTACTGAGGCATTTGATGGACATTGTACGCTTAAAACCTGAAAGGACAGATAGAAAGTGTGTTGTGTATTTTTTAACGACAAGGGTGACGTGTACTGATGACCGAAAACTCAGCAACCTCTTGAAAAAAGAAAAAACCCAAAGAAACAAAAATCATCCAGGAACGTCATGGCTTATATGTCTCCCTACTTTTGTAGTGCATTCATAAGTGCATTATAAAAGGAAAAATTCTCATATATTTACTTTTTTGCAGCCTCCTTTTTAAAAAATTTAAATATGAATCAGGATCATTTTCCAATATCCATAAATGGTACACGGTTTGATTTTCTTTTTAAATGCAAAGTATCATACGAGATAAATAAACCACATGTAACCTAATCAATCTTCCATGATTCAACGCGTAGGTTTATTACTAATATTTAAAAATTTTAGACATATACCTGTATGCATTTCCAAAGGTAGAAATATCCCATCAAAAGACATACACCTTGTTAAGGCCATTAATATATTTTGCCAAACTGCCCTCCAGAAAGCTCTTACCAATTTTCATAGCTCCTAGCCATGTGCGAGCTTCCCTGGTCCCCCTCCCTTCCGCACACTGTCGGTGATCATCCATTGTAATCTCAGCCAAGGGCAGTTCTGTAAGAGCCACGCTTACCTTTGTGATTGCATTTTATTTGTCCCCCTCTGCAGCTCCCGTGAATTCTTGTCTTGGCCAAGGTTGCGTGAGGGGTTTCTGGCCTCACTCCGCTGCGCTGACATTGATTCAGCAAACAGTTTTGCCAAAAGGACAAAGCTAAAGGATGTGCTCACTTGAGAGACCTGCCAGCAGTGGACCATGAAGAGGGTTTGTGGGGAGGAAACCGCAGCTTCTCCAGATGCGCCTATGATGTTCTGGAGAGAGGCGATCCCTTATTTAATTGCTTTCACCTTCCTCTCCTGCAGGTGACTCCCCACTAACCTCAGGTTTCCCTAGGTAGAAGCTCATTTGCATTTCCTTTTGCACCTCTTGCTTCTGGATACACAAAGGTGAATCTGGGAGCAAATTTAACTCACTGGCAGGAGAATCTATCCTAGACTGTCCTGGATAAGCTCGGTATACTAGGATATTTTACTCACTGCGAAATCAGTGCAAACAACAGGGTGCTTTCTTTCTTTCCACACGAGCTTTAAAAACCCAATGCAGTCATAATGAATTCGGGGCAGAATTCATGTAAGGGAGTCATGGTGATTAGGTAATTATCAAGTACAGAGAGTATTTAACCTTCCCCGTGACAGAATTGCCTAAGACTACCTGATATCATGGATGCTCTCTGAAAATAATTAATAATTTAAAAATTATCCAATCTCTGCTATTAATCAAGAAATAAGGATCCAGGAGCAGCGTCAATCAAACGGAGTTTTTCTTCCATTTAACATCTGCCAATGCGCTCCTTCTCTCTAGTGTCTTTGAATGTGTCGGCCTCTTTGATTTTTATTTCGGGCTGGCCAGACTTGAGCTGTTGCAAGTCCCTCAGAATATCTCAACAAGCTGAGACACATCACCCTCTAAAATTATCCACTCTGAGTGAAATGCCAGGGAGTAACCTTTGGCCTCTGCCTTTTTTAATTGCAACTCAAACCATTTTTAAGCCACAAGCTGTGACAGCCCCATGTTCTGCTCTCCTTCATCCACCCTCCACTCCCCTTCTCTGTCTTGGGCGGTCTACTCAAAAGAGGATGAGTGAGAGAGAGAGAGAGAGTGTGTGTGTGTGTCTGCGCATGCATGCATGTGCATGTGTGTATGTGTTATGTACTGTATTATGTCCTAATAAAAAAATATATATAGATATGTCTTCTCCCTGAACATATATTTTAGTTCCACAACAAAGGCAGTTATACACAGATAGACTTTAGCAACCCGTACATACATGAGTGCCCATGGGTACCCACAAACACATACACGTGCACACATAACAAGGAGAATAGAAGAATTTGTCGTGCTCAGTGACAGAACATGTACTATGGGGAGATTCAGAGTAGAATCACCAGAAAGGACATAAAGGTTATTTTTTTCAAACTCCCTACAGAAATAAATCCTGAGACACTGAGAAAAGAAGTGACTTTTCCAGGGTCATATGATTAATTGAAAAGAGGAAAATAACTAAAATAGTTTTCTGACTGCTGATCCCAAAACTCTTTTCCCTAAATGTAATACAGTCCAAGACCAGGGTAGTCAAATAATAAAAACACAAGGAATCTAATTTTAAAAATATGTGCTTTTATGTACCTCTTCCTAGAATTCCCATCCAGCTTCCTTCTTTGGCTGGCTGACTTCTTCAAGATGTAGATCAAGGAGCACTTCCTTCAGGAGACCTTCCCTGATACACTCAGGGTTAAGGTAAGATCCCTTCTGTGACGTCCTATAGTATTCTGTTCTTAATCTTACGCTAGCACTGTTTACATTGTTTAGCCAGCACTGGTTTTTTGGTCTTGTATTTCTCCCTAAATTCTAAGTTAGGAAGGGTGCATACTGTTCCCCTTGGGTCCCCAGCCCCTCGCCCCAGTGCACAGTGCTCAATCAGATATCATCAAATTATGCAAAATCCTACAGATTCA
This sequence comes from Phoca vitulina, assembly GCF_004348235.1. Taxonomy (NCBI): domain Eukaryota; kingdom Metazoa; phylum Chordata; class Mammalia; order Carnivora; family Phocidae; genus Phoca; species Phoca vitulina. The sequence goes on along the minus strand of NW_022589774.1, from coordinate 596,691 downwards.
GAGAGCCAGACAGGGCAAGGGGGCATATTTGCAGAAAAGCTCAAGCCAGAGAGTCTGTCAACAATCTGGGACAAATAGGAGAGCGAAGGGAAGTCACTCTGAAAGTGTCTTCTAAAAGGCGAGCACAGCACAACCTCAGAGAGCCTTACTCCTTCGTGAAGCAGAAATGCGCATCTGGTGAAATCCGTGTGGGCCAGCGGAGGATAAGGATGTGATTCCACTTGTAGAGAAAAGCAGAAAGGGAGCAAGGAGACTGCAGGGGGACATAGATGCCACTAAGAGCCCAGAAAGGACAGCAGTCCAGATGCCTACTTGGGATCTACCCCTTGTTTCTGTGAAGAGCACTATTGTGGGGGTAGGGGCGGGTCTAAATTCCTGCCTGCTGAATCAGCTGACTATCTGCTGACTCCAGATCCAGGCTCCATGAGGCTAGTCTGAGGATATAGATGGGGGTGGGGGGTCATGAGTGTCTGAAATACACTTAGTCTCTAACCCAGTACTAGGCTCTCAGAAAACAGAGGATTGCGCCAGCTTTTCCCATGTGTCCCTCTCTTCCTCATTAGGCTAGGCCTGCATCATTAATCCTGCATCCTCAGTGTCCTTTATTCTTTGCCAACGTTTGCTGGGGACTCTTGGTGCCAGTCACTGGCTGGGCACTCAGTTATATCGATCAGTGGTTCCCAAACTTCTGTGATGAGAAAAATCATTGAAGCCACCTCATTCTATTTTTATTGACAAAATCTTGGGCAACAATTCTATATCTACTGATTTAAGATCTAGGGAAGCAGCCTAAGAATATGTATTTTTTTCAAGTACCCCAAGGAATTCATACCATGAGATAATTTTGGGGAACCCTGGTAGAGATAAATAATACCAATAATAACATAATAATCATAAAATAAAATAAATAAAGGTAATGGCTCTTTTCTGCAATGAGTACAGTCAGATGAAAGAACCTTCTTCAAAACAATCATTCCTGACCCAAGGGACACTCACTTTGCTTTCTAAGAAGACACATGAAAATAACTAGAAGTCCGTGTTTTTAACTCCATTGTTTTAATTTGTGTGATTTCCATGCAAGCATTTCTTGTGGGGATTGACTTGGAAATCCTCACATGAGGACAAGTAACCAAGGAGAGAACCCCAGAGTAGCTACTGGCAATGTTGGCCCAACTGGAGGATCCTTTGCAAAGCTGTGATTAAGAATCGAAAATGTAAACTTTCATATTGTATAAAATGTAGAAGTTATAATGTATAACTTCTATGGGTTCTGGGAAACATTTGCAGATAGTTTGGAGAATGAGTAAGAGTAAAACTCAGCCACCCCCAGCAGAAACTTATGATAGATGAGACACTTAGTACGTACGTCTAATGGAAGCAAAAAAATCACCCAGCATGGGCCAGTAATGCAGAACTTGGAGCAGCTGGGCAAATTGTTCCCAGAAATTACTGGACAATCAAAATCCTATTTGGCTGCCACCATGCTGGTTGCCCAATATCCCTCCTCTCATCCCTACACCAGCATCTCTGCCTTTTTATCCACTATTATCCGTACCTTCACCCCATCCCCCAATCCAGAGAACTCATTCCCTTTCCATCCACTGGACTTTGCTCCCTTTCAAATGCTCTCACCCAACCCAGGAGCTTTATCAGTCCTTGAGGCATTTAATGCATGTACCAACCATAGAAACACAATGAAGCTATTTCTACGTGGTGCCAAGATAATCAGAGCACTTGTTAGTGGGGGAAAATAATCTGTCTGATTGACAGTTGCTAGATACAAAGACTAAATGATGGACTGTGTTGATCACTTTTCAACTGGTACATTTTAGTGTTAAAAATTATTAAATGTTGGGGATTACATGGTCCAAGGTTTTTGTTCCAAATTTGTTTGTTTGCTTGTTTGTCTTGCCTTGTTTGGCAATGGGGTCCATCTTTCCAGTGAAATATTATGCAGAAGCCTAATACACATGTATGCAAGTCAAGATACTCTGGATAAATGAAGGGAAGGGACTGGATTCCTGCTGCTCCCTGCATTTGTTCTCCCTCAGAGTCCTGCACATCATCCCACAGATGCTTAAGACTCTGAAAAAAAACCTGTCTAGAGTCCTCTCAGCCCCTCATTTTACAAATGAAGAAACTGAGATCCAGAGATTGGAATCAGCAATGAGGTCCTGAGCAAAGAGGCCCACTGATCAGGAAGGAATATGTCTGAGACACAATTATCTAGCAGGGCTGAATTCAGGAATTGAAATTCTTGCCAATGGCAGCAAGACAAAGAAGCAAAACTCAAGTCTCTTGAATTCTCATCCATTGCTCTTGCCTCCACTCCAAGAAGCCAGCCTTGGTCAATGAGCCAACATTCCTCCACAGGTTCTCGCCACCCTGGGACAGTGGGGCAGGGTGGCAAGAGGAAGAAGCAGATGTTTCTGAGGCCAGCCATCTAGTGCACACTGTACCCCTCACTGCTTTCTCTGTAAGCACTCTCTCATTTCTTTGAGGTTCTGAGCTGGATCGAGGTCAAAAATGATGAGTTAACCCCTTGTAAACTAGATAGATATCCCCAAAGGAAAGAAACTGGAAAGTTGCAGCTTTCATCTCCAGTCCACCATCAATTTCTGTGTACTCCAGACATGCCTGTCAAGGAGACAAGTGTTCATATAGCTCTGTGCATTCCTTTCTTCATCCTTCCACCTCCCTCTCAATTACTGACCCAGTCCACATCTCTGCATTTGTATCTGTCACTATCCCCTTCTCCATCAAATATTCTCAGCTTCTGTCCACACTTTTTGCCCTGCCCTGGAAAGCCTCTCCTTTTATTATCTGCCAATAAGGTATTAATACATTAGTTACCTCAAAGTGCACTCTTTAATGAAGGCCATGGACATTCATTTAGCTGAATTTGATAGTGACAACACATTGACATTGGTAAGGTTAATGATCCAATGCTTTATTTCATTGAACAAGTTGAACAACACTTAGCACATTGATCCTCAATGTCCTACAATCCGTCTTTGCTATTACTTTAATGGCGCCATGGCATCGATGCCCTTTAAGTAATTGGCACCACGAAAAGATGGACTTGGCCTTGTCATGTTGGATTAGAGCTATGCTGAATTGTGAAAGATTTTTGTCTTTTCTTTATTCTCTCTTCCCTCTCATTTTATGTCCTCCTGATTGAAGAGGCAAGAGGGGGCCCATAGAGGCCAGGAGGGAGAGTCTGGCTATACTGCAAAGAGACAAAATTGGGTGTGGAGAGATAAAATGACCAATGTCTTCTAAGCCCTCATTTCCTTCCCAGATCATCAGGCCTGTGTGACCTCAGGTAGGCCTCTGAACCTCCTTAGATCTCAGTGTCTTCATCTATAAAATTGGAGATAACTAATGTAGTTTACTTGTCCTCACTGCCTCACAAAAGATGGGTCCTAGCTTTAAAACATGGTGCTCTGCCCCTGGGTGCTAGGAGATGATGGAAGAAAAAGAAAAGAGTGGGCTAGGATCTCACCTGAGCCCCGCGCCCCCTGAGACTAGGCAGATATTGGTTTAGGGATGCCATGTACCAGAGCTTAACTCCAGGGCAATACCTGAAAAAGCTAGAAATAGTCTAAGATCTTGGTAAGCTCATGGATCTGCTGGGAAAGGTCAATGAGGTCCTGACCAGGTAGGCAGAACACACTGATTGAGAAGGAATATGTCCTTGAGACACAGACACACTTGTCCAGCAGGGCTAATTTTTTTTTTTTTTTTCGGGACAAGCCTCCTGACCTGAAGGTAGGCCTTAGATGGGTGAAGACTTTGAAAGAGGAGCCCTGTTGATGGGAAAATGGGCTCCAGCTGGAGGACCACACAGAGCTCAGTGGTCTCGTAGTCAAGCTATCCCACTATCGTTTAGCAGGATAGTGTCTAATGGTAACTAGGTCACTAAATCCAGCTAACTCTTAAGCCTACAAACTCACTGGATTAAGAACTAAGTCTATTCAAAGTCCTGCTTGGTTGGGACAGGCTGAGAATTTGAAAGAGAACACAGAAACATGATCTCTGCGCTAGTAAGTGAGAACTCCGTAACACATGTGGACTCTGGAGGCCAACACACAGACCCTGGCTTTACCATTGCTTGTTGGCTGACTTGATCAGTAAACAGGTTACTAAACAACTCTTGAGTTTCATTCCCCTCCTCTATAAAAGAGGGAGGAACACTACCTCACGGGGGCGTTGTGACATTGATTGGTGTAACGTTTGGGGTAGGGTGTAGCCTGGCTGGGGATAGGGGAGGAATCAGCAGCATCAAACTTTTGTTTGAAATGAATGGAATGAGGCAGAAGAAAGAAACATGAAGAATGTCTAACATCATTCATTAACAGACCAGGCACCAAACTTGAGCTGAGAAAACAAAGACAGACTATACGGTGTTCCTGCACCCAAGTTCCCCACAGTCGAACAGAAGAGACAGACTGTATATTTTGATGTCAACTCTGAAATATTTTGTTCCCAAGAAGGAAAACATTACCAATCCACAGAAAGAGAAAGTATGGGGGCCCCAGTCTTTCCATCGTCTCACTCACTGCCCCCCACATTTGTGGTTCCGTGTAGGAGTGGATGGGTGAGTTTAGCGCTGGGGCAAACCACATTTGGCTGTAGACCTAAGCCATGTTCTCTAGCAAATTTTACCAATAAAGTTTATATTTGTATTTCCATCTGTTTGACAACTGTGCCTTATTTCTCAATTGATTCTGAATTCAATAGGGGAATAAAGAGGGTGTTGTTTATTGGTTTCACAAAATCCAACATGATGCAGGTTATTGTACTGCAAAAGCATTTTCAAAGCATAAAAATAAAATGCAGCATGGAAGGATCTGTTCTATATGGTGTGTGTGTGCACACGTGCACACACGCACATGTGAACATATGGAGAGGGGGTGAGTAGGGGAAAGATTTACAGAAGGAGGGATGGGCTGCTAACCAGAGAATGATTTGGAAAAGGAAAAGAAGCAATCCAGACAAAAAGAACTACGTGTTCAGAGGCCTGAATGGGAAAAAAGAGCATGTAAAATGTATCAGAAAGGGCAACATGATGTGCAAATTTTGATTATGAGTGTTAGTATTATTTTGTCCACATTGTACCAAAGGACCTATATCTCAGAGGATAGCACTTCTCAGATTCCTCCCTGTCTGAGTCAACAATGCCCGACTAAACTAAGGAAATACCCCCATCAGACCTGGCCCTGTACACACTACAATGACACAGAAGTGTATTCTGGGGCATTGTTGTACCTCAATAACTCTGGATCTTGAGTCTGGGTCCCACCATGCCATCATCAGTGCAAACTCTGGAACTCCGGTTTCCCCACGTGGAAAAGGAACAGTATTACATAATCTCTAAGACTTCTTCCTGACGTTCCATGGAGTTCTCATCCTTTCACATTGTTTTTTTTAAAATCAGTTCTTTCTTGACCTTTCTGACTCTCAATAGGGCTCTCCATTCTCAAGATCTGGATAGATTAATTATCAATATTTCAGATCTAACTCGTCCAACTCTTGGGGGCATATTCCTGTAAAGCCTCACTTGGCACTTATTTTTATCACTTTATTATCCACATAGGAGGATATGGTCAATTTTGTAGAGAGGAAGCAAATATTGAGCTGAGCCAGTGTTTGGTTTAGAATCAAACACAATTCTTGAAGCTCTTCTCTTTCCCTTAAGAACTCCATTACCCACTAGTCATAGACCCAAAAAAAGGTTCATGCTGTGATTGTCTCTCTGCCAAAAATTGGGCACATATGGAAATGTTTATTCCTCAGGGGCAGAGTTTCTCAACTCCGGCACTACTGACATTTTGGGCTAGATGATTCTTTGTCGTGTGGGGCTGTTCTATGAATTATAGGATGTTTAGCAGCATCACCTGTCATCACGCACGGGATGCCAGTAGCACTCTCTCCCCAGTAGTGACAACCCAAACTGTCTCCAGACACTCTCTAATGTCCCCTTGAGTTCACAAATGCTTTCTCTGAGAACCACTGTTCCAGGAGGTTGCATTCTCTCTTCCTAAAGTGAGAAAATTGATAATAAGCATATGTGCATGTCCTCAGAAAGAAGCTAAGGAATGTACTTCTCTTTGATACTATTCGTTCCTTTGTTCATTCAACTAATGGAGTTCTTACTGGATGTTTGCTACACTTTTTGTTATTTAAATTCTCATTGTTAGACCCTAACTCTATCCACTTCAAGACAGACAATGCTGACATTCTCAATGTACCCTAGTTGTTTCTTACAGCATGGCTGCGATGGTCCTTTCCGTTGTTCATCATTCTGGGGCTCACTCATTTCCAGCTCTGCGCTTCCACACCTGCCACTCATCCACAGGAGATCGTATTGAAAACACCAAGGACCTGACAGGAAGCCCTTGAATTCTACATCTGGTTCTGCCACTTCCTAGCTGTGCAACCTTAGGAAAGTGTGAGCATCTCTGAGTGCCCCACCCTGGTCTGTAAAATGGGAATGATGACGGCACATTTCCGCCTGCCCACCCACTTGTTTTGAGGGAAAAGAACATTGCAGAGGGAGTGATCTAAAAACTATGAAGCACGATACAAGAGAGAGATTGTTGTTATCATGATCATTATCTGTAAAACAAAAGATCTGGAAAGGGAAAGAGTATTAGCATAAACTGCTTATCAAACAAGAGAAAGCCAGCTGAGGGATGAAATAATAACCACCTAGACTGGAGGCAGGAGAAGGAATTAGAGGAGGAAGGCACAATCCCTTTGCTTCTTTGTGGGCAACTAAACTCACTTCCTCCAGGAGTGTGAGCCTAAAGATAGGAAGCATCAGGGTGGCTGTGAGAAGGGGCTCTACTGGGCCCCACAGGCAGAGCTGCTTGATGGAGCCCGGGCCTCGGGCCTCCAAGTGCAGTATTTTGATGGCAAGAGATAATCAGGAAGTAAATCTGTTAGCATATATTAGATATTTCCTATGTGCCAGGAACTATGCAAGGAGTGTTCCTCAGAATGTCTTAAGCACTGCATCTAGAAAGGATGGTAGGAATCTATACTGCTCTCATAGCCCAAGTGGTCATGTCTATGCTGGAAGTCCTGTCTATGCCACCCCAGTAGTCCAATGGAACATTTCTATATTCCAGTAGGACAAAATTGGTAAGCTTTGGAAACTCTAGAACGTGAAACAGGATAGTCCATGAAATCACTTAGGTAAATTATGAAGCATGTGTCATAGTTCTATATTTTATAAGGATGATGATGATGGGGGTGCCTGGATGGCTCAGTCGGTTAAGCATCTGCCTTCAGCTGAGGTCATGATCTCAGGGTCCTGGGATCGAGCCCGGCATTGGGCTCCCTGCTCAGCACGGAACTTACTTCTTCCTCCTCCCTGCTCATGCTCCCTCTCACTATCTCTGTCGCTATCTCTGTCTCTCTCTCAAATAAATAAATAAAATCTTTTTTATGGTGATGATGATCACAAGCATGTGTGTACTGCTTAGTATGTATCAGGTACTAACCTAGACACTTTAAAGTCCATTCATTAAGTAACACAAACTAAAACTGAAGATAAATATGAGCACCATCACATGGAGAGGCCTGCAACCCTACCTTCTCACTACCTAACCATTTCCATGGTTCTATACCTCTGGATTTTCAATGAAACGGAAAAACAGCAGTATGTCCAAAATGGGCAACTGTTCAGGCAGTACCCAAGAAAAGCACTCCCAGCAGAGGTGAAAATGACCATATCACATTCAGTAGACAAGTAAGAGGATAAGTGATGGTGGATGAGGCTAGAAGGTGCACTATGTGGCTTCTCTGACTGGAAGAGAACCAGTGAGCAGCAACAATGGGAAGAGAGGCAAGGGCAACTTGTCGGCAAATCTGGGGTTAGAAACTCTGAGGGAAGCTGGAGAAGATGTCAGTTTACAAGACACCACAGAGATTTCCCCTTTTCCACTCAGGTAGACATTTCAGCAAATGAATCTTGGCATGATTCTTGGAGTTGGAAGAGAATAATTTCATAATTGTTGCTTGCTTGTGTACAAAGGTGCATGACCTACTAAAAGGGCCATCACAGTCCCATAAAGAGACATTTTCTTCAGCACTCAAGGAAAACATTCTATCTCCAGACAAGAGCAGCATGGTGCTCCAGGGACATTTACTTTATGCGCTGCCCCCTCTCCTGACTAAGGAGACCGTGGCACCCAAAGATCTCAATTTTTGTAGACAACTGGTGAACACAAGTCATTCCAAGACCTGGAAGTTGTGATTTTTTATTTTGCCTGAGGTTAAGCCCTTCTTTCTGAGGCAACAAACAGGCTGTGGTTTCAATCTGTTTGAATCTGAAAGCCCATTCATTGTCGTCATGGCCATCGCTATGACTACTTGCTGCCCCGACTTGACCAGCAGGCTCAGGTCCAAGGAAACATCAGCAGCAGCCACAGATTGTCTTTTCAGCCAAATACCATGGGTCCCACATTTAACTGGGCTGTAGATTTGGAAATTTCACTGAGGGCCCATTCTGCCTCATCCACTAACAATGCAATGCCTTCCATGGCAGCAGCTGGGCTTGGGGGCACTGGGTCACCCATAGCTCACACCTCTTATGGCGGCTTTCCTACTTGCATGTCAAGCTATTAGAATGGGGCCTGTGGATCCCAGTGCAGTTGCTTGAGATCCGAAAAGCACCCAGAAGCCTCAGAAAGGGGACAGTTGGGGCACAAAACTTTCTAATGTCATCGGATATAGGGTCTGTCCTTCTTTCACCTTCTTTTCCTTCTAAATTATTCTTGATTATGCAGCATCTGCTTCCTTCTGAGATGCATATGCTTCTCCCCCTAAATCAGAATGCCTGTCGAGTAGCCCATACAGAGAGCTGCATACAAATACACAGCTGAAAGTTGTCTTTAGAAGTCCTCCATAAATCAGATCTACGAGCTCAGCTAGTACATCTCTGGAAGTGGCAGATAGCAGTAGAGGCAAAGATAGAAAACACCAGACCTTCCCAAGTCATCAGATAGCTCAGAAGCTTTCCATCGCTCTAGGCACAGGCAGCAAGCAAGACAAATAGCAAGGAAACACTTCCCCTTCTTCCATTGGATGGATCTGCAACCTTCTTGACAGTGGAAGAAAAAGGGAGTCTGGGTGTCAGGATAAGGCCATAAAATTCAAAGAGGGAGGATCAGATGATATTCTAGTCTCAGTAACCCCCATGTCAGTTTATCTGCAGTCTCCCATACGCCATCCCTACTCTGCCTCTCCGTAAGTCACTAGTATTCTCATGTGAGCCCCCAAACCCTCCTCTGCTATGAGTTCCTTTTAGACATAGGCTCTTATACATCTTTGTCACGTATCTTACATAGACTTAGTATTGAAAAAATATTGGTAGAATTAATTTGGTAGGGTTGGATGATTTGACTTGCGTTAGCGGCCATAAGAAAATTCACAAAATAAAGAAATAATTATTAAAGCCAAGACACCAAGAAGGCCTAGTGTGAGCACAGAAATGTTATGGACTAAAAAAACCAGCCTTTCTTGGAGAGCATAAAGAGAAGTCTTTGCTGACCTCTTTCCTCTAACAAATGTCTTTTGGGAGGGGCATGGGCAACTCTGAGAGCCGGAACTGGGTTCCAATAGGGAATCCTACTCAGGCCAGGGTGGGAGGTTTCTCCTGCCTGTAATCTCAGAGTGTGGAGCCAAGGGGCAATTAGAGAAAACAGACTCTCACTGCAAGCCAGAAACTTTAAATGGATTCTCTTTGTTTTTATACCTTTATTGAGGTATAGCTGACATACAATAAACTGCACATATTTAAAGCACACAATTTGATAAGGTTTGACATATGCATGTACCGATAAAATTATTACCGCAAACAAGATCGTGAACATATCCATTTACCTCCCAAAATTTCCCTGTGACCTCCCTCCTGCCCCTTCCCAGCCCCCTCCCCAAGCAACCACTGACCTGATTTTTGCTGCTATAGATTTGTTTGCATTTCCTACTGTGTTCACATAAATGGAATCATGCACCGTGTACTCAATAGTTCATTCTATGATATTGTTGGGTAGTATAGACCACAACTGGTCTATCCATTCACCTGTTAATGAGCATTTGGATTGTTTCCAGTTTTGCACTACTACAAATAAAACTGCTTATAAACATTTATGTAATGTACAAGTTTTTGTATGGATGTTTTCATTTCTGTTGGGTAAATACCTAGAAGTGGAATAGCTCAATCATGTGGTAGATGTATGTTGAATGTTCAAGAAACTGCCAAGTGTTTTTACACAGTGTTTGTACCATGTTACATTAGCAGCAGCAGTATGAAAGTTCCAGTTCCAACACATCCTTGCCAATGCCTAGTCAATCATTTTAATTTTAGCTATTCTAACAGGTAGTGGTGTATCATTGTGGTTTTACTTTCCATTTTCCTAATGACTAATGATGTTGAATATGTTTTTATACGCTTATTTGCCATCTGTATATCTTCTTTGGTGAGCATGTGTTCAAATATTTTGCCCATTTTTAAAATGAGGTTGTTTTGTCCTTATTATTGAGAGTTTTTACAAGATCAACTTTGTTGTGGATTCATTTACATACATTGCAATGAGGTTTAAAAAACTTATATGTCCCAGTAACCACTGCCAAGATCAAGACTCAGAGCATTCCCATCACCCTAAAAAAGTCCCACTTCCTTTTGGAGGGTCCATCCCTCCCCCTCAATGTTTATCCTTTTTGAAATGGCAGGTTTATTGAGATATAATTCATATACCAAACAATGCACCCATTTAACGTGAACAAGTCAGTGGTTTTTGGTATAATCCCAGATTTTGAAATATCATTATAATCAACTTTCAGCATTTTCAACACCTCCAGAAGAAACCCCGGCCCCATTAGCAGTCACTCACCACTTCCCCTCCTTCCTCCTCTATTTCCCCACCACCAACCACTAATCTACTTTCTGTCTCTACAGATTTGCCTATTATGGTTATTTCATATAAATCAAGCCATGTAGTAAGTGTCATTTTGTGACTGGTTTCTTTCACGAAGCATGTTTTCAAGGGTCATCTATGTTGTAACAGGTGTCAGTACTTTATTATTTTTATTGCCAAATAATTTTCTATTATATGGCTATGCCACATTTTATTTATTTATTTATTTATCAATTGATAGATATTTGGCTTTTTTTATTTTTTGGCTATTATGTATAATGCTGTCATGAATATTTATATACAAGTTTTTGTGTGGACTTTCATGAAATCATAAAAAATATATATATTGGTCTCTGCCCCCAGTTCCTAGCACAGAGCTTTTGAAACTTTTGTAATTTTCTAAATGATAAAAGTGCTAGAAGCATCTCTCGTTCTAATATTTGGTCTTTAGCCTTATCACTGACACAGGGCTCCTAAATCCCTTGTAAATTCCTAAGTGCTAAGAGCAGGAGGAGCATCTTTTGTTCTAATAAGGAGATTCTGAGTGGGCTCCTGGATGGCGGCTGGTCACTAGAGAACCCAAGCCATAATTAGAAACTTGGAATCTTCCCCATCCCCCACCCGGCCCATTTTCCAGAGTAGGGAGAGGGGCTAGAAATGAAGCTAATGATTGGTCATGTCTATGTGAGGAAGCCTCCATGAAATCCTAATAGTATGGGATTTGGTGAGCTTCCAGATTGGTGAACACAGCCACAAATCAGGAGGGTGACACACCCTCACTCCATGGGGACAGAAGCTCCTGTCCTCGGGACCTTCCCAGACCTCGCCCTAAGCATCTCTTCATCTGACTGTTCATCTGCATCTTTTATCGTATCCTGTAATAAAGAGGTAAACACAAATAAGCATTTCCCTGAGTTCTGTGAGCCACTCTAGCAAACTGATTAAATCCAAAGAGGGAGGAGGTCATGGAAAGCTCTGTTTTATATCCAAGTTGGATGGACGTTGTAGGTAACTTGGGGACCTACTACAGTTGACCCTTGAATAACGTGGGGGTTAGGGGTGCTGACCCCTGTACAGTCAAAAATCTGCATATAACTTTTTTTTAAGTAGGCTCCATGCCCAGCATGGAGCCCAATGCAGGGCTTGAACTCACAACCCTGAGACCAAAACCTGAGCTGAGATCAAGAGTCAGAAGCTTAACTGATTGAACCACCCAGGCACCCTCCCCTTTTTAAATTATTATTATTATTATTATCTTTGCATATAACTTTTGGCCCCCCATAAACTTAACTGCTAATAGCCTACAGTTGACCAGAAACCTTAACAATAACATAAACAGTCAACACAATTTTTTTTTTTATGTTATAGGTATTATATGCTGGTATATATATAGGTATTATATACAGGTATATACAAAGTAAGCTAGAGAAAAGAAAATTCTACTAAGAAAAATCATAAGAGAAAATACATTTAAAGTGTTGTATTTAATCGAGAAAAAAATCTGTGTGCAAGAGGACCCACGTGGTTTAAAACTGTGTTATTCCAGGGTCAGCTGTACTTGTGATTGGCACCTAAAGTGGGTGGCAGTTTTGTGGGACTGAGCTCTCAACCTGTGGGATCTGTAGATGGTGTCAGAATTGAATTAAATTGCAGGACACCCAGCTCGTGTCGTGGAGAATTGCTTATTGCTATGGGGAAAACCCCCACACATTTGGTGACCAGAAGTGTCGGAAGTCAAGTATTCTGTGTAAAAATAAAGGAGACATAGGAAGGAGGACTGGGTTTTTCCAATACAATTATGTTTTATTTGTATGTGTGTGCAGAAAGAGGAATTGCTAGGCCATATGGTAATTCTATGTTCAACCCTTTTTTAGAAATTGACAGACTGTTTTTTAATGATCTATACCATTTTGGTTTCCAACCAGCAGTGTGTGAGGTTTCTGATGACTCCACATCCTCAAAGACACTTATTATTATCTGTCTTTTTTATTACAACCATCTTAGTGGTTATTAAGTGGCAACTCGTTGTGCTTTTGATTTGCATTTCTCTGACGGCTAATGATGTTAAGCATCTTTTCATGTGCCTGTTGCCCATTTGTATATCTTCTCTGGAGAAATGTCTATCAAATCCTTTGCCTAATTTTAAGCTGAGTTATTTGGTGTTTAAAATTATTGAGTTGTAAGTGTTCTTTATGTATTCTATATAAAAGTCCTTTATCAAATATATAATTTACAAAAATTTTCTTGTGGGTTGTCTTTTCACTTTCATGATGGTATCTTTGAAGAACAAAAATTTTAATTTTGTTGATGTCTTATTATGGAGACTTAAGAGTTCTATGCATATTCTAGACATATGTATATATTCTGCATATATATTCTTTATCAGATATATGCATTGCAAATATTTTCTCCTAATCTGATTTGTCTTTTCATTCTCTTAACAGTATCTTTTGAAAAGCAGAAGTTTTAATTTTCATAAAGTCCAATTGATCAATATGTTCTTTTATAGCTTATCCTTATGGCATATTATCTCTGAAACTTTTGTTTTCTTTTAGATGTTATATAGTTTAGGTTTTACATTTAAGTCTGTGATCCATTTGAGTTAACTTTTCTATATATGCAAGGTATAGATTGAAATTTCTTTTTTTTTCTTTTTTTTTTTCTATAGCTATTCCACTGTTCAGCATTATTTGTTAAAGACTATCCTTTCTCTACTGAATTACTGAATTGCTTTTTAGCCTATGTCAAATAAGTTGTCCAGATATGTGTGGGTCTGTCTATAAATTCTCTTTTATTTTCCATTGATATATTTGTCTATCTTTAAACTAATATCACACTGTCTTGACTATTATAGCTTTATAAGCTTTGAAATCAGGTAGTGTTAGCCTTCCAACTTTGTTCTTTTTTAGAGTTATTTTGGCAAGTCTAGATTCTTTGCATATATAGTGAATTTTAAAATTAGCTTATCAACTTGTACAAAAAAAGCCTGCTGGGATTGCACTAAATCTATAAATCAAATTAAGGACATTGACATCTTAACACTACTGTGTCTTTGTACATGTGATAAAGTATATCTCTTCATTTATTTAGGTCTTTAACTTCTCTCAACAAAATTTTATAGTTTTATTGTACAGGTTTTTCACATCTTTTATCAGATTTGCCACTAAGTATTTCATATTTTTTGATACAATTGTAAATGGTACTGTAGCTTAATTTCAATTCCATTTATACATTGCTATTTTATGAAAATATAACTGGTTTTTATATTTTGATCTTATAGCCTACAATCTTGCTAAACTTACTTATTAGTTCTAGTAGTTTTTTTTGTAGATTCCATCAGATTTTCTGTATCAGTGGTTCTCAACTAAGGGTGGATTTTAACCCTTGAGGGTCATGCAGTAATGTCTGGAGACATTTTGAGTTTTCATGCCTTGAGGTCAGGGCATAGGCAGTGATATGGGCATCTAGTGGATAGAAGCCAGGGTTACTGATAAACATCCCACAACCCATAGGACAGTCCCACACAACAAAAAATTATTAGACTCAAAATGACTGGCAGACATTGAAAAAAAAAAAGTTCTACATAGACAAGTATGTCATCTGCAAGTGAAGTTTTACTTTATCTTTTCCAATCCTCTTGATTTTTACTTTTTTTTTCTCCTAGTTGTGCTAGACAAATCTCCAATGTTAAATAGAAGAGGAGAAAGCAGACATATTTGTCTTGTTATTGATTTTAGGGGAAAAGTATTGAGTCTTTCACTATTAACTATGATGTTAGCTGTAGGTTTTTTGTAGATGGCCTTTATCAGGTTGAAAACATCCCCTTCAATTCCTAGTTTGCTGAGAGATTTTTAAGGAGTGGATATTACATTTTGTCACATGATATTTCTGCATTTATTGAGATGATTATTAGTTTGATAATATGGTGAATTACACTGATTGATTTTCATATGTTAAACCATCTTTGTTTCCCTAGGATAAATCCCACGTGTTCAATATATTATTCTCCTTTTTTTATGTTGTTGGATTGGATTTAATGAAGGTTTGTTTAGAATTTTTTTGTCTACGTTGATGAAAGATATTAGTCTATAGTTTTTTTGTTTGTTTGTTTGTTTGTCTGTTGTTTTACCTGTTGTGTCTTTTTCTAGTTTTAGTATCAAGGTATCAAAAAATGAGTTGAGAAATATTTCCTCCTCTTCAATTTCCTGGAGCACTTTATGTAGAATTAGTGTTATTTCTTCCTTAAGTGTTGGGGAGAATTCACCAGGGAAGCCATCTGAGCCTACAGTTTTCTTTGGAGAAAGATGTTTACAGATTTAACGTCTTTTTTGCTATATGGCTATCCAGATTACCTATTTCTTCTTGATGAGCATCAGTAGTTTGTTCTATTCAAGAAATTTGTCAATTTCATCTAAAATGTCAAAATTATAGGAATAAAGTTGTTCACAATGTTCCCTTATTATCCATTTAATATCTGTAGTGAGGTTACCTCTCATATCTGATATTGGTAAATAGTGTTCTCTCTTTGCTTACTGAGCATGGGACTAGTTCTTGGAGATTGATAAAATTGAAAAACCTCCAGACAGACTGTTGTCTATTTTGGTGATTTCTGCTTTGATCTTTATTACTTTCTTTCTTTTTACTTTAGATTTAGTTGTCCTTTCTTTCCAAGTTTTTTAACATGGAAAGTGAGATCATATGATTTTAGACTGTTCTTTCCTAATATAGATGTTTAGTGCTATAATTTCTTCTCTAAATACTGCTATAGAGCAGCCCACAAATTCTAATATATTATGTATTTATTTTTATCCAATTCAGAATTCTTCTGATTTTATCTTTGACCAATGGGTTATTTAGAAGTGCATTATTTAGTTTCTAAATCTTGAGGGATTTTCCAGGTATCTTTCTGTTATTGATTCCTTATTTAGTCCATTGTGGTTATAGAACATATATTGCTGGACTTGAATCCTTTTAAATGTATTGAGACTTGTTTTCTGGCCCAGAACATAGCCCATCTTAACAATCAGCAATAGCAAGCAAGCCCCACCCAGAGGGCAGGCATTTAAGGGCAGGCTTCCATCCCTAAAAAATACCTGACCATGTTCTAACACATAAAAAGAATATATATTCTGCTGTTATTGGATGGGATTGCTCTGTAAAGGTAGTTCAGTCCAATTGGTTGGTAGCTTTGTGCAAGTCTACCTTGTCCTTGTTGATTTTCTGAGATCTGTAACTTTGTAGTTTTCATCAAGTTTAGAAAAACAATTGTCAATTCTGTCTCCAAATATGTTTTTGACTCCCCTTTCCTTTTCCTCAGGGATTCTGATCACATGTATACCAAGATGCTTGAAGTTGTCCCACGGCTTTTTCCATTTTTAAGTTCCTTTTTCCTGCGTGTGTTTCACTTTGGGTAGTTTCACTTGCTATGTCTTCATGTTTAAAAACCTGTTCTGCGATGTGTAATCTGCCATTAATCCCCCAGTGTATTTTTCATATCAGACATTGTGGTTTTTATTTCTAGAAGTTCAAAGTTCATTTTGGATGCTTTGTATACTTTCCATGTTCCTACTTAACTTTTTGAACATATAAATACAGTTGAATGATTGTTTTTTTGTCCTTATCTAACTCTATCACCTATGTCAGTTCTTAATAATTTTTAATTGATTTCTTTTCTTCACTATAGGTCATATTTCCCCATTTCTTTGCATGCCCGGTAATCTTGTATTAGATTCCAAGCATTGTGAACTTTATTTTGTTCGGTGCTGTATTTTTTAAATTCCTATAAATATATTGAGCTTTGTATCCAGGCAGAACTGAGTTACTTGAAAATAGTTTGATCCTTTTCTGTCTTACCTTTAAGATGTGTTAGGTGAGACCAGGTCAGTGCTCAGTCTAGGACTAATAATTTTCCAATACTGAGGCAGGAGCTCCCCAAGTATGCACCCTATGCCTCATTAATTGTTAGTTTTTCCAGTCTGGGTAGTGGGAACAGGCACTATTTGCTGCATTGTGTGGGCACTCAACACTATTCTAATACTTTTATTTATTTATTTATTTTTAAAGATTTTGTTTATTTAGAGAGAGAGAGAGAGCATGCACAAGAGGAGGGGCAAAGGGAGAGGGGGAGAGAATCTCAAGCAGACTCTGTCCTGAGCACGGAGCCCCATGCAGGACTCGATCCCACAACCCTGAGATCATGACCTGGGCCAAAATCAAGAGCTGGACGCTTAACTGACTGAGCCACCCAGGCGCCCCTCTAATACTTTTAGATGACTATTTCTTGGCCAGGGGTATTTTCTTAACACACGTGTGTTAATTAATACTCTGCTAAATACTTAAGAGGGACCCTCTGCAGACTTCTGGGGTTCTCTTTCTGTGTCACTCTCCTCTTCACTTCTCTGTCTTATAAAGTATGGCCACTTTGAACTCCTTGGATTCTTCATCTGTTTTTTCAATTTAGGAAGTTCACTAGACTCTGCCTGGATTTCCCTGCCTGTGTCACAGACTAGAAACTCCTCAAGGCCATAAGCTTGTATAACTGAAGCACTCACTTCATCTGTTTCCCACCTCTCAGGGATCACAGTTCTTTGTTGCCTGAGGTCCAATGTCTCAAAACCAGTGTTTCACATATTTTGTCTGTTTTTCTCCTTTGGTTGCTTCAGACAGGATGGTAAAACCAGTCCATGTTATTCCATCTTGTTCAGAAACAAAAGTCTCTAACAGCATTTTCTTTTAGATCTCATAACCACCTGATAAGTGGTAAATTTATATTGAAATTGTGCTTATTTTATCGAAAGATAATTTGAAGGACAGAGAGGTTAAACTTGTTTATGTTTGCATGGCTCCTAAGTGAAAGATTCAGGATTTACATCTAGACCCGTGTGACACCAGGGTCTGTACTCAGAACCATCATAACACATATCTCTTTAGGCTTGTGACACCATGATACTTGTGGGTTTGCTACCTCATGACCAACACAAAATCATCTTTACTTGAAGTCCAATTCTAACCACTCTCAGACATTCTGTTACTTCTTTAATTCTGGCTTATTCAAGCAATGAGCAAAGAGGGAAGAAGGGATCTGAATAGTCTCAGATCCCAGCAAGTAAGTGAAGGTTAGAAAAGAAGCCCTAGGTAAGCAATACCAGTGGTCCCATCTGGCCATCCGCAATAGAAAATAGGCTCCCAGCCACAGGACAGTCATTCAAAGGCATCCCAGCCATGATAAAAACTTGGTAAAATTAAAAGCAAGGCTGGAGAGAAAGTTGGAGTGGGATCAAAATAGAATTATTGTTCTCTAATATGGTTCACAGAACTGTAATTGGGCACAAGATAAAGGCAAGAGCTGTTCTCAGAACAGGTGTGCCACGGATGAGGGGGTGGATGGAAAGGGAAAATGAAGTGCCAGAATCAGTTCTGGGCACCATATCCTCAGCCAGAATAACAAGGAAAATGACTCAGTGCTAAACCACCATAAGATGTGGTGAGATGGTTTAAGTCCTTGTTCTAGAACAGGATCTCAGAGCTCAGCTAAGACGAATAAAGGAAGAAAGAAAATACCAGCTGTGGAGGAGTAGAAATGAAGGTTCTGCAGACTTTTTTGCCCCAGACACCCTGCCATGGTCACTTTGGGAAGCTCGGTGGAGACATTTGCCTCGGTGACAGAGGCTGAGGGAAATAATGGAGTCAAGGATACACAGGAAAAGAGTTCAGGCATTGAGAGTAGCTCAGTCCACGAGGTTGTGGTGACAAGTTCACACCACAGGGTTGTGAGCATTTGAGGAGGCACTTTTTGTACAAAAGACATGCACAACTGAAGAACCAGGGTTTTCTGACTTGTGACGTGGATTTGAAGGCTCGGAGGACAAGGGACCCTTAGACCTGCTTCAGTTCACAGTGAACAGCAGTGAAGGTTCATGAGTCAGGCCAGTTCCCAGGCCAATTCTCCTTCCAGGCAGTGGCAAGAAGGGATGTGTGAGGGGCCACGAGCCCAGAGGTGGTCACTAGAAAGGATACACCTTGGGGGATGTGGTCTAGCTCTACACACCTGGCATAAGAAAATTAGGAGGTATCCTTTTAAGTTTGGGAGTGTTCAACAAATGATAGTGGCATTTCTCAAGGTCATTTCATGGCAGGATTATTCTCATCCTTCAGCTCTCAGCTCAAATGTCTTCCTTAGAGAGGCTTTCCCTCACCATCTATTCTACAAGGCCTTTTCCACTTTCTCCCTGACCCCTCAACTTGTGTGCAGATAATGTAACAGTTAAGAGCATGGACCCTGAAGCCAAATTGCCTGTATTTGAATCAGATTCTGTCACAGACTCACTTCACAAATTTGGGCAACCTACTTAGTCTTGCTTGTCTCCACTTCCTATTGATTAAATGGTCATAATAGTACCTAAGGTTGTTGTATATATTAACTGACTTAATATTAGGTTGAATCTATGAAATTGTCATGGGGGGGTGTCAAAAATGGTCCAATGTGAACGATTTAATAACAATAAGCCTGATACACATATATAAGGACTTAGAACAAAGCCAGTATGCTTTATATAAGAGTGTTAGGTATTATAATTTAATCTGTAATTATTTTTCTTTTTCAGTCATTCATTGCTCATATCTTACATCAGAATGCAAACCCCTACATGGACATTAGCCATCTTTTATGCCACTGTATCCAGAGCACTGGGTGCAGTCCCTGGCATGTGATCATTGTTCAATAAATAGTTATTGAACAAATAAATGGCACTTTTGTCCCTATCCTTGTAATGAATGGCCATAAGATTCTGGGTGGGAGTCATATACCTGTGACCAAAAGGAACCATGTTCTTAACTGATGTGTCTCTATGGAGAAGTAAGGACAAAAATAGGGACTGCAGGGTTCTGGTCCCATACCCCCCCACCCTCCTTGCTTGCCCTCTCAGCCCCCGCTAGCCTGCATCGGGCTTGAAAGAGCTGGTTGTTGTTTCCCATGGCCTTCAGTACAGTCACATGCTACTGGGCTGAGGGCAACAATCCTAATTTTCCCAAAAGAAGCAGAAGTGCAAAATGAATAAATAAGAAATATACCCTCGTGTCTGTGTGTTTGTTCGACAATCTGGGTTTGTATATTCCGTTGCCATAATGATGGGGGTGAGCTAAGCTTTGGAGCCAAGTTCCCATCTTTATCTGGATTGCCTGGGAGCCAGCCTGGTGGGACAATAAGTGAGCAGAACCACAGTGGGTCTAAGAGCCCCTTATTAAATACATGGCCCAGGATCTAGGGACCTACATTTGTTTCACATAAATGTGGCTTTTGTTCAGGCTAATCTGTGCCAGCAGGTAGCTTGGCATTGTAGTAAAGCACCAGCATTTTCCTTGACTGCCTCCTCAAAACCTGGCCACAGAACTTGCCAAAGGGTGGGCCCTCTGCTCCTGGCAGAGCTTCCGACCACAGAGCCCAGTTCGCCCTCCCCAGGCACTGGGTCCCCATCTTTGCTTTGAAAAGCAGAGTTTAAAAAACAAACAAAAAAAAACCCCACTCTGCTTTGTCTACCCATAGATGTTTCTTAGAGGCAAGATATGGGCTGGATCTGTCCCTTTATGGGAAGGCTTTGTGGTGTCATTACCCTAACATCTGGGCTGAGTCCCGGCGGCCCCAGAACCACGAGTCTGAGCCACAGATCCTAGGCTCAGAAAGGCAGTTAAGGGAAGTCAGTTCACAGTTCACAGAGAACAGCAGTGAAGGTTCATGAGTCAGGCCAGTTCCCAGGCCAATTCTCCTGGGAGAATTGTGTGCCTATTAGACCTTGTAATGGTTCTTTTGAGAATTTTGCTCCTCTCTCCATGGGTATCTATGTCTCTATGTTTCTCCTACATGTTTTCTCTTTTTCTGTTGGAATGATAGCTTCCCACACCCTTCCCTCTCCTCTCAGGTCTTTAGAGTCTCCTCCTTTGCCACCATTGTACTTTGATACCTGGATCCAGCAGCCCAACACAGCCCAGATTTAATTTTCTGCCACTCACTCTTGGCCTCCCTACACTATCTCTTCAGGCCAGTAAGCTTGTATCCCCTTCCAAAACACTCCATGTCCTTGTTATATCTTGGTTCCTTTTGTTATCTCACTTGGCTGGAAATGTTTTACCTGATATACTTGTCAAAGTCCAATATACCTTCTAAACTTGAGCCCAAATGGTCACTTCTCTGACTCTCCTTAACACTTTATCCCTTCCTATGCCAGCACTTTACTATTATAGTGTAATTTCTTACAATTTGCCTACAGGAATGACTGTTCCTCCAAAGTAGGGACCATGTTTCATTTCTCTCCATTTCCCTTGTTTCAAGTATGGGGCCTAGCTACTAGTAGGTACTCAATTAATAAAATAGTAGATACTCAATTAAATGAATGAATGAATGAATGAATGAGTGAATGAAAGAATGAGGTCTGCTGAGTATCAGGTGCTTTCCCCTAAAAGATCAGTGTTCCTAGGATTCTCAATAAACTCTAGGCTCTCCAAATGTATCATCTTGAAGAAGACTTCATTTATAGACATTCTTGGGCTTTTATTTTTCACTTTACTGTATCCAATATTAGTCTCGTGTGTAGAATACAAATTGGAAGGGAATATAGAGAGTGTCTCCTGAATGGACTATTCCCATCATTACTGACAGTTCTCTACCAGAAATGCCCTGTACTCTTAGCACTTCATCTTTACACAGGGCAGTGCTAGACTGCTTCTTTCTTAAGTGGATCTCCTGTTGCCAACAGATGTCAAGTATAAGGAACTTTACTTTTAGCTGGTTGATAAGATTTCTGTAGTAGAAAGGAGACAGTTGTTGGCCTTCTAAAGGAACTAACAACCCACCGCCTTGGATTACTCCATGTCCACGCAGCTCCCACCTTCCAAGCATAATTCTTGTTAGGTCTTACTTACTTTTAAGTCTGTTTTAACCATGGAAGACCTTGGTTCTCTCACTGAACCCATTCAGTTTTTTGCAATTTCATTATGTTATTCCAGTATATAGCACTGGCCATGCTCCTGACTCCATTCCAATGGAAAGACGAGGTTCTATTATGTGGCTGCTCCCCTCCTGGCATTTTAACACTTAGCCCATCCCCACACTCACTATTCATCTCAGATTGCCTAGGGCAGTCCCAATTTACACACGTTGTCCCAGTGTAATTATTAATAGCACCCCCTTTCATTCTCATAAGTGTCACAGTGTGGATGATAAATTGTATGGTCACCCTACCCATCTCTGGTTTTTCCTACTTCTGTCTCTGAACTGACAGCTCACTCACTTGTCACACCCACCTTGTAATATGCTGAGATAGGACAATTCCCGTCCTGACCTATTTCTGTCAATTCCACAGCATTTGGGTTGCTGGGCAGAGAGTCAGTGAATATGTTAGAACGAAATTCCAGCCTTCTGTCTATGCCCCATAAACAAGTATGTCCGTACTCAACACACACACACACACACACACTCTCTCTCTCTCTCTCTCTCTCTCTCTCAGTTGAAACAACATTAGCATCGTGTTTTTAACAAAGAGACCTCCATGTAGTGGAAAGGGAGGGAGAAAATTGTCTGGCAGCATTATAATGATAGATGTCAAACAGTGACATAGAAAAGAATTATAAAGGACCAAAAAGATAGGGCTAGACAGTGATCAAACCCTTTTTATCCAATGGGATGCCATTTTCCTTTCAAACCCCACACCATAAAGGGAAGGGATATTTTTGCACAGACACTGGCACAAATAATGCTCACAAAGTCTTCCCAGCAGATGCTCATTACCTAAGCTGGCCACCAAAGAGTTCCCACCTAAGTTACACCCCGTGAGCTGCTCACCTTAAGCCAAAAGGGAACATTTGCCTGTTAGCAGTGTTTCATCAGTGTGGCTTCCCATTCTGCCTCCTCTGAAACCTGCAGAAGCCTAGAGGCATTTGATCTGTTAAGCATTTTATGCTGAAAATATCCCTTATTTAAAATGGCTTCATTATACCTCCAGAATGGCCCCAAATAACACTCCAGGGTTACAAGCTTGTCTGTGAATTCCAACTTGGTGTGGGTAGCCATTCCCTAAACATTGCTGAAAATCTAATTATTCCAAGAATCCTTCCCTGATCAAGTGGGGTCAAGGTGAGGTGACTTTTTTCCTTCTAACTATCACTTGTAACCAATACCCTTATCCGAGCATTCACATCAGCACAGATAAATACAGACATAATTCTGACCTCAAATCCAACCACTGTGAAAGAGAATCTTATGTCCAGCTCAGCACTCTTTTCTGAATGCCAGAGCATCTCAACCTATGCATCATGACTGGGTTACTGGTGTTCCAAGGTACTGATCCTCAGCTCCTCAGGTGGCCAGGCTGGGACCTGAAGCAGCCAGAACTCATGAGCAATTGTCCCAAGGATTGAACAGCTTCATTGGCTTTACTCCATCATACTATCCAATATTAATATTTTCTATGTGTACCATGGCATAAAAACATTAGGATGCGTTGCCATGGATCAAGGCATGGCCCTAGGACCAAATGTGAACCTTGAGGTGAATTAAAAGGAAAAAATTGGCATTAATGTGATAATTAACAAGTCAAAAATAATAACAGATAGAAAAATGGATCAATAATGTAAAAATATATCAGTTCTAAACAGAGTAATGAATACATTGGGTGGTAACACTGAAAGTAAAGTCATATGCTGTCCATTTTGTCACTGAATCTCATCGTTTCTCACTTTCATTATTGGTCAGACTTGTACCACATTGCCTTCTGAGATCACACTCCCCCTGATGCCACCCAAGGGATACAACAGGAAGGCAACTTGATGTAGAAAGAGTACTAGCCTGAAAATTAACCTGTCTTTGATGACAATGGTGAGGCTGTGGACAAGTCACAACCTCTCCAGGCCTCAGTCTTCCTATCCTTTCAATTAGGGGATCGATTTAGTCCTTTTAGTACCAAAATCCTATGGCTGTTTGAACATTTGTCAACATGGCTATAACTAGAAATAAGAATAAATAGTAAGTATATCGGGTTTATTTAAAACAAACAAACACCATTGTTCCATTTAGTTCTACTTCACTAATCCAACCTATAGTAGAGACATAATACAACAGTAGTGAAGACTTCTAGGGTTCACCCATGACCAATTCTCCCCTCCTTCTAGGCACACAAGAGCATTATACTCCCTCAACTGCTTGTAGTTAGGCAGACCATGTGACTGGTTCTGGACAATAGACTATGATTGGAAAGGATGTGCTTCAAAGAACTTCACTGCCAGTGGGAGACCCTTCAGCAGATTCTTCTTCTGCCAGAACTATTGACAAGTCTGTGTGTTCTAGATGGTGCCACAACAAACTTGTGCCCCATCAGCCTGGGTCCCTGAGCAGCCATGTAATGCAGACTCCTCCCTTGACTTTCATGAGAAATACACTTTGGTTTGGGGAGATTTGGGAGTTGCTCCTTTCTGTAGCATAACCTAACCTATGTTGACTAACATATTAACCCCACTCAACCAGCCAGCTATACCCATTTTCTGTTCTTCGTTTTGTCTGTCTGTCTAGTTGTTTTAGAGAACAAGCCCCTGGATGAAGTAGAAGAAGAAAAGGAAGACAGGTCATGTCCTTGCATTTTTGTTTGGGCAATGTTGAGTTGTACAGGGATTGTAGAGTAAAATTGAGGCTACCACTCATGGTATGAGTTGATGATTCTAATAACAATAGAAAACTCACTATTTGGGCGAGGATAACCAGAAGAAAAAATATAAACGGGGAGGAAGAATGCAATCATATTTTTTATTATTGTAAAACACTCATCTTTGGGCCCCATCACCCAGTGTCATACTTTTGACCCTTTCCTTAGTGAAGACCTGGAGTGGCCCTGATACATTTGTCTTTTGCTTCCCTGCACTTCCATTATGATGTGGAATTCTAATGCCAGAGCCCCCATCAGCACCTCTGCTCAGTGGTTCGAAGTGGGTTGAATTGTAGCCGGCGGCAGGGGGTGATAAATGTAGCGTGAGCTGCCTTTCCCCCAGCAAACTGCAAATTGCCTGAGCAGTACAGCCCACAAAAGGTTCCCGTGGAGTGAATTTATCTTGCATTGTCGAGTGCAGAGGGAAAGAGGAGAGACCAGGCATTCTATTTTTGCAAAGTCACATTCGATCTTGTTCAATGTGCAGGCCACACATCTTTTAAAGGGGGCTCCAATGGAAAAGAATACCAACCCAGGAATGTAGAACAGATAAAGGGATTTATTTTTAATGCTGTTGGAGTTCACAACCGTGTGAGCATTTCCATTTCAAGTCACTCACTCCTGGATAATAATAATGTGTTCTGCTGGAGTGCATGTTATGTCACCCAATAATTCAGGATGGAGAAGACCATGCCACGGACCAGAGGACACAACCAACAAAAGGCAAGCTCTTCCTTCCATCATATCACCTATTCGTTCAGAAGAGGAGAGCTATGTTCCTATCAGTGGCCCAAGTTTGTCTTGATCCTTGCTTCTGAGTTGGCATGCCCAAGTAAGTTATTCCTTCTAGACAAAATTCCATTAGTACTTCATGGGTCTGTTGAAACAGCTGCCATTTTGGAATCTTTCCAAGTGTTGAAAAGTAGTAAGAACCTTGGTATCTGACTAGCTTCATTACACCAGGCTTTAGAATGAGGTCTTCAGGGCAGGTCTTTCAGATATAGATCTTTCCCTGTCTCCTGGAATAAGTGATAACAATAACAGCTTTTCTTGAGAAAGCAAGAGTTGTCATAGGACTTCATAACATTATCCTAGCCACGGGTCAGAAGACAGTCTATTATAAGACTCAATTGTCTTTTTTTTTTTTTTAATGTTTTCAGGTGTGTGGGGAGGTGGTTATTTAGTTTACCTTGCTATCTAGAAAGCATCCTCTTCTTTAAAGTGTTGGCCAAATCCTCTCCCATTTTTCTAGACCCACCTACCACATACATCCCTGACAACTCCAGCCCACAGAGATTTCTCTTCTGCCGAAGACTACTTATGGCCTGAACCACTGTCTTGACCCTCATTATAAACACGTGCAATCCCCCTTGCATCCTTCACAGCATATGCAGTAGGTGATAAAACCTAAACTTTCTCAGCTGGGGTAGCAGTTAATATAGTGACAGTTGATAGCCGGGGCTCTGGAATCACACAAAATCAGGCTCAATCCCAGGCCCTTTAATTACTAGCTTGGACAAGTTAGTGATCCTCTTCATATTTCAATTTCCTCGTTGTAAAGTGGAAATAATGATCATAATATCTACATCATAGGGTCATTGGGAGGAGTAAGTGAGATAATGCATTTAAAGGGCTTAGCACGATGTTCAAAAATATTTGTAGTCTCTAGTAAGTGTTAGTAGCTATTATTGTTCTTAATTATAATTTATGGACACTCCCTTTGTTATGTGATGACCTTCCACCAACAGCTCTTTTAACTGGAGTCTTCTGAGTCATAGCAGGGACTCCACTCCAGAATTCTTTGTTCTAAGGTTGGACTTACAGAAAATAAAGGCAAAAGTTTCCTATTACCATATTCTGGTACATTTGGTTAGAAGAATGTCCCTGGGAAATGTGAGCAAAATGGAAACATAAGGAAATCCTCTGAGACAGAGTAGTCAGACAAATTCCTGACCAGAACAGAAATTACCAAGTGTTCTCCATCAGGAAAGGGCTCCTGAATTCAAGTTGTTGCCTGATTGAATTGGAAAAGCCATCACGTAGATTATAAGGTTCACGTCCATAGATACTGGACATGTGCTAAGAGCTGAAACAACTCACTGGCCCAGCAAGCTGCTCACAGATAAACATCTTCAGGAGAATCCTGTGGCAGGCCCTGTGCAGATACATTTTCTCCCTGTTTGGGTGAAAATAAATTGACTTTTTCACAATTCACTGTGGCATTTGAGGGTAAGATGGGGAAAAATCCACACTCTGTGGTGCTTGGTTATTACCAAAATTATTTTTATAGATGTGCCCAAATATCAATGGATGCCAATATTTTTTCCCAAATGCTATAGCCTGGGAGGGAGACTCTTTTAAAAGTACACCATTGGTTTGGAAGTGTCGTACTGTCTATACTCATTTAGGAGAGAACCTCTTTATCAATTATCCCAAATCAGCTAAAACTGTGGCTCCAAACACCAGTTGTCTCTTCACTCCTGAAAACAACAGATCTCCTTAATCCTGACCTTTTCAAACCATAGAACCTGACTTCCCATCCCAGCAGACCACATCCTGCCATCTGTCCCAATATCATTCCCTCTTACCTGCAGGGCCCAGCCTCAAGGGAGTTTGCCTCTTGAGCCATGTGGTCATTTTTAATTAAAGATTCCCAAAGCAATAAACATTAACTTGAAAAATTTTACAAAAACGGAATGCTGAACAACAATAAGAATACACTGCCCTTTGGGTATGCTAAAACCCACGCAGAGACTATAGCCTATTTGTAACCTTTCAGAAATAATATATCAACAACCTTTACAATTAACAAGGTTAAAAATTAAGAAATGAAAAATAATCCAATTGCGTTACAAAGTGAGACTGTTTCATTATTTTGATGGTGTTTGAATTCACCAATTTCTAACTCCATGAAATGCTTCAGTAAATTGAATTCCTTTTGTTTTTAAGTTATGAATCATGCTTTCTATACATATAAGAAAGTTCCATTTGTCAATTTGCTTGTGGACTAGCCCATTTATAACGGTCCTTGCTCTGCACAATAATAACTTGTGTGGCTTGCCTAGGCCTTCTGTTGTGTTTCTGGTAGTGGAGATGGAGTGACAGGGAGTCAGACTCTGACCCCTCTGATGCTTTCCTCTTTGGGACCAATCGATGGTGAGGCCACAGACTTGTCCCTGAGGCACAGATTTAGCAAAACTGGGATCTAACCAGACCAGAAACAAATCCACAACCCTAATGACAGTGATATTCTCTTTTTTTCCTAAGATTTTATTTATTTATTTACTGGAGAGAGAGAGAGAGAGAGAGAGAGAGTCAGGGGAGGGACAGAGGGAAAGGGAGAGAGAGAATATCAAGCAGACTCTGTGCTGAGTACGAAGCCCAACACGGGGCTTGATCCCACAACCCTGAGATCATGACCCGAGCCAAAATCAAGAGTCTGACACTCAACTAACTAAGCCACCCAGATGCCCCAATAGTGATATTCTGTAAGCAGTGAGGCTAACTATTGGTGGGGAGTGAACAAGACGAGACTGAGGCAGAGCATGATCACATGGTAAGGATGCTTATGAGACACACTGGTGTGTAACAAGAACTGTAATTTGTCAGTGATTCTCTTCCAAGGGCAGAGTCTTCCTGCACAGTTCACAGTATGTAAGCAAGTTTAAATATTAGACATATGGAGGACTTGGCTTTGATATTTGTGGGGATGAACATAGGCCATGAAACACTGGAAACTCTTACTCACTAAAGATACAATAGGCAAGTCACAAAAAGGGAAAGGAAAATCTGGACAGCTAATAAGTACATGAAGTGATGCTCTACCCCCCAATCATGAAAAAAATGCAAATTAAAACCAAAAAAATGTAACTTTATGCCTATTATATTGTAAACATTTGAAAATCAACTAAAATAACAACACTTATTATGTGCCAGGCCCTGCTCTGAAAACTCATGATAAAACTCATTTAATCCTCGGGCGCCTGGGTGGCTCAGTTGGTTAAGCGACTGCCTTCGGCTCAGGTCATGATCCTGGAGTCCCTGGATCATGTCCTGCATCGGGCTCCCTGCTCGGCAGGGAGTCTGCTTCTCCCTCTGACCCTCACCCCTCTCATGTGCTTGCTCTCTCTCATTCTCTCTCTCAAATAAATAAATAAAAAATCTTTAAAAAAAAAAAAACTCATTTAATCCTCATAATACTTTTATGAAGAAGATGCTAGTAAGAGTCACTTCATTTTACAGGGGAGGAAACCGAGGGAAATAGATGTTAAGTACGTTAATCAAAGTGTACATAACAAGAAAGTGGCAGGGCCAAGATTGAATACTGGCAAAGGAAGCACTGGCAAGGATGTGGCCAAATGGGCATTGATGCACCTGCTAATGGAAATCAAACCGGGACAGCCATTCTAGAGCACAACCCGGAAACCCCTCATGGAGTTAGACCCACTTCACCTATTACCCTGCAATCCCATTCATGGATGTAACGTCTCACAGGAATTTCCACACAGGACCATATCGAGATACAGACATAAATATTCACTGCAGCTCTGTTTATGCAGATATTCATGCTAGGAATATGGATAAATGCAGTATATTTCATATATGTCTATGAAAGAATGTTACATATTGGTGAGAAATAATAAACAGGAAAGATTTAAAAATACGATTTCAAGTAAAGGAAAGTAAGATTTAAAGCACAAAACTGTTTCTCTAATTTTTTAATTATTATTTTATTTTTAGAGAAGGGGGAGAGGGAGGGAGAGAGAATCTTAAGCAGGCTCCATGCCCAGCCTGGAGCCCAATGTGGGGCATGATCTCAGGACCCTGAGATCATGACCTGAGCTGAAATCGAGTTGGACGCTTACCAACTGAGCCACCCAGGTGCCCCCTTAATTTTTTAGTATATACAAACAATACAATTTTTTAAGGCTAGTCTTGTAAATAAGCAAATGAAAGTTGGGTCGTAATAAGAAGCAAAATTATGGCCTCCAAGAAGATCACACTCACTAATCCCCAGAACTGTGAATTTGTAAACTTATATGGCAAAAGGGACTTTACAGTTGTAAGTAAATTTACTAACCATGTGACCTGAAAATAGGGAGATTATCCTGTATCATTGGGGGGAATCAACTTCCCCTGCAAAGGAGAGAGGAGAGAAAAAAAGGAAATTGGAGAGATTCTAATAAGAGAAATTCTAAGCACAGGAGGATTGAATACATCGTTGCTAGCTTTAAGATGAAGAGGGTTACGAGCCAGGGAATGCAGTGGCTTCTAGATGCAAAGAATGACTCCCACCAACAGCCAGCAAGGAGTGTCTACACAAGCAACAACTTGAATGAGCTAAGAAGTAGACTCCCCCCACCTGAGCCCCCTGATGAGAACCGAGGCCAGCACACACCTGGATTTCAACCTTGTGAGACCCTTAGCAGAGAGGCCAGCCAAGCTGGCTAGACTTCTGACCTACATAAACCGTGAGATAAGAAGTTTGTGTTGTTAAAACTTCTGTTTATGGTAATTTGTTAAGGCAGCAATAGAAAACCAATACAGACAGCAAGATTATGTATGATACACACAAGAGTCAGTGCTTATAGAAGGAGGGCTAGAGATGTGAAGAGAAGGAACAGAGCAGCCAAAAATAATGGAATGGGATAATAGAGGGTGATATTAATATTGTGTCATGAATTGAGGATGCCAATCAGCTCAGATATGTGAATCTGAGGTCAAGGAATATTACGCAGGAAAATATACTTGGTAACTATTTGTCCAAGAAATTTCAAGAGCACTCTCTGGTCTAGCAAAGGTGCAATTCTGCATGGAAGAAGAAATTAGACTCATTCCTGGCCAGGCCTCACATATCAGCCTTGCTTCTGTAGAAGTGGTCTTTCCCAACAGTGTTGGTGGGAAAGCTCAGTAGGCTGGCCGGAGGTCCCTCACTAACTTCTGTCCTTTTTCTTTCCTTCTCCAGTTTCACTCTGGTTCCTTCTCTCTGTACTTTGATATTTTGAAACAGCCTAGCCCCTTAATTCTATAGTAGATTTCATTCCTTTTTCTAACATTTCCACCAACCACACATTATTCCAGAAGTTCCCTTCTTGGTCTTCCAAATGAGTACCATATCTCTGTTCACAAATAAAGGTGGACAATATGAGTAATTTGCACTCAAGGCCTCTGTATGTCATGACTAAGACAATTGAATCCCCCGAAGCTCTGGCCAGATTTCAATTACTATTTCTTAAGTGAGAGAAGGGCCTGATGTTTCCACTGAACAATGGCCATGCACATGCACACAGACATACTCAGATCCACCATGGCTGTCCACAAGCCCAAGGGCAAGTAAAAATTGATCTTGGGTTTCCAGAATCCCCAGGAGTAATCTCTGGTCTTGTCACTCATGAGGTGACTTCTCCCTGTCAAATCAAGGAAAATCCTATGAGCTCTGAGCCCTCAGTTGATTTGTGCCTCGATCCCAGATGGAGAAAGCAACCCAGAGCGCCCGTCTGATCGCATTTGTGACAGTAATTATCCCGGAATCAGACACCAAGTCATTACCAGTGAATGAATTATTACTAGAAACAGTTAGTGTCCAATAATGAAGTTAATGGGAGGTAATATGACAGTCATTAGACTGACATGGCTCTTTTCATTGTTGAAGAAAGAAGAACTGCTATCACAGGCTGGCAACAGGCAGGCAGGATTAATCTACGTTAGGCAATGTTTATGACATATCTCCTGGACTCTGTTCTTGTGGTCTAAGGAATGGGCTGAGCTATGGTTAGGGTTTGTGTTTTCTGTTTGGAAGTCATCACCGGCTGGTCAGAAGGGAGCCCCTGTGCTTCCATAATGCGGAGAGTCTTGTAATTCTCTGGCCATAGGATAACCTTATACAAGGCTATGTTTTTGCAAAAGCTCTTCCCTCTGCCTACATCTTTTCTTTCATCTATAAAATTTCTATGCTTCCTTCCATCCTTAACACAAATACTACTTCCAGAGAAAATTTTCTATTAATCCTCCAGGAGGATTTAGCCTCCCCCACCTAGGATGTGCCACAGTGCCTTATTTAGACATCTATTGTTCCTTTCCAACATTGCATCCTTCAGACGTGTTGACCACGTCTGTGCTTCCTGTTTCACTGAGAACGGCTCGGAGGCAGGAGCTGTGTTCCTCATCCCTGTATCGCCAGCTACTAGGAAAGTACCTCCAGGTTCCCTACAAACAGCTGATGAAAGAGAAAAGGGAGGGAGATGGAGGCACGGAAACATGGAAGGAAGGGAGGAAGAGAAAGAAGAAAGGAAGAAGGGAGGGAAAACAGAAGAAGAAGGAAGAGAGGAAGGAACCAACTTTCTAATTCAGACTCCACAAGACATGACTGACAATACATCCTTTAATCCACCTCATCCTAAATCTCTTCATATGCCACACGAGGGGGATCATCCTTACTGCTCTGACTTTATGGGCTGAGGGGTAGATAGACGAGATAAAGTAGATATAGAATAGCACTTTGGGCTAAGATAAAGAATTTATAAATACAAAGGATTTTTATCTCCACGTTGTACAGGATAAAGACCATATCTTTTTGATATTGTATAAAAATATCCTTCGGTGTGATTCCACACCTCCCTGTGTGTACCTCTGTATATTCATTGATGGGTCTGAGAACACACGAATCCAGCTTGACTCAGCAGAAAGAGCAAGAGCTGTATGAGTAGGCAACGATACTCCTGCACCCAGAGATTGCAAAAGATACCTTAAATAACTGCCATCCGTACCAGCACCACTTAACAACATGACCTTATTTGCAGCCACAGGCATGACTCTGGCCAATGGCATCCTCCTCTAGGGTGGCTGTGGTACCCGTGACCCCAGCTCTGACCATGCCGCCTGCTTGGGCCGTTGAATAGGGAATTGGAGTTGGTCTGAGACAACTCATTTGTAATGACTAGAGCATTAATTATAAGTAATTTGGAAAATGTCTTGGTGACTATGCATGCATTGAGTGGAACCAATTAAACTGGTGAAGCCAGGCACTTAGGAGGCCAGGCAGCTGCTCTGCAGAGGGCTCAGGTGGGCAGGGAGCCGGGAGCTGTCCACCCAGCACCCGACAGCCCTACATTAGCTGGAAATGTCCTCTCTCCACAGCTGCCTTGGGCTGAACTGGTGATGTTAAGCAGAAGGGAATGAAGCATGGAATGGGGTCTGAGAGAAGAAGAAAGCCCCCATTATTTTTGCAAAATTAAACATACTTCTAAAAGTACTAAGGCTATTACTGGCTATTATCTGACATTAATATACAGGAGCTGATAATGGAAAGGGGTTGCTGATCTCTTAGACTAAATCCGCATATATTTAAGCAAGACACTTTAAAAAAAAGTCAAGGCAATTAGCAAATCAGGTCAAATGCAGATGTATCCCATCTAACTTATGATGGAATTTTTCAGCCTGGCTTGTGATCCACTAAGTTTTCTAGTGGGGAAAGCAGGTGTTTGGCAGATAACTCTTCCACCAACGCTGTTACCAGCACAACCTTCTTAACTAAGCTCACCCCTGACATGTCCAACTCTCTCAACTTCTAGGAAGTTATATTTCAATGAAATTCCTATTTCCTTTTCATTTTATGGCATATTTTTGGTACCAGTGAATTTGCATCATTTTTTGACATCTTCTAGTTTCCAATATATTTTATTCCCACATTTCATGTCTTTGATTTTCTCTCCTGGATGTTTTCTAGTATTTGTTTCCTATAGCAGGGGTCAGCAAACATTTTCCTAAAAGGGCCAGTTAGTAAATATTTTAGGCTTTAAAGATGATATGGTTTCTGTCACAGCTATTCAACCCTGCCATTGTAGCTCAAAAGCAGCCACAGACAATAAATCAGCAAAATAAGCATGGCCGTGTTCCAATTAACCTTTATTGATAAAAACAGGCAGGCACAGATTTGGCTTGGAGGCAAGAGTTTGCAACCTCGGTCCTATAGGAACTGAGTAAGAGAGAAGATTCTCCGACAATGAAACCTGTCCAGCCTCTATGGACTTCCATGGGCAGGAACACATTCCCCGCCACCTTAGGATCTCACGCGGAGGTATCCGGATGAGCCACGGTGGCCCGAACCCTCATGCTAACACTGGCCCAGAGCTGTTCTGTTAAAATGGAAGTCAGATCAAATCACTGTTCTGCTCAGAACCCCCAGTGGCTCCACATCTCACTTAGCATAAAGCATAAAGACTCAACATCATCTGCACACCCCTACCCACTACCCCTGATCTCATTTCTTTCCACTGGCTTCACTGGCCTCCTCATATTCTGCTAGGAAGCCAGGAAGACCTCTGCTTGGGATCTTTGTACTCATAGTCCCCTCTGCCTGACACATTCTTTCTCCAAAAATCTACATGTCCCACTCTCTCACCTCCTTCAGGTCTTTACTCAAGAGCTACCTTCTGAGGGCGCCAGGGTGGTTCAGTCAGTTAAGCATCTGACTCTTGATTTCAGCTCAGGTCATGATCTCAGGGTTGTAGGATCGAGCTCTTCATCGGGCTCCATGCTAAGAGTAGAGTCTGTTCACATGCTCTCTCTCTCTCTCTCTCCTTATCTTTCTCTCTCTCACATAAATAAGTTAATCTTAAAAAAAAAAAAAAAAAAAAAAAAAGACCTTCTCAGTGAGGTCTTTCCTGTTCATCTTGTCTTGCATCTTACCCGGCCTGGCATATATATCTCTTCTCCCTTCATGTTTTTCCCCTAGCGCTTACTACTGCTTAGTGTTATATACATAGATCCTCACTTACTTAGCATTATATAATATATATATTCACTGACTTTGTGTCCCTCCATTTTGCCTGTATATAGGCTTCTCAAGAGCAGTTTGCCTTTACTGCAGTATCCCCATTACCTAGAACAGTGCTCAGAACATAATAAATATTTGTTAAACGAATGCATCTTGGTCCATAATCCTGAGAGGATCCTCATTAAACGGAGGCGTCTTAAATTAAATGAGGTTTCTCTTTTGTCTGAATACACATTCCTTTACTCTCCACCCTCAGCATCTGCCTGCCTGGGAAAGATTAGAAATTGTTATAGAATTAATATAAAGAAAAAAACTGAGCTAATAGTCAATTCTGAAAGTCAAAATCTAGACTGTTGAAGCTCTGTAATAATCAGCAAGCCAGGCTATTGTCCTACGGCAGGATTACTCAAATCTCTTTATCTCCTTATTTAACACTTGGACACCTGGTCTCAACCAGCCCCGGACTCCATCCTAGGTTCTCTAAGTGTGAAGACCTGTTCTGTGAGGGAGGAGCTAAGGCAGAGGGTGGAGGAAGGAAAGCCCACCCTTGGGGGGTCCTGGGGAAGGTGGGAAGGAAAGGGATCAGGTACAGAGAGCAGCACAGACCCCCGACTTCTGGGATCTGGGCCTAGGTTCAGAGAAGGAGGTTTACTAGGTAAGAGGACAGAAGCACTAATGGGAGGAGGCATCCATCCTGTTACTCTTCTGGAACTCTGGAAAGACTCTTGCTAACCGGCAGCCTCCCACCAACCTAGGCTTTAGCCAGACATCATTCCTGGAGTGTGGTCAGGCAGACGGCAGCTCTGAGTTTAGGTTGACTGCACCACCCATCATTCCTGAGTTGAGATTCACCCGGTCCTCCATGGCAATGCAAGATGACCCCACAGGAGGGGCTGGGAGTGAACCAGCTAACCAGAGACATAGTGTGAGGCTCAGCAGTAAGGGCCAGTGGGAGTCAAGGCAAGGTCAAGGTCAAGGCAGCAGGGAGCTCCATGGAAGTGTTGGCTGAGCCAAGACAAAAGACACTGAGTTACATCAGCCACCCTCTTCAGCATCAGAAGTAGACGAGGGCCATCTACCCAGTGACAAGGCGGACAAGGGAACTGGCAGCGAGCACTAGCAGGAGGACCTAGCCACAGGGCTGGGGAGAAATGCCTCATGCAGCAGACCCTGTCTAGATCCTGCCAGTCCTGTGTCCTCTTTTGAGCGCATAGGAAAACTACATTTCTTAGCTCCCCATTCAGTTCAGCTGAGACCTTGTGACCAGGTTCTGATAAATGGCACGTGAGCACTATTAATGTTCACCCATGCACAGTCCCTTTATGCGCTCTCTTCCCAGAAAAGCACTAAGGTCACATATTGGAGAGAAAGGGATGTTTTGAAGGAAAAACAAAACAAAGCAAAACAAAGAAACGAAAGCAGTCCAAATCAAAGTCACTGCTTGGTGAAAAGCTGCCATTTCCACATCAAATGTGACGTGAAGGGGAGTTAAACCTTGTTTGTGTGAAGCCACAAAGGTTTATTTTTTCTTTTTTTGAGGAGGGTTGTTTGTTATACAAGCTGGCATTATTTGTCCTAATATATCTGCCCAATGCCAAGCCACACACCCCTCCTCCATATGCCCAAATTCCAAAGAAAGAGAAAAGCTCTGTAACTCTCAGACTTCTTTTTTCCCTAGAGTGAAATTAACACATTACCTGAAGGCATTATTTAACTTAAAATTGGACTAAGGTTATATAAGACTGGACATGCAGTTAATTTATTTTCACACTAAGTGGAAGTTCAGAAGAAAGAACAAGTTAATTACAGATGAAAGTAAAATTTCATATTTTATTCTTTTGCACCTCTGTGTGAAGTTGGGAGTTAAATTTGTGATCCCATTACGCACAATTTGAGAGAAAGATTTGAATAGCAATTCTAAGATTCTAATTCTAGCTTCTGAGATCCTACTAGTGAAAGGCAGGCTTGGGTCCAGGAAGGTATAGAAATGAGGAATGCGCACAAGGGTGATTCACAAAGCATGGCTCCTGCTCAGCTTCGGATGAATTTGTGATCTTGAGAAAGTCATTTAATGAATTTGAGCCTCACGTTCCTCACTTTATTATTTTTTTTTAAAGATTTTATTTATTTATTTGACAGAGAGAGACATGGCGAGAGAGGGAACACAAGCAGGGTGAGTGGGAGAGAGAGAAGCAGGCTTCCCGCAGAGCGGGGAGCCCGATGAGGGGCTCGATCCCAGGACCCTGGGATCATGACCTGAGCCAAAGGCAGACGCTTAATGACTGAGGCACCCAGGCACCCCTCGCTTTCCTTACTT
Organism: Phoca vitulina; assembly: GCF_004348235.1. NCBI lineage: Eukaryota > Metazoa > Chordata > Mammalia > Carnivora > Phocidae > Phoca > Phoca vitulina. The sequence goes on along the minus strand of NW_022589774.1, from coordinate 559,986 downwards.
TAAATGGAGAAGATGTGGGCTGCCTGGGTGGCTCAGTCGTTAAGCGTCTGCCTTTGGCTCAGGTCATGAACCCAGGTCCTGGGATTGAGCCCCTCATCGGGCTCCCTGCTCCGCGGGAAACCTGCTTCTCCTTCTCCCCACACCCCCTGCTTGTGTTCCCTCTCTCGCCGTGTCTCTCTCTGTCAAATAAATAAATAAAATTAAAAATAAATAAATAAATAAAATAAATGGAGAAGATGCTACCTCTGCTGAAAGCAGTGGGCGCTACACTGTATAGAAATTACTTAGCCCGGTGCCTGGCAGAGCATACCTGCACAATGATTAGCAGCTGAAACAATCATAAAAATGAACAGGAAGGGAAGACAGAGAATTCCAGAAGTGTGGAGTTGAAAGGAAACTTTTCTGCTTTAGGCCCTGCCTCCTGAAGGGATGCCATATTTCTTAACACTTAAGAAAAAATTTCTGGGGTGCCTGGGTGGCTCAGTCGGTTAAACGTCTGCCTTCAGCTTGGGTCATGATCTCAGGGTCTTGGGACAGAGCCCCATGTCAGGCTCCCTGCTCATTGGCGAGTCTGCTTCTCCCTCTCCCTCTGCTCCTCTCCCTCACCCCTCTCTCTTTCAAATAAATAAAATCTTAAAAAAAAAAAAAGAAAAGAAAAAATTTCTCTCCTCTCTAATCTGTGTCTGTCTGCCTCTTCTCTCTCTGTGTCTCTGTGTCTCTGTGTCTCTGTCTGTCTCTCTCTCTCTCTCTCTCTCTCTCTCTCTCTCACACACACACACACACACACACACTTACTCTCCATATAACAATTTTACTTGTATTCAAATGTGCTACTGAAACCTTCTGCAAAGATAATCAGGTCCTAACTTGGAACCTTACAAACTTGCAATTCAACATCATAACCTCACCTCCTTCCAAGTAGTCATTTGGGACGAGTTGCAACACCCCATCTTCAATAATAAACAGGTCTACTTTCCCCTAAGTGGAATGTGACCCCACCTGACCCCTAAAGGGACTGATATTACTAAAGATGTATATGCAGAGACAGGATGACCACCCAAGTAGGGTGTTGGGAGGGAGGGAAAATCATACTTTTTTTTTTTTTTCTGACTGCCTTTGATCTGCCCAGCTGTGAGGAATAACCTTTTGCTTCCTGCTGACCCTGCACCATTAGTTTCTGAAATAGAGAGCCTACTCTGGAAATCTGTAGGAGCTCATTCCCCATATAAATGGTGTCGGCTGCACCTAGGGTAAGATTTGCTGCTAGGAACTCCCTGGGCACTGGGCTACAGCCTTCTTTCTGCCCCCACTATAAGGAGGCACGAGCTGAGTTCCCTTCTATCTGCTCCTTGGCTTTTCATGCCATTTCTCATGCCCTTGGGAAACTCAAACCTCAGCCCAACAGACTAGAAACTCTGCCCCTTGGTTTAGTTCTTTCCTAAGGATAGGCCTAGCTGTATAACTTCAACATGAACTTGAATTCATCTCCTTGAGAACAATGCAGTTATCAAGGAAGTATTGCCCAAAGCCATTCTCCAACTCCACGTCCCCGTGGCCTTGGAGTTTACCCCAGTCTAGATCCACCTGAAGTTCTGATTCTTCTACTTCCCGGCCTTCGGTCTTGGCTCATGACCCTTTCCTGACAAGAGCCAGCAATGTGCTCCACCCTGCAAGGACAAGGACGGAAATGGTTGTTGAGCAGCTGAACATGCAAGACATTGTGCTACCCACTTTCATCAGTGAGTATATGTCTCAGTCTTTTTGAGTATATGGCACCCTTTCTAATATAAAAAAATTACCTTGATATGTTGATATTTTGACTATTTACTGATTGAAAAAATACATAATAACAAGGAGTTAATATGATTTCAATTAAATCTTTAAATGACTTTTTATTTTATTAATCCCAACAGCACACACACATGCTAACAATGCACACATACACACACACACATGTCTATTTGAAAATAAGTTGTATGAGTAAGAGTCAAACATATTCTTTACTCTTTCTGAAAGCAATGCTTAGCCTACGGCATCTAGAATAATCTTCGGCCCTCTCAGGGGCCGTAGCTCACAGGTAGATTCTTTACCACTAAGGTGGGATGAGTGGTGAGGCCCCCACTGGTTTTCTCCTACCACCTCACACTTGGCATCTGACATTTCCCTGCATATACCCAGGTTGGGCACAATCCCTCCTCACTAATTAACTCCACCCCTCTCGCCCTCCTCCAGAACCCATGTAAAAATGTAAGCAAGAGGGGCATTAATGCAGAGATTGCCTTTATTGTACTCTAATTTATAGAAAATAAAGAACTTATCATTTATAAGTGTTGCTATTTTCATTCTAATTTTAAAGGAGTTCTGTACCTCACAAGTGACCGTGGCACACCAGAACATCCTGACAATGGACTGGAAACCGCTGTGTATGTGGTTTTCATGATGGCGCAACAGCACATATTGGCCCTTACTTTTGCCTGGCAGTTGATGTACATTGCATTGTCTCACTTGATCCTTACCGTAACCCCCTGAGGGAGTTTACCAGAGAGGAAACTCAGACTGAGAGAGGTTAACAACTACCCAGCCCAAGTCCTAGGGTTCCTGAGTGGTTTCAAACTCAGTTCTGTTACCAAAACCCTTGCGGTGAACCATTGTTCTTGACTACATGTTTTTCTTAGGATAGTCCTAAAGGGAAAGGGATTTTGACCACTGCTAAATTCTTTTGAGTCTTTGCCATTTTTACCCATTCTTTTTTTTTTAAGGTTTTATTTATTTATTTATTTATTTATTTATTTATTTATTATTTATTTGAGAGAGAGAGAGAGAGAGAGAGCATGCATAGAGGGAGAGGGAGAAGCAGACTTCCCGCTGAGCAGAGAGCCCAACGTGGGGCTGGATCTCAGGACCCTGAGATCATGACCTGAGTCGAAGTCAGATGCTTAACCCACTGAGCCACCCAGGCGCTCCTGGACCCATTCTTAATATAGAGGGCTCAGTGAGGTCAGCTATTAAGATCCTGCCACTGATTAAAATTTATAGAAAACAGATCTGGGTTCCAACTGGGCCACTCAGGAAGTCCATGTTTCACTGTCTGTTTACCTCAATAACTTCAATGCAATGTGTGTAGTGATTCAAGTCAGATTCTAGAGCCAGACTGCCTGGATTAAAGTCCTGACACTACCTCTGGGAAACTGAGAAGACCTGAGCAAGCTACCTAAACTTTTCATGACTCAATTTCTTCATCTTAATGAGAAGAATAATAGTACCTCCGTTATGAGTTAATATACGTAAGTGCTTAGCACATTGCCTGACACATGATAGGAACTATATAGGTCTTAGCTATTATTTCTAGATACCGAGAAATGCTTTGCATTGAATATAGGGTCAGTCTTCCATCTTGAAACAAAAAGAGAGCCAATAAAAATAGAAAAGGAGATAAAGAGAGCTAACGTCCAGTGGCTAGCATCTATCTGACAGTGATTGTACAGCCTCTAAACACTCAGAGGTGTGGGTTTTCCTCAGTGAACTGTGAAACCAGGTGCATGTCCAGCAAAAGCTCTGCCCATGGCTGCATGAGGCAATGCTGGAATGAGGATGCAGACCCAGGTAATCTAACTCTTGCCTCACTTCTACCCACAATAACATGCTACAGATCTGTAATTGTACTCAAACTCAGTGACATTTGGGCAGAGACTGGAGAGAAAAATCACATGAAGAAAAACATAGCTCTTTGCCATTTAAAAATACCAAAATGAGTACATTACCCTTAGCATTTACATTGAACTTAAACTATTCCTTTATATTGGATAATGTGTAGCATGCATTACAAATGAGGACTTACAAAATGCTGTAGTTCGAGATGGCTGTGAAGTGGGCATGCATGATCCCTACCTCAACTAACGCACAGTCTGGTAAAGGAGATCAGAGACTTACGCATCACCATTCAGCTCATTGTGGATTTAATGTTTGGGATGATGAATGTGGGAAGGATAATACCAGAGGGAGAAGAAATTGTGAGTGAAGACACTGAAGGAGGAAAGAAAGGAGCCGGGGAAGATTGGATGGTAACGACAATAAAGTTATCAGTTAGAATTTCTGAAATTGTGTTAGAAACTGGTGAAAAAGCAGAAGTAGGGAAGATTTGGCTCCATTTCAGACCACAGACACCAACAGAAAGAAAGGTCAGTGATTCGCTGAATATTTCAATAAATTAGCACATCCAAGAACTGCAGGTTCCTCACATCCGGGGCTCTGGGGCCTCACTCATTTATTTCTCTACAAGCATCATCCAGGGCATGCGGGGAGTCGGGGTCTCCTTCCAGGAAGGTGTTGGCCCACCGGCTATCCACAGAACTAGAAAGCAGGCACATTAGTTCCCTGGGGTGTTGTAACAAAGCATCACAGACCAGGAGGCTTAAAATCATATAAATGTATTCCTTCATAGTTCTAAAAGTCAGAAGTCAGAGATCAAGGTCATCCTCTCTCTCATAAGGCTATAATGAGGAATCCCTCCTTGTGTCCTCCAGCTTCTGGTGGCTCCAGGCACTCCTTGGCTTGCGGTAACACTGCTCCAATCTCTGCCTCCAACTTCATGGGGCCACCTGCCCTGGGGGTCTGTGTAGCTTTTCTTCTTGGAAGTTCACCAGCCATTGAATTTAGAGGCCACCGGAACGCCAAGATGAGTTCAGCTTGAGATCCTTTAACCAATACATCTACAAAATCCTATTTTCAAATAAGGTGACATTCTAAGGTTCCAAGTGGGCATGGATGTTTTGGGGACACTATTCAACCCCCTCTAGCAGCCATGAGAACAAACACACAAGAATCAAATGCCAGGTTCGGAGGGGCCAGCTCAGCAGCCACCCCCTGCTACCCCTTCCTTGGTGCCCAGCATCAACAACGACAACACTCAGGTGCCCACCCTTGGGCCCCAGAGGACCCTTTGCCCCTAGGTATGGATTAGGCGTGTGCACTCTGAAGGTCGCCATTTTGAAAGGAGAATAAAATTTCTTTTTGAACACATGCTTCATTGAGCAGGAGTCTGAGGAGACAGCTCATGCTTCTCTCTTCCCAGAGGGCCGTCCTGAGCTTGTGGTAAAACTCTCTCAGGAAACTGCCGACGAGGGAACCATGACCTCCCATTAAACTCGCTGGTTAGAAAACATGACATGCAGAGATAAGGAGCAGAGGACCGAGGGGAGCAAACCTCTGGGGCTCCATACTCGGTCTCACATCACCCTGAATAACACAGACAGAAACGCCAAGAAAATGGGTCTTTCCTACTGGTGGCTGAGTGATGGCATTGACCCAGAAACAGGCGGGCGGCAGCCTGAGAACACATTGCTCCGGAGACGTGCCTGGCTCAGAAGAGTTCTGATTCTTCGATCAATACCACACACTTAAGCATTTAGTTTTTCTCCAGTTGTTTAAAGCAAGAGGTTTTAAACTGAGCCTGTGCCTAGACTTCTGGGAGAGTAAAAATCTTGAAAATGCACACCAAGCTAGGTGCTGTGTCTCTTCACCCAGCCATAGGGGGATAGGGTCTACGGGGATTTTCAATACTCAGAGGGGTCTCTCACCTCCCAAAAGATTAAGAACCACTAGGTTTCCCTTCTCCTCTTTGTGAATTTCATTTTTTTTTCTAAGATTTTATTTATTTATTTAATTTTTTTGACAGAGAAAGACAGCGAGAGAGGGAACACAAGCAGGGGGAGCTGGAGAGGGAGAAGCAGGCTTCCCGCCGGGCAGGAAGCCCGATGTGGGGCTCGATCCCAGGACCCCAGGATCATGACCTGAGCCGAAGGCAGACGCTTAACGACTGAGCCACCCAGGCGCCCCTCTTTGTGAATTTCAAATTCCTTGAGGGAGCTTTTGTTCTTATGTCCCAGATATAACACTAGAGGTTAGGGAGGAGGCATGGCCTAAACTCTTCATTTATTGATCGACTTACTTAGGTTTAAGAGCAGATAGTCAGAGACCTGAAGTCCCCTCCCCTGCTTTATCCCAGATCTTTTTGGAGAGGGCCCTGATGTAAATTGTTGCGGTCAGAATGGAAAAGTTAAGATGTTTGCTCCCAACAGTACCTGACATTCTATAAAACAGAACTGTTCACGGAGCAAACAATTGACATTAGTGGTCTGGCTGGTCAACATTTAATGAAACCCTTGGAGGCAGCTGTGAAGGAAGCCGGGCCTGTCAGTCTGTTTGCTGTGAAATTATACTGCTTGATCTCTAGCTAACAAGACTTGCTAAAACATCACAATTCCATGGATTGTTTCCGTGGTCTGAGGGGAAAAACTGTCCTGACTTGGTAAGCTCAGGGAGACAGAAGGCAAACCCTGCTGAGGGCACAGCCCTTTGGCTTGTGTTTATATGGCCTACGCACTAAAGCCGGTTTTTACATTTTTAAAGGATTCTAAAAATAAAAAGATACCCCTCCCGTCCAACAAAAAGAAGAATATGTCACAGCAGAGAATCACATATTTACCATCTAGCCCTTTAGAGAAAAAGTCTGCCAACCCTTGGTCTATATTATAGTAAAATGAAACTTTGGCTCCCCGACCAGTTTTAAAAATTGAGATAGTATAGAGTAGGGGGAGGTCACAGGCAAATCACAGTGGATGGGACTGAGTCCGAATCTTGACTCCACCCCTACTAGCTAGTGACCCTGGGCCTCAGACTTGTTATCTGCCAGTTGGGGATAATGAGAACACCTCATTGGTTCATTGTTGTCAGGAAAACACCACATTACCCTTTTAAGGCACTTAACAGACCAGCACAAGATAGAGCGAGGACTCAGTAAATCTTAATATGATTTAAAATGTTTTCATAAAAACAGTTTTAGGCAGGGAGAGGGATCTGAATGGATACATCCTAAATAGTAAACACTGTCCAGTGTTCAAATGCTTTCAGTGAGCACCACACTACAAGTGTCCTAAATCTTAGAGCAACCTCAAAATACTATCTAGCCCATCTCTCAGCCCGGAAGCGAATACAAATCCAAAGTTCCCCGATGAGACAACTGACCTCAGAGAGATTCATTAACTTCACAAAAGTCACTATCTCCTATTGTAACACAGAAAAATTATGTGTTCATTCATTCACTCAACAAACGCTTAACAAATAGCTGCCCGAGCCAAGCACTGCATGAAGCACGGGCACCAGAGAAAGGGAGAGGAAGACACGCTGCCCCTCATGAGTGTGACTAGTGGAGGCTGACAAAGAAACAAATGCAAGATATCACGTGCTATAGAGGCTAAAATAAGGGAGGAGATAGGCCTCTAGGTTGAGGAGAAACTCACCAGATGGTGTGAGCAGCATGTGCAAAGGCCCAGGGGCATACAAGAATCCAGCATGTGCTGGGAACTTCAGGGAGTTGGGCTGAAGTGAGGGGACCATGGTGAGGGTTACTAGGGTCCAGGGTCTGAGAGGCTGTGTAGGTTATGCTGAGGAGTTTGGCCCTCAGTCCATAGCGACTCTTCTTGGAGTTTCAAGCAAGGGAACGACATGGTTTGCACTTCAGAAAAATGGCCCTGGGAGCAGCAGGGTGTGTGACAGAAGGGGAGCCAACTGGAGGCAGGGAGGTCAATTAGGAGTCCGTTGCCAAAGACCAGAGAAGAGGATGTGGGGCAGCAGCTACTAGGGTGTCAGAAAGAGGAGGGAGAGAGAAGCGGGGCTGAAAGTCAGCTGGGCAGAATTTCATATTTATTTAGGTGGTGATATGGGAGAGGAGAAGGAAGAGGGTAGGATGAGTCCCGTATTTCGAGCCGAATGAGCAGAGTGGAGTGATTTAGTTGAAACAGAACAGTGCGATTTGGGAGGGAAAGTCGTCTGGTTTGTTTGGGACCTGATGGATTTGAGGGTCTTGCGAGAGGCATCCAGGCGGTGGGATCTGGTGTACAAGGACTGAGCCTCTGATGGGAGGTCCAGGCTGGGGACACAGGTGTGTGAGGAACCAAGACTCAGGAAACAGGGGCAAGCCTGGAAATAGATGCAATTTTCATGTCAGGTAAGAACCTAAGAAACACCAGCATTTAAGGTGTAGACAAAGGAAGAGAACATGAAAGACAAACATCAAATTCCAATTGAGAAGGACCAAGCTGCTGTTGCTTCTGCCTTTTGTTCATTTTGCCATTTCTTGGTCTGTTTGCTTCTACCAGTGAAGACACAGAATTTTCATAGGCTTTGGAAACTGTAGCAGAAAAGAGGAACATTTTGGAAAAGTGGAATTGGAAGGAGCCAACCAGCGGAACAGGGCTTGCTGAATGGTGAGGGGGGTAGGGCAAGAGCACAGGCGGAGGGCTGACTCCACCAAACTGACTCTCTCTCCTGCAGCCCTCTCCTGTCACTCCCCTCACCCCCTCCAACGTGTCTACTGAAACACTACTTTCGGGAGTCAATACTCTATTTCTTACAGCTTGTGATTAATAATCCAGGCTCTGGGGGCGCCTGGGTGGCTCAGTCGGTTAGGTGTCTGCCTTCGGCTCAGGTCATGATCTCAGGGTCCTGGGATCGAGCCCCACATCGGGCTCCCTGCTCAGTGGGGAGTCTGTTTCTCCCTCTCCTTCTGCCCCTCCCCCTGCTTGTGCTCTCTCTCTCTCTCAAATCAATTAAAAAAATAAAGTAATCCAGGCTCTGGAACCACAGTTCTTGGAACCAAATGCTGGCTCCACCACTCACTAACTAAGAGCTTTGGACTCATTACTTCTCTGTGCTTTGGTTTACTAATCTCCTAAACAGGGATAACAATAGGACCTCTCTCAAAGGATTATTGAGAAAATCAAATAAGCTAACATTCGTAAAGTACATTGAACAGTCCCAAGTATCCCATAGGCACTAAATGAATTGAGATTATATCCTTTTTTTTTTTTTTTTTACTGTATTTCTCCATGGTAGCATTTATCATAATTTTAATTCAATAAGTAACTCGTATAATTATTTATTTAACTTCTGACAACCTCCAATTGAATATAAGATCCCTGAGGGCCTGGAACAATCTTTCTCCTTCCTCATTATATTCTGAGGGAGTGGCAGGAGCTAAGCCATCGAGGAATATTTGTGGAATCAATTGAATTTATTTGACCGAGAATACTGAGGTGGGGGTTAGAAAGAGCCCTAGATAAGATGCACCCCAATGGCGGGACTACAGAGGAAGTAAGGTTTGAAGGGAGCTCGGTGACTTTGAAGAACAGTTCAATGGGAGCAAAAGGAGAAGCGAGTTCAAATAAGATATTTTATCAACGATTGACAAGTATTTGACATTTAGTGCCCCGTTCCGAAGAGAAAGAAAAAAGGTTATTTGTGCTAATGATCTGATGGTGAGGGAGGTTGTTAAGATAGTTATCACCACATCCATCTGGAATGGGGAGAGGTATTGTCTCTAAAGTCAGCCGGAAGGATTTGCACCTCCACTTGTCTATAAACGTGGAAAGTATCTCAATTACTTCAAATCTGAAATGGGGGAGATCATACCTTCTTGCCAAGTTGTGATGAACAAATGAAAATATGTATATAATGCACGAGACACATAGTAAGTGTTCAGTAAGTGGTAGCCGCTCTTACAATAATAATGATTATTCATGCAGAGTAGTTGTATTCCTGAGTGATTGTATGCAAATCAGTAGGTACTTGAAATGCGTCTTGCGTTTGCTCCATAAAAGAATCTTATGTTGAAGTCTTTTGTAAAACATAAAATCAGCCAGCGAAGTGGTGACCCCTCCCCCCTTTATTTAAATTGTATAGTACTTTTATGAATGCTGGAGTAGGATGATGCATAGCAATGGGACTACCGTATTAGCGCCTGTGGGCAAATTTGTACACCTGTCACACAGGTCCTGGTCCCTCTTGGGGCAGTGACCAGAAGAGTCCTGTTGCTCAGTCTGGAGACTGGAGCTGAGGAGAGACTCCCATGAGACAGCACAATGGTTTTCTCTCAGGTTTGACCAGGAAGGTATGACAGCGGGAAGTCTTGAGTAGTGCGTAGTTAAGACATGGATTTCAATCTTAACTTCACCACTTACTAGTCACATGGCCGTGAGCTAGGTAATTAATCTATTTGAGACTTCGTTTCTTCACCCGTAAAGTGGGCTTCATAATACCCATAGCATAAGGTTTTGGGAACCAGGAAATTAAACAATGCATGTGAACCACTTTACAGGCACATATTATCAGTTAATAAAGGGCAGATGCTTCATTCTCATTCTCAACGACCCCCGCCCCCATGCAGGTACAGACTAAGATGAAAGATGCCAGGATCCCAGGCAGAGGGCCATCGGGGTTCGCAAGGCCTTGAAGTGGTAGAGGGTAGGAGCCGCACGTCTCGTAGAAGGATGTGCGAGCACCAGGAACCCATAACGGAAGTGGGCCAGGATATTTAAAATATGTTTCTATTTCCCCCACTTCTTTCACTCTCAATCTCTCTTAGTGTTTGTAAAGCCTTACCAAAGGTCCATCTTGTCTGCATGGGAGCAGGGGCCCCAAGGAAGGCATTAGGGCCGAGCTTGGGCTAAAGGAAGCACAAGCCAAACACATGGGCCAACGTCCTGAGGATCCCCACGAACTTGGCTGGTGGCCCCTCCCTCGTGAAGATTCCCCTTCGAGAGCTAGTCGTCAGGGGTTGAGGTCTGAACCCATAAGGGAGCGAGATCTCTCCAGTTAGCTTCTGAGTCAATCTGCCTCATAGAGATGGTATGCACCTGAATCTGCCAAGGGCTCTTTGTCTCATCACCAAATCACCAGATGAAAGAAAGGGGAGAGAGAAAGAGAGAGAAGCATGAGGGGCATTATCTATGGAAGGGCAGAGCGGGTAGTAAGTCTCCCTGAAGCCCCCTCAACTCCTCCCCTCCCTCTCAGTTCCCGGTCCCACTGCTAATCTTCAAAATGCAGCCTGATGGCCAGCCCCTGCACACTGGGAGCCGGGGCTCATCCGCCCGTCCTGTCCTGGGGCTGCCTCTCCTAAGGCCATTGGCCAGAGCTGCCTCTCAATCGCTGGAATACAGCCCAGCCAGGGCCTCAGGCAACACATTCCTGCTCCGGCCCCAGCCTCCCCGGCTCTGCTCCCCAGGTTTAATTTCACGTTCATCTGAAGTATAGAGAAGGACATTTTCAGCAGATCAAAGGAACGCAGTGAGCATGAAAGAGACACAGTCACAGGGCAGGAGCAGGTGATGTGATCCCTACACAGAAAGACTAGCTGCTTTCAGGGAAGCTCTGGGGGCTGGGAAGGAGTGTGGCCTGAAGCCATCTTTGGGAAATGCAGAAATCTGCACACAGACTCAGGGCAGTCTGGAGCTTGGGGCAGTATTGCCCTGAGAGATTTGCTTCTGCAGAAAAGAGCCAATTCTGGGAGCACTGAGTTCAGCCCCGTAGCCCCCCTACCCACTCGTCCTTCTTACTCTTACCGCTGTGCAACATGCTTCCCAGAATGAAGAGAGATCTAAAGCACTGTCCATTATCTGTGTACGGCAGGGGTATACAGTATGGTGGAAAAAATAAGACTACTAAAATCAGTGAATAATATTAACTTACTTTATTCTGAAATGCAACCATCCAGAACACAGACATAAGCAGAGAAGAACTCTGAATTATGATATGTGTCAAAAAATCCCTGCCCAAAACAAAAGAGGATCTTGGGCTTCTGGCAATTATCTATATCTTGGTCTAAGCGGTAGTTGCCTGGATATTTACTTTGTAAAAATCCGTGGGACCATGCACTTATGATTAGTACAGTGACTCTGTTATATCTCAATTTAAAAAAAAAAAAAAGTTATGGAAAATTTCCTGCCCCAGGAATTGCAAAATTTTATTTATAGGAAAACTCCCTATGCCTTCCCTCAAACCTGTTTACTCTTGTTTCAGATAAAATTCAAACAAAGTGAATTACATAATTTCTTGGCCTTCATAAAATGGAAGTGATTGGATGCAGGGTTCGAGGGGCCAGCCATAGATTCTACTAGCCTCAGGTACATGGACGATGCGAAAAGTGTGACATATAAAAAGAGGTAGAGAAAATAGAGAGGAAAAAACAAGAACATAAAAATCATACCCAAGAAAACACGAAATAAAGTCATATCAGGCTCCTTAGAAGAGAAACAAAAGTCTCTATAAAACTCCAAAGCCCTGAGAGAACATTAAAATCCAGCCTCCCTCCCTGGCTGCGTGACCTTGGGCAAGTCATTTAACCTCTCTGGTCCTAGTGTCCTCATTTATGAAATGGAATCAATGATAGTGCCTGTCTTGCCGGGTTGTTTTGAAGACTAAATGATAAATGTTCACATGTAGTAGGCAGTCACAGATAATTAGTTTCTGGTATTATTTCTGTATTTGGGCACATTATAATAGTAGAATAATTTCAACCAGCTACCCAAAATAATAGTGGTAGAATCTTTGCAAGACATCAAGAAGAAAACATGCCCCTTGCCATCAAGTGGCTTGCAATCAAATGGCAAAAACAGCTCAAATTCAAGTCAGAATATGACAAACCTTTTGAGACGGACACTCCACAGAAAGAAAAAAAGACACATATAGTGCTCACTTTATACCAAATATTGTAGTAAGTCTCGTATATATTAATATATTTAACCCTTGTTAACAACCTAATGAGAAAGGTACAATTGTCATCCCCATATTTAACAGATGAGAAAACTGAGGCACGGAAAAATAAAATAATTTGCCCAGTCTTTAAGTGTCAGGGTCCTCAGATCTGGTCAGTCTGGTGTAAGCGTTCATGCTGTTAGTCATTTGTCTCACCTGAGCCAGGAAAAAATGTAAAATGTATTTCATAATTCATTTAAAATAAAGTAAATAGTATCTGAGTTAAGGCCTAAAGGGATCAAAACCAATATTTTTTTCCTTATTAGCAAGCAATAAAATTTTATTGAGGTGTAATTTACATACAATAAAATATACCCATTTTAAGTGCACAGTTCAATGAGCTGTAACAAATGTCTATCCTTATGTAACTATCATCCCCGAAATGATACAGAACAATCCCTAGGCCCAGAAAGTTCCCCTGTGTCCCTTTGAAGTCAGTCCAGACCCATGTAACCACAGATGTGTTTCTCTCATTATACATTAGTTGTGACTGTTTTAGAATTTTATATAAATGGAATCATACCATATGTATCTTTTATATCTTTCTTTCACTCAGCTTAATATTTTAAGATTCATCCACGTTGTGAGATAGATCTGTAGTTCATTCCTTTCTAGTGCCTAGTAGAAGTCCATTTTTTGAATATATTACAACTGGTTTATCAGTCATCATCTGATGGACATGTGGGTTGTTTCTGATTTGGGGCTAATATACATCAAGCTGCTATGAATATTCAAGTACAAGCTTCTGTAAGAACATAGGTTTTCATTTATTTTGAGTAAAATACCTCAGAGTGAAATTATTGGGTCATATATTAAGTGTATATGTAACTTAATGAGAAATTCCCCAACTATTTTCCAAAGTTATGGTATAATTTTACATTTCCACTAGCTAATGTCTTGGGGTTCAAGTTATTCCCCAGGCTCATCGACACTTGGGGTTGTCAGTTTTTATTTTAGCAATTCTAGTCAAGATACAGTGTGCATTGTGTTGCAGTTTTAATGATGTCAAGCATGTTTTTACATACTTATTGGCCATTTGTATATATTCTTCTGTGAATGAGATTTTTTTAGTCATTTTTTAAATTATTGAATTGTATAAGGTCTTCTGGATACAAACAAGTTCTTTGCCAAATATATGTAGTATGAATACTTTCTCCCAGTCTCTGGCTTCTAGGGCAACAACTGTTTGATACTCACATTTTTCTAAAAAAAAAAAAAAAAAAAAAAACACCTAAATTGTTCCTTGAGAGAGAGGTAAAAGATAGATAAATGGACAAAGGTGAGAATAAAGATAAAAAATAAACACAAACAATTTTAAGTATAAGACAGGTTCAAAGCCAGAGATGTGTAGAGAGTAAGGTAGAAAGGCAAGTTGGAGCCAGGTCAGGGAAGATGATATATACAGAAATTTGGAATTTATTTTTTATGCACTGGGAAGCCATAGAGATTTTCCAATAGGCCACTAATGCAATTAGAGCTCTGTTTTAGGGAAAGAAATAGATAAAATAATTGTATTTATTGTGGAACTCAATCAACAGATCTTAAAACTCATGGAGATTAGGGACGAAAGAGCAGATTTAGTTGATGAAGTTTCAGGTTCAAAACTAAGTGACTAACAGACTGATAACATCACACCATGGCTCAGAAGGTAAGAATAGAAGCTGCTTTTAAGAATCATAGGAATCAGGATTTGGACTTGTATTTGTGAGGTCTCCAGGACCTCTGGGTGCCATGCCTGCCCCATAGAAGCTGAAATGTGTTTTTCTCTGTAGAGAATGGACTCAGAGGTGTGAAATGAGAAGTCGTCTGTCATCTGCAAGGAGAAGACTGTTGAGACCAGGGGAATAGAATCATTTTGTTAAGGAATGAAGAAAACAAAAGAAGAAATTCAGTGACATTTAAGGAGTAAAAGGGAGAACAAGAGTAGGTTAAGGAAACTGAGAAAAAAAAAAGGGTGCAAAAAGTAGGAAGAAAACTGAAGGATACAGTGTTATGAACGCCTAGGAAAGTTTCAAAGAGTGGGATGTCAGTGTTGTCAAATGCTTCAGAGAGGTTGAGAATTTGGAACCATCAAGAAAAGTGTGCATTATGTTCAACATATTCTATGTTCAACATACTCTAAAAGGAGAAGTGTGCATGTACTTTTTAAATTTTCTTTTTATATGCTATATATTTTTGTAACATTTTCAAGTTAAAGTAGTAAGCTTGAGTTAACTTGGAAAATCATCTATGTAAGGAAAAACATAGAATTCCCTGATGGCAAATGAGACAGTGGAGTGGTTTTCAAAACTCTCTCTCTCTCTCTCTTTTTTTTCAACTAGATAACCTTTTCTTCAAACCAAACCTTACTCAGAAGCCCAATTTCTAAAACAGACAAGAAGCTATTCTTTTTTTTTTTTTTTAAGATTTTATTTATTTATTTGACAGAGAGAGAGAGACAAGAGTGAGAACACAAGCAGGAAGAGTGGGAAAGGGAAAAGCAGGCTTCCCGCTAAGCAGAGACTCCAGTGCGGGGCTCGATCCCAAGACCCTGGGATCATGACCTGAGCCAAAGGCAGACGCTTAACTGACTGAGCCACCCAGGCGCCCCTGAGTAAACTCCATTCGGATAAAGGCTTCCATACCCACATCCCGCACAGGGACCAATGGACGAATGCTATGAGCTTTGTGGGCCAACACAACATGCATGCATTTGCAGCAGGATGTCTGATGCCTCTTAACCTTTATATCAGTTATCTACTCTGCTGGGTGAAAAAACCACTCTGAAACCCAGAGACTTAAAAGAACCATCACGTGTTTATGTCATAGTTCTGTGGGTGGGTAAATTGGGCTGGGATCCGTTCAGTGGTTCCTCTACCCCGAGCTACCCTGAGCCAGGTTTGGCTGATCTTAGAGAGACTGGTACAGGCATCTCTGATTAACTGCTAGGCTAGCCTAGTAGTTGGCCTTAAACTCCTAAGTCTGGGTGCCTTCAACAAGAGAAAGGTATTTTCTCACAACTCTGGAGGCTTGCAGTCTGCTATCAAGATGTCAGCAAGGTTGATGTTTGTCCTGAGGTCCCCCTGTCCCCTTCCTTGGCTTGTAGATGGCTATCTTCTCCCTGGGTCTTCACATGGTTTTCCTTCTGTGCACACACGTCTGTCCAAATTTCCTCTTCGAATAAGGACCCCAGTCATATTGGATTCAGGCCCAATCTAACGACTTCAATGTACTTTAATAACCTCTTTAAAGACCTATATGCTGATTTAGCTACATTCTGAGATTCTGGGGGTCAGGACTTCGCATAATACATTTCCGAGGACACACAATTCAGCCCATAACAGTTAGCAGTCGGTCAAATGGTCTAAGAAGTTGCAGGTGGCACAGTTCTTCTCTGCTCCACATGGTCTCTGAACTTCCAGAAAGCTAGCCTGCATTTGTCCACACGACAGTGGTTACAGGCACCCCAAGAGAGAAGGAAGAAGAATGCAGGGCCTCTCCTGGCTTGAGCTCAAAACTAGCACGCCATCACTTCTGCCACATTCTAGTGGCCCAAGCACTGTCACAAAACCAGGCCAGATGGAAGGGGTGGACAAATGGGCCATGTGTACATTCTGTGATGGCCATTCTCCTTCCTTCCCTCCCCCGCACCCCAGGGAATAGTACATAGAACATAGTACAGCTTTCACTCTTAGGCTGAGACCCTGGAAAAACTAGGACTCAGTGAAATTTGTCCTCCAGCCCCATCCTCATCCCAACCTTCTTTCCAGGGCCTCCCCACTCTCTCCAACGCTCAGGCACTCCCTGCCTTCCCCCTTGTCTATCAGAAGAGAATCCAGTGCAATCATTCATCCTGAAGGTAAATGAGTATGCAGGTGACACCCTTTCTGGGGACAACCACATTTTAGTAACTACCTAGTTCTGAAGCTAAGGCATGGAGCACGGAGGCAGAACTTCTAGAGACACGAGGGAGTAGGAGAAAGTTCCTTTGTCCCATGAAAATTGCTTCTCCACAGGCAGCAAGAAAAGCCTTTTGTATGTTGCTCTGTTAGTTCCTTTCCGCCTGCTGAGCACACAGCCCCACACTTTGCAGTGGCTCAGTGAGCGTGTAAGGCCTGAGTGAGAGTGAAGGGCCTAGCGTCTTTTCTGTGTGAGTGTGGAGTGATCACGGAAGGATGTTAGTAGGAGCTAGGAATCAGGGAATATGGTTGCCAGTCTATTCTCAGCTACCATTTGATGGTTGGACCCTACATCAGACATTTTTAGCTTCTCTGAATCTCCGTTGTATTGTCATTTGCAAAATGAGAGATTTGGTGAGACGGTCTCTAGGATTGCTTTCGTTTCCAATTTCCTATAAATTCTAATGAAGTCTTCATTAGGTTCCATCCTCCCCTCTGCACAGCCAACCAGCCCACCGTCGAGCCTACTCAGCACGTGCGGGCCCATGCCTGGCTGCCACCGAGTCTGCAGCTCTGAACTACACACGACTAGGACCAGCTGGGAACGGGTGACAAACCATCCCACATGGTCTAGATTCTTCTAAGTGGCCCTGGGAAGATAATAAAACTATTAAGTCAGGGAGGAATTGTTGACGGATTTCTATCCACCAAGCAAGCCCAGTCATTAGGGCTCTGAACGGTTGGAGGCCCTCAGCCTCCTTCTGCTACCCTACTCCCCCCAAAGCCACGTCTAGTGTGTACATTGAAATGCTGGCTATTGTATACATTGTCTCTCTATACACCACACATCTGTCTGCCCAGCGGAGACACAGCCAGTTTCCAACTTCAAACACCAGTCTGTATATACAATGTGGGTGGGTTGAGTCTGGATCTGACCAGGACAAGGCCATGCGCCCCCAGATATTTAATGGCCCCGTCTTGACAATCTACCATGATAACAAATGTGAAAAAAAATAAACAGGGACAGGACTTTTTTCCTTTTTTTCCAAACTCAGCATCAAAATTTATTGAGAGATCTTACTGTGCAATAGCCAGAGGTAATGTGAACGAAGGAGAAGCTCTAAGTTCTACTTACTGTGTGGAAAGTAGTTCGTATGCTTTATCATCGCTCAGGACCTGTCAGGCTCAGTTAGTTGGGTGGACATGGATTGCCTCAAACGGCATTTGCTAGACATTTGTTTTCCGAACACACTACACCTCCTTAGGAAGGTGAATCCCGAGAGATAAAACGTTTGGAGGTTGATTTGGGGTTTACCAAGTCGCTCCCCTTTAAAACTCAGTCTCCGAAGGGAAAAACAGGAACTGTGTGTAGAGCGGGATCACCTATCGGAGCTTAGTTAAGCTTCTGCTAGACACTACCTGAAAGTGAGTGCTTTTTTTTTTTTTTTTTGGAAGCAGAGAATTTATTTCTGTTCACAAATAAGGCTGTTTCTCCAGTAACCTCAAGGCTCCAAAATTCAGTATTTCCAATCTCCGGAATTTCACTGACTACCTCCACAAAGATATCATGTGGCAATGCATTCCAGTGGGTTCTCCTGAGGCCTTTGAGCAGTTCTGCATTGCAAGGTCATTGCTCAGTATATTATTAGCATGGCAATAAAGAACACATACAGCTACATTCAGGACAAGATGAAAAAGTAAATAAAAAAAAAAAAAAAATACCAGCGCTTTTTAAGCTTCTCCACAGCCATAAGTGGGGGTTACAAATAGTTACCAAAAAATACATACCTGCATCCTCCTGGCTCTGGAAGTTGAAGAGACTAGCCCTGCAACAGCTCAAGTGTAATAGGAAGCAGAGTACCATTGAGTGTTTACATGAAGTGGATGGTAACAGACCACACGGGAACTTTAGGAATTTCAAGAAAGTCAAGAACTTTTGTGTAGGGTAGTCAGGGAGGGGGTGTAGGGAGACTCCTAAGGTGACCCCCGGCATCCCCATCCCCTGGTGTGCATGCCCTGTACAATCCCTGCTCCTTGAGTGTGGGTGGGCCTGACCTAATCAGGTGAGCCTTTTCAAAAAGGTTTAAGAGACTGGAGACAGAAGTCAGACAGATCCCAAGCTGCAGCAGATGCTCTCCTGTCTGCCTTGAAGAAGCAAACTCCTATGTTGGAGAGAGGACCACATGGCAGAAAATGGAAGACAGCCTTTAGTAGCTGAGAGGCTGCTGGCTGCTGGCCAGCAAGAAAGTAAGGAGTTCCCTCCTACAACTGCAAGGAACTGAATTCTGCCAACAGCCTCATGAGCTTGAGGACTGTGAGCTCCATAAAAGAATGAGACCTGGATGACACCTTGATTTCAGTCCTGTGAGACTCTGAACAGAGAGCCCATCTAAGCCGTGCCTGGACTCATGGCCTGAAGAGACTGGGTGTTTTAAAGCCCCTAAGTTTGTGGTGATTTCTAACACAGCAAGAGAAAGCAAATGCACGAGGCTTCTTCTGAGAGCAGACTTAATGAGCAGAGCTCCGAAGCAGAGGCTGACAGCTTGCAGAAGTTCAAAGGAGCCAGGAAATAGCCATGCCGTGGAGAAAGGAAGAGGTGGGTAATATAAGCAAAGGCCCTGTCCAAGGTAACCCCATGAAAAAGGAGACCTTTACCGTATTTGTCATTTTGATGCATGCAACATGTTTACCTGGTGAGAGGGTCACCAGTCATTATGCCCATTGCACATGAGAAAACTGAGGTCTCTAGATGTTTGTCCGTTAGGCGTTGACACATGATTAACCAGAGACAGAGTTAGCTTTCTGAAACGAAAAAAATCTGGTTGAAATATATGAAATGCCTTTCATTCCTATAACCTAGAAGATAAGATTGAAATTCCTCAACCAGTGTACGAGGCCCTTCGTTTACTTCTCGTCACTCAACCTCCCTGCTACACTCTAGCCAAGCCACCCCCCCCCCCCACACACACACAGGCACACACCCCTCTCCCATGCATTCCTGCACTGGGCAGATGGTTCCTGCCATAGGGACCGTCTTCCACCCTCATCCGCCCTCACCCAGCTTCTCATCCCAAGCTTGCTCAGGTATGGATCTCCTACCCTTGTTTTCAGACTCTGGTCGAAAGCAATTTCTCCCCTGAAGCTCTCCTCTGTGACCCCACTTAACACCCCAGGTACCAACTCTCCTTAGTGACCCTGTAGCACACTGAACACACCTCTGTTAGGACTTCAGAATGATAAAGCAATAATGTCAATAAGAGTTTACATTTATTGAGTCCATATCCAAAGCCATGTACTATGCCTTTGACATGCATTATCACGTCGTATTTTTATCACTTTTTTTTATGTGTTTACATGCCTCTCTACTAAATGGTGAATCTTTCAAAGGCAAGGATGATGGCTTTTTCATTCTTGTATCCCCCAGAGCTTTGCAGAGTGTAGAAGGCACTCAAAATATATTTAATAAATGAGTTAAAAGAGTCAGAAGTAGGGCTGGAGTTCAGGTGTCTGGATCGCAGTGCAGAGTTATTGCTGCCATCCCATCATGATAAAATGAATGTACAAGGGCTTTGTGAAATTACAAAACACTGTGTGAATGGAAGGTAGAAGATGCCAAACCAACTCCTCCTTTCTGTGCCCCTCTCTTCACTCCTGTCTGTCTCTTGCTGCCAAAATAATTTTAGATTATGTGAAAGCTTAATAGCAGCGCCTGTCTACTTCATCCAGCCCAGACAGCCAGAAATATAAAGAGTGTGTATGACTTCACGACAGTGGGAAGCATCATGAAGGCTGGGGCCACGAGAACCAGGGTATCTGGCAAATGGGGCATAGCAGTCTGGCCATATTCGTGGGGGACCCAGAATTCTTTGAGCGCCCAGGAAGCCCAAGCAGCAGAAGGGAGCGAGCTCCCAGGTGGGGCCTCTGGAAGACTGGTGTGTGCTCACCTAGTCCTTAGAATTCTGTGCTGAATTCCAAGCATTGCTCTGGTAAACAAGGCAGTCGATGTGACTCTTAAATGAGCGTACCAAACTCATTATCATCTGAGTAACTAGAATTCTCCTTATTCAAACCCTGCTGTTCGGAGAGAGGTAACAATCGTTCTGTGTAGTACTCACCTAGCCTTTGTCTCTGGCTCTTGCGTTTAGGCAAAAGTTGACTATTAAATCAGCTACCAGCCAGCATCGTGCTCTGTTCTGCTGACCTTAGGGCTCAGCCAGAAAAATCAGACAAAGACATTTTTCCTCTCAATTTAATATAACAGGCTCTATCAGGGCTTCATGTATCTTATCTTTTTTTTTTTTTTCCAAATAGCAAGGTATACAATTCTTTCCTTATTTTGCAATTGCCTGTGACTCTCGAACCTCCCTCCTTCTCACTCTCCCCCTGCCAACTGCCACCCACCCCACAGAGCACAGACCATCCCTAATGTGGGCTGCATGAGCAAATATTTGATGGAGTGAGAATAAAAGGAAAACATACTAGCGTCCAGCCTGCATAGTTAGCACTGGGCTTCGGAAGAGCAAATTGAGGCCAATTAAAGGTATAACACTTAGGAATAGCTAGCAAGACCCTACTTTATTTTCTATGGAGGAGAAAACATTCTTACAGCTTTTTACCTGAGGAGCAGAGGGAAATAGCCTATTCTTTTGTATTATGTTTGAGGGTAATCCTTGCCTCCGCCCAGTGCAATTCAAGAAACCTTATGTAAAGCAGAATCAGGAGCCAGAAGAGACACAGATGAGAAACAGTTGCTACCCTCCAGAAATTGACAATCTAGCAGCAAACTATGATTGATCAGTTAAGAAACAAACAAATACTCTAAGCAAAGCAGAACCAGGATAAATGATACCTTAGAAAAGGGAGGCAGAGGGATGTGTGATGGGGAAAATGACATTTACTGGGACAGCCTTCTGATGCTTCTCAACTTCCCTTTTCCTGGAACATGGGGCAACCAAAAGCTATTCCAGTTCAAATTCCTGAATAATAAAAAAAAAATGCAGAATTTTCCACTATAAAACAATGGTTACATTCCTAAAAAGTACCACATTATCAAAAATTGAATTACAAAAACAATTATTCTAATAGGGGAAAAAAGGGTTGAGGCTGGAAACTTTTTGATATGTAAACACCGTTATTTTCCCGCCAGGAATTTCAGCAATGAGAATGTTTTTACTAGGTCGACTTGTATTTTGTTATTTTAGGCAATATATTAGCTCATCAAAGCTGACAATAAGAAACCTAAACATTCCTGGCAAATCTGAGCAGACGTGAGACAAGACCAAAATCAGTAAGTTTTGAGGCTATTCAAATCAATTACAGCCCCATTTGGGGCGGATCGTCTTACGCCGCTAATTTCCGGGTTCAGCTCCGTTCAGTTTCCCTCTCAGAGAGAGGATGGTGCACACCTGCACTGTTGAGCTCTACAGTGACCATGGGACTTACCTGGGCCAGCGAAATGTGAGCAGAAATGACAGGTACCACTTTCAAGCAGAGGCTTTCAGAGGTCCACTGTCTTTACCACCAAAGCAACCCTTGCCAGGGAATGCTTTTTCAGAGTTCTGGAGTAAAGATGACCATGGATCAGAGCCCCAGTCAACCCAAGATGTGGGCACATAGCATAGAGGGAGAAATAAACCTTTGTTGTTGTAAGTCAGTAAGATTTAGGGCCCCTTTGTTACCACAAGATAACCCACTTCATTCTAACTGATACACAAGTACAAAAAAATAAACGTGAACTGAGCAGGTAGCAATTCAAGTAAAATAATTCAACTAAAACAACTACCTAGAAGCCCAGTGGTTTTTCCCAATTGTGATCCTTATTAGCAATTACAGTCTACATAACGCTACCATTTTTTGAAGACTCTCTACAGACACTTTCATACATTATCTCATTTGATCCTCTCAACAATGGTAATGAGGTAGCTTTCAATCTCCATTGGATAGACAAGAAAACTGAAAGCCAAAGAGGTTAAGTGATTTGTCAAATGTCATTCACCTCTTAAGTGCCAAAAGTGGGAGTTCTTCTGTTTGATTCCGAAGTTTGCCATCCTATGACCCTTTCACAGGGCCAGTTAAGGAATAAAGTAATTGGCCACACAAAGTGACCTCCGAACACAACTTTGAAGTCATAAAAACTGGGATCATGCTAATGTGATCTGAATTATGTTTCTTAGCCTCCTGAGACAGTTTTCTCTTCTGTAAAATGGAGGTAACACTCTGTCCAGTGTTGTTAGGGGAGTAAATACAGTTACCAGCACCTGTCCGGCACTTATCAGCTCCCAATGAATGACTGTCAGTGTGATCAGTGGCGGTCCTGATACAGCCCAGGCATACTCAGACTGAAGAGGGAAAGAGGCATTCTTTCCAGGAACCTAGATAAGCAGGCCCTTCCTGCATCCTCCTGAGGCCAGGGCACAGCAGGGACGCAAGTCGACTGAGATGCGAAGCCGGGTCACAGGGCAGGTTAGGAGTCACCCCGGGGACAGGGCCATGGGGCCGATGCAGGGAGCCACAGATCTGGCTCCTCCCTCCATGGAATTGGCCAAGCCCGAATGGCAAGGGACAGCCGTCAGCAAGCCCCCTAACAGATGGCCCCATGAAATACAGGAACAGGTTGGACGCCGATGGCCAGAAAAAGAGAGCTTAGAGGAGCAGGGCCTGGCTGCGGATGAAGGCAGAGAGAGAGGGCTGCAAACAAGAGCCAGTCTGTGACTTGTCCTGGCCCCTGACTAGCAATGAGCGGGTGGAAGCAGCTGAGGGCATTAATGACAGGAGCTAATGACGTGAAAACACTTAAGCAAGGGGCCTTCGAGGAGCTGTTGTTGCTGCTGAAAAGCCTCGCCACCGAACAAAGCAATTAGCCGGTCACCCCGCCGCCCAGCCCCTCCTCGGCCCGCCTCCCTTTTCCCACCTTTCCAGACGTCAGACCATTCATCCCTTTGTCTCCCAGCCCGGACCGCAGCCGCCCAGACCCGCACACAGAAACGCAGCAGCTGGAGCCCGGCCTCTGACGAACGGCTGTCTCCCAAAGCAGCCCCACCCGAGGCGGCTGGCGCTGCCCAGCGGCGCGGCCTCCCAGGCACCTTTCCATCTCCCCACTTTTGCCCTGAGTTGTTGGCGAAGAAGTTACCTGCATTTATATATTTCAGCCTATGGCCCTGACCTTTTCGCCTAACACAAAGAAGAGACCTACTGGTTTTTGCAGCTGGGGGAAGGGGGGGCAGTAATTCGAAAATAATTTTGGGTTTGGGCACTCCTCTACCCAAAAAGGAAGAGTACTAGGCTGGAAGTGGAGGCAAAGTAAGGCTTTGGGGTTCTTGCTCTCGCTTCTACTCATCTTTTAAGATTTATCTTAGGCATACCCATTCTAGAATCCTTCCCAGTCCATGAACTCTCCCCTCCTGGTACATTCCCATTACAAAAGGTGTTGCCATGCGATGCTCAGAGGTGATGGCCCCTTCTTGTCTGCCTTTCTGTCTCCCTTCTTCTCAAGACTCCGAGCTCACAGAGGGCCTCTTTTGATCCTCAGCATCCAGCACATGGGTCCCATGCAGTACCTAGTTCAAGTTTCTGAGATATGCAACTTCCAAATCTATAAGTAGGGATGATAATATATGCCCTATTTCATGTTCCAATTTGATATTTTAGGATCAAGTATGACAGCAAAACTGGAGAGTGTTTGGAAATGTACAATGACAAATGAATTACAAATGTTAGGCATTGTGCATCTCTGCTTTCCTCATTCACTCACACAACATGTTCTGGGCACATATTATGTGCTAGCTACTAGGCTGGCACAGATGGAGCCCCTCTTTGAAGCCCCCTTCCCACCCACTAATCTCACGGTCTCACCCCCTCCGGCCCTGTACTTAGCCTCTGGCCCACACCCGAACCCACCCTCGATGAGTTCTGCCTCCCTTTGCTGGGGTCCAAACTCCAAACTTACTATCTACCATCCATAAAAAGATCAACAATCATATTTTGAGTGCCAACTACAAGTAGGACATGGGACCAGGCATGGAAAGGAGCAATAAATACACAGTGGGTAAGGTACTGAGTCTCCCCCACAAGAAGATAGAACATAATATAAACAGAAAGTGGAAAAAGTTAGGAAGATATATGCTAAAAAATGAGGTCACAATTCAAAGAAGGGAGAGGATTCATGAACTGACCCATTAGAAAAGTCTTACGGAAAGGAAATTTGAATCTGATCATAAAGAATGGAAAGGCTGCAGGAGGTAGACATTATATAAGGAAAGCTATTTTCAGAAAATTAGAGCTCTAAGTCTCCTTAGAGGGTCAATCTTCAACCTCTTCATCATACAGATGAGAAAATAGAGGCAAAGAGAAATTCAATAATTTGCCCAAGATCACTAAGCTAGTCACTGGAGGGCCCACGATACAAACCCTGCAGCCCACACTTTGGCCAGAAAATGATACGACCAGAATCTGCTTTAAGCAAAAGACAAAGAAGCAAAAGAGAGAGAGGGCAAGAAAAAAGAGAAAGGAAGAAGAGGGAAAGAGAAAAAGAGGGAAAAGGAAAACCAAAGAAAAATATCTCAGAGAATGGGAGACCTGAATTAAGCTACTAAAAGTCCAGAAGTAAAATGATGAAAACCTGGTGAAAGGTTGTAGCTGTGGGAATGGGAAGAAATGGATAATTCTGGAAAGGTGCAGTGTTAGTCTAACCCGGCTGGTCTCACAAGGAACTATAGACTAGGTGGCTTATAAACAAGAGAAATTTATTTCTCACCATTCTGGAAGCTGGACATCCAAGGTCAGGGGGCCAGCATGGTCGGGCTCTGGTGAGAACCTAGATCCTAGTTCATAGACAGCCATCTTCTAGCTGTACCCCCAAACAGCCTGTGGGGGACACAAACATTCAGTCAGTCCACAGCAGATAGGTTCAAAGACTTTGATAACTGTATGTAGTGAGATGAAGGGGCAGTAGAATTCCAAGATTTCAAGCTTGGGGAACCATTGAAAAAATCCTTGAGACACCTGCATTCCCCTAAGTATACCATCCCACTCCCCAATACTGCCGCAGCTGTGAGCAGGGCTCTGTGAGGAGCTCAAACCCACCCAAATGCTAATTTTTCCTGCCTTGCGAGAAGAAAATGCTGTCGAGTAGGAAGTGGAGAATGATTTTTTCTCACTACAGGGCTCCTCTATCATGGCAATAATATTATCAAGTTAGTAAATAATTGATCTCAAATGATTACCTAGGTTTTGGAGTTATACAATCCATCCTACTTCATCCAAAGGCACATCACCCAGGGTTATGCCATCCTGACTGCTCACAGGGGCTCTGGGGGGAGGGGGTGTGCAAATTCCTCTCAATCTTATCTCCAATCAGAAGACACCAGCTTTGTTGAGACTTAGCCACGTTCAAATCTAGGATGTGCCCAAACACGACAGAGGCATTGTTTTCTCTCCCTCGGCCCTCCGTATGTTAAAAACATCTATTAAAATGTGTCTGGGATGGAAGACACCCAACACGCTGTCATTAATTTAAGGAAATAAAATTACACCATATGAAGGGTTATCATACGGAAGATGGTGACCAGCTGTTCTCCATCTCCTCTGTGCAAGAGTAAGGAAAGTGGGAGGGAGTTCAATTTGAAATTGAATTGGGAGTGGGGACTTGACAGAAGGGTGGAAGCATAGCCAATGAGGGCTACAAGACAGACAAACAGCCGAGTTGTGGTAAATGGGGATATCAGATTATTGTGGGGGTGGGTGGGGCAGGGAGGGGCTCAAGGCAAAATGAGGTTTTGTTTCTTTTCTTCTCTTGGGTGTCTAAGTTTCGAGTTTCTCTTTTTTCACCTCTTTCTGGAAAAATACTGCTTTTTAAAATTTTCACAAAGGGTAGAAACAATTGAGGCATTTTCATTTAAATATAGATCAAGGCCCTTTAGTAAATGAATAAAGCAGGAGGTAGATTGTCAGAAGTACCTTCCTCAGAGTAGCTCGTAGGACGCAGCCTCGTGTAGCATCCAGTCCGGCCCTGCCTAGAGAATTCAGAACCTGCCTGGATGTGGAAAATGGGCAGGGTAAATTTGAAGTTTCTCCCGATTTAAGGAAGTTCTAATTCCAACTTGGCCCAAGGCTAAATTGCGAGTGATCTGGTTTATTCATCAGTTACCCACAGATCTGCACCTTCTCTAGGACCGTTTCCCTTTCCTTTTTTAGTTATCCAGAGCGACAGTCCCCATCAAAATGTGTTTTTAACAACAACAGCAAATTATATCAGTCACTTGAGACTACCATGAATTGAAATCACTTGCTGTCTCTTTTCCAGTTGCGCTTGTATGTAAGCTTCAATTCTCGCTAGCAAGTATGAGGAAAGGAGTCTAGCTGGCAGGCAGGGTATGGCTAGGGGAGCAGGAGGAAATTAATCTGCAAAGGCAGGACGGGGCCATGCCTTGCGTTGTCCTGAATCCCACCAGGATGAGGAGCTTCTACTCCACTCAGATGACATGGAGTGACTTGAAGATTTTGTCAGGTATCACATAAGCCACAAGATCACAGCTGGCTCTCCGTCCCATTCATAATGAGTTAGCTAATTTTTCACTTGTTAACATAATTTTAAAGTTTTACCTTCACCATTGGGTTTTGCTTCCTGATTGGGTAACACGTGGCCGGGAATGACCACAGATTAGCCTGTTTCGTGATCACCTTGTTTTTCCTTCCTTTCCTTCTTCAAGTGCCTGAGTTCTCCCATTTGGGTCTAGAATAGAAACAGTTCTCATTGAAAGGAACAGAAGGAGAAAAGCTTTTGAATAATAATCCTTGGCATTCAGATTGCCATTTTTCTAGCATTGAGGAACAGTTCAGTTGAAAACCTGGCATTGCCCCCAAGTTGAGGACTGTTGGTAATCAGTAAGAGAAACAGGAGCAAGGTGAAGAAAGAGGGTGGAGGATAAATTAGCTCCATAGAGAGGCATGAAAGCTTGGAGTGTGTTTTTCTGTCCCCTCAAAGCAAGAGGCCAGGCGCCTCTGTTTTCCCTGGCAACTCTACAGCAAGCATGAACCCAGTCTCCACATCAGCAGGAAACTTGAAAACAGTAAGGTCACAGAGTCAGTTTGGTCCCCTTCAAATCAAAGCTGTATTCATTTTGTTCCTAAGGGTTGTAAAGTTGTTGGTAATGATTTGCTCCCCCCACTGACAATCTATGCCAAAGTTTCAGCCTCTCTGGAAATGGTTGTGATCTGAACTCTTTCAAGGGGAAAGAAAGAAAAAAACAAAACAAAACAAGAAAAATGAAAGAAAACACACACAACTCCCACATATCTCCGGCTCTTTTAATGGACAAGTTGACAAGAGTCCTTAACTAGCGTCTCTCCAGGTCCCCACCATAATTACAGGCTGGGAAGGAGGACTGTGTTCCCTGTGATTAGAGACTGTTTGTGCTTCTGTCGGTTTGGGAACAAAGAGGAGGAGGCATTTTCAAGAACTTGAGGCCAAACATTTTTCACGAGGGAATTTACTCAATCACTTGCTAAATAATTTCAAAGATGGTCATTTCATCATTAAAACATTCCTTTAAAAATTTACCACAGACTTGCTGAGAGCTGAATTTGATTGGTGGCACCTTGGAAATGATGCGCTTGATTTAGCCCCACTCTCTCCTAAAACCGTACCAACCACGTGCCCTTTCCCATCGGTGTCCCACGAGTTGAGTCAGCCTCTCACCTTTCCCCTGCCCAGATGGTGATGAAGATACACAGTATACAACTCCTAAGCAGCTCCCTTTCCCTCTTTTGTCACAAGAATCCATCAACCTGGAGAGAGAGAGGGGAAAAAAGCCTGGGGAAGTGAAAAGAGAAAGGAGGGGTCTGATCACCAGCAGCCCTTTCGGAAAGCACTAGAATTAGGGAAAAGTTTTCTTTACTGCAAGAAATCTCTTTATAGCCTGATATTGGTGATATGACTAGCCCAGTAGGGAATGGGAAACAGGAGAAAGAAACCTATTTAAGATACCCTTAAAACTCAAGGTATTTGAGCCAAGAACTTGGCAGGGAAATACATTTCCACTCTTTACTGACATCCAATATTGTACCATCAGTGGCCCAAGTACTATCAAAATTTCCATCAAGCACCCCCTCTTCCCCTTCTACAACTAACCAAAATCCCCCCCATTTCCAAAATGCAGTTCAGATCTCCCTCCCCCCATGTTGCTTTCCTTAGCCACCACATCCCACCCTGGTCTCCCCTGATTTTCACTTCCAATCACTACCACAAAGTCCAGTTTCTCATTAGTCAACACCTCTGTCAAGAGCTGAACCCAGAGCTAGAGAGACTCTGCAGAGACTGACACAGATGCTTCCATAGTACAGTTATCAGGGTGTGGCAGGGGAAGGTGGTGTGGAGAGATGGGGCTGACCTCCTTGAACATCTGCCACAGAGCAAGCTCTTCTCCACATAAGGAAAAACAGGCGTACTTCTCACAGGGGGGAGGGAGCTGAAATTGTCACTTGGAGAAGGGAAGGTAGGTGTTAAGTGGGAAGGAGGGAGAGGAATGGAAAAGGGACCCTTGAGCGTGCAGAGAGGTCTGCTTCCTCCTAAGTCCCTCGAGGCTGATACATCAAAGGGAGAAAAGAGGAGATGGGTTTGGGAAAGATGCTATCATGAAAGGTGCTCCTGAATTGAATTAATATGGCATTTTCTGTGGTTGGCAATGGGTATGGAGAGTCTGTGTGTGTGTAGAAAAGGCATTTGTGGAATTTATGTTCTCCCTAAGTATGGAAATTTGATCACAGCACCATAGATACCCAAGACAGGTCAGATAGGAAAGGCACAACAAGGCTTTTATTTTATAGCTCTGGGGAAAGTTTGTATATTTCCATTATGGTATCTTTACATACCTCTTCCATTACTCCCTCCTCACCACACACACACACGCACACGCCCACGTACACGCATGCACGCCCGCACGCACTTTGTTCATTCTTTCCTAATAACAAGGTATGTTTTTGCTCTCTCTCCCTCCAAATTGTCCCCACTCCCAGCCTGTAATGCTCATTCTCTTTTCCAGATTATTTAAAATCATCAGGCAATGTTGTCACCTCCATTAAACCTTCCCTGATGGTTTGCTTTGACAAACAGCATTGTTCCCCTCTCAGAAGTCCCTCTGCATTAAAAGTCTGCTCTCTGTTCCCTAGTACATGCATGCTCTGTGTGTACATGTGCATGTGTGTGGGTACCTGCTGTTCCCATGGAACCAAAGTTTCTTGAGGTCTAAGCAAGGGAACTCCTTAAACATAGAGTAGATCTCATTAACAGCTAGTTGACCAGTTGGATATTGGACAAAACCCAGGTGGCTATGTTTACTGCCCACTATGTCTGCTATCAAACCCTAGCAATTTGGAAGGTATTGTGTTGTCATTCCCCTTTGTCAATGATGAAGGACACTTGGAAAGACCCAGAAGAGCTTTGGGAGTACTCTTCCCTTTTCCTGATATCCAGCC
The DNA here is from genome assembly GCF_004348235.1 of Phoca vitulina. NCBI lineage: Eukaryota > Metazoa > Chordata > Mammalia > Carnivora > Phocidae > Phoca > Phoca vitulina. The sequence continues at coordinate 530,050 of NW_022589774.1, read as the reverse complement.
TTGACTCGGCCATCTTCTTACCCAGGGCCCTAGGAACCTGCTCATCTCCACTGCCTCAGGTAGGGCATAAGCACCATTTCCCATCAGTACCAAACCAAGCACAAAGTCTTGGAGTCATAGGGTCCCAAGCAATCCCACCTGGACAATGTATTCATTCCACTGCCAAGGAAGTTAACAAATCATCCTCTCCCCATCCCCAAGTTTTTATCTTTTCCATAAAAATAGGGAGTTCAATTATTTCCAAAGTTTTGGCAAAAATTACTTCTGCTTTTCTTTCTATATCTTTAACTGATTCTTTCCAAAGCAAATGGAACTGACCATCTAATGGGTAACACGGGAATAAGAAACTTGGGCTTGCTTGACTCAGCACCTTCTGGGTTTCTGAAACCGCACAGAGTGAGCACACTCACTGCTGCTCCTGTTTCCAAATGAAGGGTGGGGTCTCTGATGAACTTATAGCCATGGGCCTGGAGGCTCATGACTCTCTGCTTCTATTTAATGCCTAATTAATAGACAACAGAGAATGATTTTAAGTAAGTGTGACCATAGATACAAACCACACCTTCTCAACTCCAGTATTACAAATAAAAGCTTATATTTTGACCCATACGTTTTCTTCCACTTTCTACTTCTCATTTGATTCAAAAGTCAGTGAGAACTTAAGGGAGGAGAGCAATCATCAACCTGAAAACCCCAACAATTCATGCACTGATTGAGAAACTTGAGGTAAGTCCAGACTTTCATTTGGAAATCGAAGTAACCCACGGAGAGGTTGATGCTTCTATGCAGTGGGGGCAGAAACTTTAGGTTTTCATGTTTTGGTTCAGTGTGGGTCACATGGGATTTGACTTTTATAGGACAGAGAAACCTTTTGTGACTATGTCCATGAGCAGGTGGCTATTTTTTGTTTAAGGTGCCAGGCTATGTTTTAAATGCTCAGTCCTATTTTAACAGATCTGGAATTTTCATACACAAACTGAATGAGTCTTAGAAGGAGGCACAGGCTACTCAGACCTCTGCCAATGTTTCATCACCTACAATCACCTACAAATATACTTAGAAGACCAGAAGGGACACCCCATATTGTAAGGCTGAAGCCTGTAAGTCGGGGTACTTGTTCTACAATGTTCTTCTTCCTCCTATTTTGCAGAGGAATCATGATGATGATTTGTATTAATTCTACTTCTTTATTATGATAATTTTCTGGTTTTGAATCTCCAAGTCTATATTGATTAAATTCTCCATTTAGGACTACTGGAATGTAACCAAGGGACAAATGGACATCCTCTAGAGATTGGAAATTAAAGTGGCCCTTTTGACATTGACTCTGGATGCAACAGCAGGTCGTGACATCACATTGTCTTCTAATAGGAAGAGGTGGCACAGACGTGTGTCCGTATATATGACAATGCCACTAATAATAGCTCCCATTTATTAAGCATTCACTTCTGATCCCTTCTCAGTGTTTTATAAGTATTTTCTGGCAGCAACTCTCCAACGTGATTGCTGTCTTTATGTCCATTTTATCAGTGAGGACACTCAAGAATAGAAAGGTTTAAGTAGCTTTCTTAAGGATATAATAAAACTAAAATGGCGAAGCCAAGATTCACACTCAGTCAGTCTGACTCCAGAGCCTACACTCTTCACTACTGAGCTTTAAAGATAGTTATTTATTTAGGCAGAAATATGTCTAGAGCTAAATGTGTGAGAAGAGAAAGCAAGGAATGGAATGTACTAGACAATTCTGCAGAGCTTCTTGCCCACTCCCCCATCTGACCATAGCTGATTGAACCACAGGAGGACACTCGCCACAAAAATAATGAATCCATAAGCTGATGAGCATCTTATGACTACTACCTAAAAGACAAGTTAGTTAATGAAATTTTCTCCAAGGACTTAAACTAAGATACATAGAGATACTTGCCAATACTAAAGTCGGTTTGGCACTGGAAGGCTATGTAATTTTAGGTATCAGGGTAGCCATTTGGGACCATATGGAAAAATGAGTAAGTAGAAAAATCTGGCTGGTGGAAGGAGAACAGAATAGAAATTTAGAGAAAATCTGAGATAAACATGCAATATCTAAGAGAAAAAAAATTATTCTTCTATTTTTTTTTTTTTTGAGCTTTCTTGCGTGTGTCTGTTTTTTTCTCTTGCAACTTAAGCAGTCCAACAACACAGTATTACAATTGGCTTTCTATTGTAGTTACCTGGGGACTAAACACAATGTCTGGATCACAGTAGGTGCTCAATAAATGCTTTTCAAATAAAAGGGTAAGAAAGATGGATCCTGAATAAACACAAATTCTGAGACCCTGTGCTGAACAACCAGGTGACTTTCTCAGCATACCTATTGCTCTCAACTATACAGCAGAATATTTTTCAAAATACTTGATTGGGTACAAGGTCTTGAACCTTCTACCCTCAAGTGTCTGGATCTCATAGGCACTGTAAATCTTGGAAGAACAATAATAGTTGTGTGCTTCCTTCACAATCCAAAGAGACTCTGATATCGCCAAGAACCCTATCCCAAATAGGGTTGCCCCATAAAATGAAAGATGCCCAACTAAATTTGAATTTCAGATAAACAACAAATAATTGTTTGTTATGGGTGTCTCAAAATTGCATCATACATACATATACTAAAAACAAATTCATTGTTTACCTGAAATTCAAATTTAACTTAACATCCTGTATTTTTATTTGCTACATCTGGCAATCATCAAGGATCAGTTTTCCCCCAAATAACCAGGCCAATCCAAGAAGTCCAGTTCTTGGAGTTGTCTTCTCACGGCACCTCACCTCACCTAGAATATGGTGGATTCCCTTCTGCCCATACCCCATCCACCCACAGGGGCACAGGTACACACATGGATGCACAGACACACAGACACACACACACACACACACACATACACACACATTTCAAAAGGAAGCCCTAATACTTTTTGATGCTTAAGAGTTAGAAGTTACTAGATTCAAAGCATTGTTAAATTCATTTAAAAAATCCTGGTGAACACAGCAATACATTGACGTTTTCCTTCACTTTCAGTAAGGAGGAGTTTAGTGTCACCAACATGACTTCCTCTGCTCCTAAAGGATACTCAGGGTCACTTTGCTTGCCTTTCAACATGTGGAAGTGTTTCAGCAAATGTATCCCTAACCTGCTACATTGAGCAATTCTTCAAATTATGAGCAAGAGTTGCTGCTACCGATCCTTCTTTAGTAGGACACCTGAGACATCATAGAATCCCTCCAATAGGAAGACACCTACCCCTGTTACCCAAGTATGCTTAGAGAAAAGGAGGTGGGGAATATGGCCTAGAGGCTTCTTGCCACAGTGTTTCCCAGCTACCAACATCACCCCCTCCTGCCACACACAGCCCATGTCTAGGGGTGTTCAGTCATCGCCCCTCTCCCAGCGGATACACAATCATGATCCCAGCTGGCCTCTGTGCCAAAATCACAACTTCAGTTTTTCATCATTTCTCTAAGACATTACCAAACTTCCCTCCTTTGCCTCACTTAGTCCCCACAGTGACCACCTGGTGTGGTGAGGAAAGTGGGGCCAGAGGGGGCTCAGTCAAGGGACTTGCCCAATGTCACGATGAGATGCTGGTAGAACTGGAACCAGTAGAGCTGAGACTCCACATCTGACCTTGCCCTTCCCAGCCCAGAAATTCTCCCCATCCCCCTGTACCTGACTCAGGTAAGAATGCATGGCCCGTGTGATGATAAGGTTTGCTGGCAGATGCCATATCCTCTCTCTGTGCAGGGCTGGGGCAGGGACTGGCCCCACCTGACAGCTGGGAATGCAGAGAAAATTAAAAATACATTTCCTAAACCAGTGAGAAAAGCACAGTGGGTCAAAGGAGGGCTGGGATTTGAAGATGCCCAGGCACCAAAATAGACTGGTATGTCTGAGCCGAGGGCAAGAGGTGCTGCTTGTCAGTTATCCAGGGCACATGCGATCGCTGCAGAGGGCACAAGTGCTCCTAAACCATTGCACTAGATGTTAAATGAAGCAATTAAAGATGAAGGGGACATTTTAATTACCAGGCTTGGCTGGCTCCGAAGGGGCCCAAGTTTCAAGCAAATGTGAAGACTCAATTATGCTGAACGGGAACAAGTCACCTGGCATCGTGGGGCTGATTATCCAGAAGTCTGGGTGGCGGAAAAGGGATTCCAAAGAAAAAAACAAAGGAGAAAAGAGAAGCTACGTGACAAAAAAATTCATAAGACAGCAGGAAAATGCAAGAGATCCATAACATCCTGAAGCGTAGAATCCACCTGCCTCTCGAGGGAGAACAGGTAAATTAGTCCCATTAGCAATTTTAGAAATCCCTTCCTTTCTTCCCTCTAATGGATATACGATTTTTTATTTTTTCAGCTTCGAATAGCTCATGAACTTTTCACCTTTCCATCTTTCCCAAGCCAGAATTTCTGCTTGCCTCCATCACCAGCAACCCGAAGACAGATGTCGCAGCAATTCTGGAGCTAGTCTGTCCTTTCTGGAAACATGCAAACAAGAGACACCCCGGGAGTAAAGAGAGAGAGTGACTGATGTTGGGGGTGCCATATATCATTTTTCATTGTTTGGAAGTAATAATAATTGAAACTCCAATTTGTACAGAAATACAGTATTTTCTTTCTACTTCCTCTCTTTCTAGCCTGTTTTAATATAAACTGGAATCGCAAAAGCAAAGTAAATACTTTTTACATCAGTGAGAAATGTGTCTAGAGAAATCTCTCAATTTCCCAAATTTAAGGCTACCACTATTTTAGGTACCATAAAATGCGTCATGTCTACAAGCAGATCAGTTTTCAAGCAGATACAGAATCACCTAAACTCACCCACTGGTCAAGCCATTTACTATTATCCACTAGCCTTGCAGCATGTTGGATTCACATAAGCTAATTTTTTAGATCCAGATTTGAAACTAGAACCTAAAAATCTGGGCTTCTGGCCCTAACACTTCCCCTAGGCAATGCTACAGGCTATCTTCGGGGTTTTGCTTAATTTCTAAAAATAAATGCATGGTCCAGGGCGCCTGGGTGGCTCAGTTGGTTAAGCGACTGCCTTCGGCTCAGGTCATGATCCTGGAGTCCCGGGATCGAGTCCCACATCGGGCTCCCTGCTCGGCGGGGAGTCTGCTTCTCCCTCTGACCCTCTTCCCTCTCATGCTCTCTCTCATTCTCTCTCTCTCAAATAAATAAATAAAATCTTTAAAAAAAATAAATAAATAAAAATAAAAATAAAAATAAATGCATGGTCCAATTAACCTCGGGTGGATTTCTCATAGGGTTCCATATTTGCAATTCCTAAGCTGACATATTCTGGCCTCACAGAACCTCTTTGCCCAACTGTAAAAATGCCTAGAACTATAGATTAGAGTTATCAATTTATTGTCGCCCCGTCTCCTTATTTCCACAGGGGCCAGCTAAGATCACTGTCCACCATCAGGAGGATGTCTGCTCACTCGCTGGCTGAGAGGAAGGGCTACAACTCCCCTGGATGGGACTCACCTCCCTTGTCCGCCGGGAAAAGGCTCTTTTCAGGCTGGAAGTCATAGGCACCATGGGGAACGAGTTGACAGCTGAACAGAAGAGGGGACAATAGCTGCTTGAGAAGAGCAGGCTAGCCCCTGAGAATGAGGCCCGCCCGCTAATGAGTGGAACCATCCCTCTACTGCACGCTGAGGGAAGGACTGAGGGCTCTCAGCCAACAGGCATTGTCTTCAGTTCCCAGAGGCAAGACCTGTTTGCCAAAGTCAAAAGTCGGTGCCCCACCATCAGGACCTGAGGAAGATCTTCGTAAGTCAGCGGGTCTGCTCTCGTGAAGTTAGCTATCAGTATTGTCTAAGCAAAAGCATTTCTGCATATGACTGGGGAGATGGGATGACTAGGTGGCACTGGGCACATCCCTAAGACTCCCCCAGGAGAACTACGTCCCAGCCCTCGCATTCACTCAGCCCCATCCCCACCTCACAATGACAGGAACAAAGGCACCAAGTTGGCACCACAGACCTTCACGGTCCCTCTCGTGCCTCTCTCCCTCCTTTCCCACACACTGACCTTCACGGTCCCTCTTGTGCCTCTTTCCCTCCTTTCCCACACTTGCTGCCCTCAAATCAATTTGTACAAAGTAGTCCTTCCACACCCCCCTGAAATAGCTAGGAAAGCGTGGGTTCTGTTTTGACCAATGGGGAAACCGAGGCAGAAAGCATCATTGAGCAAGGGGCCCAGGGACTGGTGAATTCCGGTTCTCACTTCTCCACCCAGCAGAATGGACGTTCCCTTTCCCTTTCTCCCTGTAATTAAATCAGACTGTCACCACTTCGGTAAAAACAACATTTGTTTAGGGAGGAAAGGGGGACGCGCTGTGTGGTGCTGCCTTCCCTTTGAGCCGCCCTGACAGAAACAGCACCGGGCCCTGTGTGCCTGCCGGCTCCCCTTTGTAGTAGGCTCCATTCATCATTGCCTTTGGGGCGGCTAAGTGGAGGGCTGGAAAGAGAAACAAAAAATGACACAAGCTTCCAAAAACACAGTGGTGGGTTTTTTTTTTCTCTCTTTTCTTTTCCTTTTCATTTAAAAGTCCAAAATGTAAAGTGCAGGGCTCAATCAGAGGGCTAATGCTTTCCATTTCAAAGGTCCTTTAATCTGAGGAGACAATTCGCAAACATCTCTTCTCCGAGCGTCCCCTTTCCCAGCCCATTAATAATACACTGCTGCTGCCTACGGTAGTTGGGGTGGTGTGTGCAAATCCACTCGTTCATCCTCCCCGCTCTGTATTTGTACCTGCTACCCTCCTGATCTGAAATGTATGCTACAGCTCTACCCTGTTTTAAGAAAGCCCCTAGCAAAGAGGCAAATTGCCCCCATTTTGAAAGGTTTTGGAAAACAAGAGAGAGAGCAAAAGCTGCTAAAGGCAGTGCACACTGGGAGTTGAGAAGCCTGGGTTCAACTCATTCATCCATTAATGCATTAATGTGTGTCTGTTCTCCTCTAAAGGAGCACGTACTATGTCCCAGGCCCTCTGCTAAGGATGGAGGTTAAAAGGTGAATAAGACACAGATCTCCCTCAAGCATTCCAGGCCTGGTTCAGCCAGTGATCAGCTATGTCCTTGAGATAGTTGCTCAAGCAATGTGGGTCTCAGATCTCCCTTTTGAAGAAGAAAAATAATAGCTGGCTTCCCTCTAGCTTGCAGAGCGAGAAGGTAGTAAACCTGTGCATTTAAGTGTTTCTTTACAGATCATTAACTACTATGGGGAATGGAGGGTCATAGGAATAATAGAATTTTTGAGCTAGAAGGAACCAAAGAAATCAACTCTTCTAGCCTTTTCGTATCAGAAGGGAGTCTGAGAACTAAAATGTTAAGGAGCCCCTGTCTGTTGAAAATCTATTCAAAATGAAAACAAAATACTTACGAAATGATCATGGAAGATAGAGGGTTAGGTTAGGGAATTTATACCAATTCTTTTCGGAGGGAGGAGCTCTCAGAAATAGCAATCAGGAAAACCGGGTTCTAGTCTTGGATTTTTCACAAACCAGCTAAGTCCATGGATGAATTATTCAATGTCTTGTGAGTCCCAGTTCTGTCACCTGTAAGAGGAGAAATAAGAATAATAAAAACATGGTAAAATAGGAAGACAATGGGCTTTGGAGTCCTACAGATCTGGGTTTGAGTTCTGCCTCTGCCACATTTTAGCTGTGTGACCTTGGGTACGTGGTGCTGCCAAAAGGCTAAAAGTGACTCTCTGAGCCTCGGCTTCCACTTCCGTAAAGTGGGCACAACTCCACCTCCCTAATGGGGTTGTTGGGATTAAACATGGTGAAGCATATAAAGCACTTTAAACATGCTGAGTACTTTTAATGGATGTTAATTCCCTCCTTTCCTAGATAACCTCTTCTAGCATTAAAATTCTATGACTGTGAAATATCTCCTAAAATGTGATCTCATATAAGTATACTGGCTTTACTACTTTCTCACCCTACAAGGTAGGGAGGAGCCAGACACTTTTCTTCTAATAGAAGATGGAATGGGGATCCGAAAGTGTGGCAGCTCACTCAAGGTCACAGCAGGTTAGCCACAGAAATGGGAGTTGAACCTGGCATCCTGACTTCTAGCTTGGAGGCATGTTTCAAAACAGCCATCTGTCACTAAAAGAGGGAGTCTCCTTACCTCCCATCAGCCACCTTAGAACGAACTTAAATGGTTCAAAGGAACAGTAAAAAGAAGGAAAAAAACCCATACAAACCATACTTGTGCTGTGAGTGCCACTGATACTTCATTTAATCTTCTCCATAACCCCCTGGGGTAGGAAGTATCCCCATTTTATAGATGAGGATATGGGGGAACAAAGGGGTAACGGAATTTCCCAAGGTGCCCAAGACTGGTGGGCAATGAAGCCAGAATTCATCCAGATACAAAGTAAGTGTTCTTACCTCATATCACACAGCCTTGGGGTCATCATCATGGTCCATGCATTTAGGGTAAATCTCAGCAGAGATCTTTGTATCACTCAATCTCTATGGCTGTGTGAGGAATCTTTTCTTCTATTCCACAATCTCATTCATGATCTTTGATACGAAACCCCAAAAATTATTTCCCAGCCTGAAATCTACTTATACCTTTCTTCTACATGATTGCCCGGAACCAAAGAGAAAGGTCAAAGAGATCTGAAGTTTCTGGGGACACAAGTCAACACCTCTGACCATCCCTGGGTAAACACACCTGGTGATTTCAGAGGCATCAAAGAAGGGACTTAGGGGACCCAGAACTCGGGAACATGTGGCATGCTTTAAGGCTAAAGCCAGCATCTGATGATAAATGAAAAAAGTCTTTTCAAACAGAATGAATGTAAATGAGAAAAGAAGCCCCTGGTTAGGGAAGTTATTCTAGCAAGTGGCTATATAAATGTCTTTATATTGTTATTTCCAATATTAGTTTGTTGTTCCTCCATGAAAGCTGATTTATTTGAAATGTTATTACTAGAAACACCCTAATCTTTTGGTAATAATTCATATACTGGAAGATTACAGTTTTGGAAGGCAGCCCAGCGCTGTCTGGAATCCTATTTATGGATTAAAGGATTTGAACAGCATTGCAAGCAAGATCTCTAAAGAGTAGGATAATGTAAACCTGGTTCCATATAAAATGCTTTACCCCAGCTATAGTAACCCCATTACAGTCAGATTGTTAGAGGACACTGGGTATGAGGACTTTCATTACACTAAACCAGGATATCACTGCCCCTGAAGAGCAGGGATTTTCAAGCCCAATTGCCCCTTGTTTTGATGGACTATGCTTAACTTTGCATTTCCCCTTTCTCCTAGGACACGCCAACCTCACATGATAGGTCTGGACTTCTTGAAAGGCTATATCCAGGTGGAGGATGAAAAGTAATTTGTCACAGCAAAGGCAGTCGTGAAGCTAAGACAGTTTATCCACAGACCTAGGATAATGTGTACCAAGTGCTTTTTGTTCTTGGAAACCTTCATGTTAAGATTGATCCCACTCTACCAAAAGAGCTCCTTCAGTAAGTAGTCCTGGTCTTGATGCTGGAAGAACCCAGAGAAGATTAACTAAATCTGACAAGAGCAGGCAAGAATCATTATTGACCATCATGAGAGCAAATCACTAAACAGACCCAGATGAGCTACCAAGAAGAAGGAGCCCTGGCACGCTCTCTTCCTTTGGAGGGCCACTGGGGAGCCCTGATAACAACAAGTGATGGGGAGGCCCTGGGAGTTGCACTCAGGGTCACCTGGCTCTGCTCTATTGGCTGTGTTGCCATGAGCTGATCATTTAACCTCTTCATTTTTAAAGAGATAACATCTACTTGCAAGGCTGTTAGGAGAATTTTATGAGGTCATAGATGACAAATGCCCAACACAAAAAGGGTGATGAAGGAATGGCAGCAGTACCCATAACTATATCAAACAATGGGCACAATTCAGAAAGATGGTCACCAGTCTCTAAATCAAAGACTCTGAATTCAGTACTTCACTTTGCTATCACAAACTCCTACAAGGTGCCAAACCAGAAGTGCAATTAGAACTGGCGGGGGCTCAACAGAAGGAGATAGAGAGGGAGGGAAGGCGGAGAGAGAAAAGATAGAGCAATGTCACATTCCCCTTCAGCAAAGACACTGCCTATTAACATAGAGTCATCAAGCATCCCGTGAACATCATCTGCCACATAAATAATGGATAATAATTCTAATTATACCACCATCTAAAACTTGACTTAGGAAGTCTTTATTTTTTTACTCCAACTTATTTCAGTCACCTCAACCAAGTCCTATTTTATTTTATAACTTCTAGGCTCTGCTCAAGGATCCAGATCTCTGTTCTGACTTTAGACACAGTACAGGAGGGGAAATTTCTCCTTAGGCCCATCGTGAAAAAGGGAAGCATTTGAGGGCAGTTGGAGGCTCTAGAGAATCACAGAGCAATATTTATAGAAAGGTAGACTCTGGACTACCTGTGTTAGAGTCACTGGGGGAAGGGCACCCCTTTTTTAAGTGCAGGTTTCTGGGTTCTACACCAGATCCATTAAGTCAGAATATCTGAGAATGGGCCTTAGGAATTTACACTTTTAATAAGTTCCCCAGAAGAGCTTTATGTACAGAAAACTTTGAGAATGGGGATTCCCCAGGGATTCCTAGAGACGAGACAGTGGGTGTCGGTGTCCTTCAGGGCTTCTAGGGAGCATGGTGATAAAGAACATCTGTATTGTGTTTTAGTGTTCACAATACACAAACGTGATCACACACTAAAGAGTGTACATACAAACAAAACAAATATACCCATAATGCAAATTATGGATATTTGATAAACAATACAGTGCACTTCATTGACCCAGCACCATCAGAGAAAAGACTGTTCTACATAAATGAATTTGCTAGAAAAACTGGGATTTAGCTCTTTGAATGCCCAGCGTTTGAAACAATTAATAATATCAGTATTTTTTGGAATGAATTATACAGACCTCTGTCTTAATAAACCAAGGATACCAAAGGTAACTGAACATTATATTGACTCAGGGTCACATTAGGAGCATCTGCTTTTGCACAAAGCCTCAAAGCAATGATGTGCAGTTCACTAATGAATAGTGATGTGCTCTGGTCTCCACTTGTGTAAAACACTCTTTGTCCTGACATTTGACAGCCCCAACCTTGAAGCATTTTGCTTGCCATTTATGATTTTTCTGACTTCTCTTTGAATTGGCTATCAAATGTCACTTCTTGTGAATAGGACACAAAGCACCCCTTCTTCCACCCTTTCTGATGTACCACTTCTATTCTAAGGTAGGAGAAAATTGAGAAAGTCTTATAATTGTAAGTATAACGAGAAGAAATCAACTCTGACTTTTCATGAATAGATGATCCTTAGGGTAACATTCATGAGGTTGAATGTGAGTTATATGGACTATATTTTCTCTGTTCAGAGGCCTCTTTATTTATTTCTGGTAGCAGCAGTGCAGCAGTGCTCGGGAAGTCAAGGGGGGTCTATATCCAACCTCTTACTAAGTGAAGTTAACAGTTGCATAGCTCTGAGGTTCTCAGGCTTGACTGCCTGCTCACCGGGGTGATCACGTCCAAGGAACTGGGGTCACCTGTATATTTACCACCAGTCATGGAAGGAAGGGAAATGGACAAATAGGATCACTCAGAAAAAGAAGATTTAACATTTTCAGGTAAATTAGTAAGAATTCTTTCTGTTACTGTCAGATAAACAACTTAGATTAGTTTCAGAACAAGGAGGATTAGCTCACAAAATCAGCAGGCTTCTCTCTATACACAGCTCCTGTCTCTGGTTCTGTGTGTGTTGACAATGCTCTTTTCCAGTGCAAATGGCGTGTCTCCGTACTGCAGGAAGCATACTCTGCATTCAAGTCTTCCTATCTTAGCACCCAAAGGAAAGAGATGCCTCTTACTTTCCCACTTTAATATAGCAGAAAAGTTCTCTGATTAAACCAAATTGGGTCATATTTCACCTTTTGTGCCAATTGCTTGTGAAATGACAAATGGTCAGGCCTGGTTCAATGTGCCCATTTCTGTGGTCCGGGGTACTGGATGCTGACTGGCAGCCCATCACAATCAAGGTTGGTGTGAGGCAGGAGCAGCTCCCCAAAAAAAGTGGGAATTGATCTTAGAGAAAGAAAAAGGCAAGATGCTACAGAAATCAAGCAAGAGGGGCACCTGGGTGGCTCAGTCATTAAGCGTCTGCCTTCGGCTCAGGTCATGACCCCAGATTCCTGGGATCGAGCCCCGCATCGGGCTCCCTGCTCAGCGGGAAGCCTGCTTCTCCCCCGTCCTGCTCCCCCTGCTTGTGTTCCTCTCTCGCTGTGTCTCTCTCTGTCAAATAAATAAATAAAATCTTAAAAAAAAAAAAAAAGAAATCAAGCAAGAGATGTCTGCTGTGGTGAAGCTATGGCTCTTGGCCCTCCTAATGAGAGTGCCATGGAAAAGCAAGTAGGATGAGAAATCAGGGTTAGATCGGGGAGAGCTAGAGCTGCAGAAGTGTCAGTGTCCTTAATGTTGAACTGCCTCTCCCTATGGAATCTCCAGAAGGAGAATTCTAGCAAAGAGGAAATTTATATTTCAGTGACTCTGCATCAGCCAGGGGAACCAGGTTATGCTGTGGTAACCAGTAACCTGCAAATCTCAGCAGCTTTTCATATGAAGCTTTATTTCTCAATACTAGTATGTGTCCAATGCAGTTTGCCAAGGGGGCTCTGCTCATCATTGTCCCCACTCTGAGACAAAGCAGCCACCATCTGAGAGTGGTGAATCACATCTCAGCTCTAGGAGCTTCTGTCTGAAGTGACCCTTCCACTTCTGTTAGCAATCCTACCATGAGTCTGGGAAATATTAATGGATAACACTAATGACTACCAAAGACTGTGGATTCCCCAGCCTAAGAAGGAAGGGGAACAAAGAGGAGAAAGAATGATTCCCTACCAGACTCCACCTAGTGGACGTAGCACTTTGGGTTCACCTCTACTCCTCTACCTGCTATGCTCACCATTGCTCCCCCTATGGGAAACAAACAAAGGATTCTAATGTCGTGATGGTAGGGAGAGGAGAAGCAGAATGTACCAATTTTCTGTTGGAATACTTACCTAAAGAATGCAAGAGAGAACGGGGTTATCTGGGCCATGACATGAGCTATAGATGATATAGATGTAGATATAGATAAATATACATACATATATGTTTGGTGATAAGAGTAGAAAAATCAGGGAGGGGACTGGGGAAGGGTTCTAAACCTCTAAACAGTCTACCTGGGGGAGACTGCAGAGGTGATATTTACCCAATAAATGACCCCTGTTAAGCCCAGTGAAGTACCATATGTAGCACTAAGGGAAAAACATCCCAAACTAAGAGAGAAATAAGAAAGGAGGAAAGGGAGGGAGGGAGGAAGGGAGGGAGGGAGGAAGGAAGGAAGGAAGGAAGGAAGGAAGGAAGGAAGGAAGGAAG